>NC_134366.1:148913860-149225307 GCF_035582795.1 Mycteria americana
GGTGTGCCTATGCCGACTGTTAGCAACCGGACACCAACCCCAGCTCTTTACCTGGCGATGGGATTATTGCACCAGAGAGCACCCCTGGTTTCAAGCTTCCAGCTTCTATTCTTCCTGCTCAGTTCTGAGAACCAGGAATGATGTGCTAGACCTACACTTCCCTAGAGGACTTGCAAGTGAAATATTAGTCCTGAGGAGCAGTGCACTGGAAGAAGAGGTTGTGGAAACACATTTCTTGACCATATTCAGCATTAACATATGTCTTATGGAATGGTTCAGGAATGGCAAGATGAATCCACTTATGATACTGATATCATAACCGGATGAACTGGATGTAAGTATGCATGCAGCTCATGGCAATAATAGTTGTCATCTTCCCAGCTGCAAACGCATGACACTTCTTCCCCTTGAGCTCATCTGTGGCATAATATCGTTTTGCAATTGTACTCATTGCCTATCTCTGGCCCCCAAGCTGTAAACAGAACAGGCTCAAGTAGTTCATCTCCCCACACCATACAATCTTTCGCTATCAGTGGAGGAACATGCTGTTCAGCAACGAGTTCAAAGATTTGCTGCTGGTTTGCTTTTAATCTTCTGTTTTGCTTTTGGAACACGCAATTAAAAAACTGGAAGTGTTTTTCCTGGCTTAGGATCCTTGGTACAATGATGCTGTCCATCTTTCTGAGTGTTTCCATGGTATTTTACTGCACTAATGGATGCTCGTGTACATCGCTGTAATCCTTTGGTTGCAGGCTCTGGTGCCTCCCTTCTCTACGCTCCATCCATAGAGGACGTTCCCCTGCTGTTGCAGCAACCTGTAGCTCTAGGGCTTTGTCTTGTAATTTAAGCTGTAAATTTCTGGGTCCTCTGTTCAAGGCCCACAGCCAACAGGGAAGGAGGACTTCTCTGAGGGGGTGAATGCCATTGAAATAATGTTTAGAGACTGGGCACAAGATCTCTGGTGTCCAGAACAAGTGGTAACTCCATGGATTATGTTGTTCCTTGCTCTAGTTTGCACAAGCAATTAGCTAATTTCAGCTCCCAGTTGTGGCAAATCTGTACAGTCTTCTCAAACTCCTAGTGAGGTGCATCTAGGATTAGCTGCTACACAGAAGGAATGGGAGAGCATCCATCCTCTTTCAGCCAAAACCTGTTCCCTTTTACAGGTCAGCTTCCTAATCCTGTCTAAGTGCCTTCTGTGCTCCTCCACACGATGCTTGCCTACCCCAAGAGCACAGCTCACTACAGAGCTGTTTTACAGGTGAAGACACACTTCTCCATGCGTTCCCCAGGTACAGATGTCCCACGCTGTCTGGAGGGAGTCTGTCCCTCTGCTAGTGCCAGTGGCTCCAGGCAGCCGGGCGGCACCACAGCCGGCACCACAGCAGCCACGCTGCTGGCAGGCAGCCCTCCCCACCCATCGCCATGCCACTGGGGCTGCCTCATCTTTATCCTCATCAACAGGCAAAGCAGTAGCTATGCGTGGTGGATACGGCCTTGTGCATTTGATCGTGTGAGCAGAGTTGATGAACTATATTTCAAAATGAGGGTTAAGGACACTTTTTTTTCTCAAGAGCTGCCGTTCTGTGGCATTCGTTCTATAAACGCAGATAAAAATCTTGTTCGTACTTTTCAAGTTTGTATTTACAAAAGAGTTGAAAAATAGGCATAATGACAGTTTAATTAATGTATGTCATTAATCCTGGAGATAATCAAGCCCCTGATAAGTCTCTAATCTTGTAAAAAAGAATTAGAAAACACTGAAACATCTTTTGCTATCTGTGAAACTTGTAATGAGATGTTGCATGCTTGGAGGAAGAGCCATGGCAAGGAACAGCACCAAAGGACATATTCTCAGCAGATTTCATCACTGGACTTCTTGTGTGTTATTGTTCTTGGCAGAAAGGTTGTAACTGGAGTCCAAAGTCATCAACACTGTTTTCAAAATTTGTCCCTCTGCTATCAATGTATAAGGTTGTTCTAATAATTTGCGTCTATAAAGTAGGAGAGCTTTAGCTTCTCTGCCATTTTCCTTTAAGTGTCACACACTTAAAGCACTAATTCAGTTTTAATACTTGCAGACCTTACTAGTTTCTTCATAGTGAATTGTGGATCTATGCAAATCATGCTGGTATGCCATACCTATTATTCAAGCATAAAAAATGAATATAAGCCACTATTTCAAAGTCGTTAAAAAAAAAAAAGTGGCCAACTTCAGAGAACTATTTTTTGGAGGTTTGTGCTAAATTCTGTTTTCAGTGCTGTCTACGTCTTTACACTTTTACGTGTAAAGTGCAGTTTATGTGTTGTTAGTTCTTACCAAGAAGTGTCAGTGAAACTACTTTGAAGGGTGCAGTCACTACCAGACATTGACAGGAATTTGGGGAGCTCAAAAAGAAGTGCTCATCCTTTAAAACTTGAATTCAGAGCAAAGTGTAACGTACAAGGGCAAAACGTCCTAGTACCTGCTGCTCCTGCGAGGACCTGGGAACAAGCTGAGGCTGGTGGGAAGCATGGTGGGAAGGAACAATAATAAGTATTGCTTCTCTTCCTCTCCAGAGACCCAAAGAAAACCGAATTTGTCCTCTGGAAAGGAGGCCAGGAGCAGCAGTCTGCTGCGGGGGGAGGGTTAAGGCTGGGTGAGAGCTTTTGTCTGGCTCCCAAAGAGATTGAACCACTGGAGGAGCCAGAGCAGGACGGGGTTAAATAAACCCCTGGAGGGCTGGGGGGGAATTCCTGGCAGGCAGACAGGCAGGAGGAGGGTGAAGAAACTGAGAATATTTATGGCAGGGTTGGAAATGGTTTTTTTCTTTCCTTTTTTTTTTTTTTTTTTAGGGTAGGACTAATGCACGGTACAAGTAGCACTAAGAAGCGCCTGGTGCCCCAGCTGCAGGTTAGCTAGTGGCTGCATTGCTTAGGTAATGCCCATGCGAGCATGAACATGACACATCCCTCGAGTGCAGGGGACTTTGGGCAAGTGGGGTGGGGAAGGGGGTGCAGGTCGGCGGTGGGGTGAGGTGGTCAGGGTGCTGCGGGCCCCGGCTGTGCTCTGCTGCAGGCAGAGGGGTCATTGCAGCAGCAAGGGAAAACGTGCTCAGCCCCTAGAGATGCTCACCCAGGGCAGCCATCGCAGAGGGAGCACCCCGAGGCGGTTTCATTCCGACCTCTCCTACCACACACGAACCACTTTTTGTAGATTATTGCCTGCAGGAGGCGTGAGCCTTGATGCACCGAGAATGAAAGTCTTCAAGACTGAAGACTTTCAGGGAGGGACTTTTTTGTTTGTCCTGGAAACTGTGCTATCCACTGGTCTAAGGGTGGCTGGGCAGTGAATTACCCCATGAGATACAAGAAATTGTGGCAATGTGTCCGTAAACTGAGGAGAGTGATACGGTCCTGCTATCAAACCAGCCATGACTGTAGGTAAATAAGACAAGAAATTTTTGACCAGTCTGCAGAAAAGAAATTGTTGAAAATAGGAGATGCGTTTGGGTAAAATCAGCAAACAGAAAGACAGGTCAGGGAGATAAAGCAAAGTGGAACTTCTGCACATTTTCCCCGTCTTCAGATAAAGCTGTATTGGTATACACAAGTACAATGACTCTTGAACTTTGGCTCCTTTATTTATAAAACAATATACTAATCCCAATCCCTGGATACACTGACGTAACTGAATGTCATACTTTCCAAATATAATGGATTGCATTCCCATCATAAAATAAATACATTCCAGCAGTGAGCCCCACAGCACATAACAGAGCTCCAACAGCTGGGGAAGCTGGGGTAAGAGGTACAACAATTGGGTTGTGTCGCTGAAGCCCAAAAGCAAAGTTTGTGCTGGCAGCATTCTAGGAAAACCTATTATAATGCAATGCTACCAAAAAAGTGCTCTTTTCTTTCTAGTTCTGTGCTGCATGCAAAAGCTATTAAAAAAATCCTGCGTAAACAAACATACTCTTTTCCATATGACCTTTTCTTCAGTATTTTCAAAAGTATATTGTCTTTTCAGTTTAACACAATATTTGTCAGCTTTTATTTATAGCTTAAAAGAAAAGTCTCCCTCAAACTGTCACCAAAAATGCCCTTCTATAGGCATGCTGTCAGAAGAAAGGCTTTCCTTCTCTGAGTGTAATCCTGGGCTCGAATACATTTTACTGAAACCAAGATACAAGTGCCTCCGGCAATCATTGCATCTTGAATCAGCCGGACATGTATCACTCCAGCCTGAGCGCCATTTTTAGTCTGTATTATTTGAAAGTGAGGGTTAAATACAACAGATAACCAAGCAGCAATGGTTTGCTTTCATGCGCTCGCTCTCTTTTTTTTTTAATAGAATAAGCAGACACTAAAACCTTTAAAGAACATTTTTATTCTTATCTAATGTATAGGGGGCAAGAACAATATTTGCAGCAGTATGACAAAACAGCACATTACTCAATTCCACATGACTCAACATTTATTTTTTAACTTAGAAACTGTAATGAAAGGCCATGGTGCTTCACAAACTGGTTATACTCCGTGGATATCAAAAATAAAAAACTGAAATATCACACTGCTAGTGAATATTGCTAGCACAAATTCACCAGCATAACGTAAGCAGGCATGACCCAGGGCAGATTACAGATTGCAGTAAGTTTAGGAGCTCCTTTGCTGAGAGTCAGAGAGATTCCTGCGACTTCATGGGACATCTTCAAATGTAGCACAGGACTTTATTTCCCATTCTGCTATTCAGTAACTTATTGGGATGGAAAGAGCCAAAGATGTTGGTTAGATAAAATGTAGTCCTCTGGAAAGTCCATATTTACTTCAGTTGCCAAAGAAAGGAGGCTGGTCCCATGTATTGATCCTTGCAGGAGCTCAGCATTCAGTGTTGTCATGAGTTCACACTTCAGTCAAAGCTGATATTCTTATTAATGGCTACTGCTGAAGTGTACATATGTCTTTTGTTTTGTGACCGAATAGTATTACCTACAAAAGTGAGGACAAAACCCTGGGAGCCTGCGTGTTTGTATCCTCAGTTTGTGATAGTACACTTCTGGGCTTTGGGAGCTACAAAGCTCGCTCCTTCCCAACCCAAAGCGCATTTTTGTCTCTTGATGAAACAGTCATTAAGCCAGTCTATTGAGTTCAGACTTATCCTGTACATCTTTCTGATGGCTCTTCTTTTCATTTTTCTGTTTGTATCTCATGTGAAAAAACACACCCCCGATAACAAAACCTGAAAAACAGAGAGCGCTTATCAGTAAAGGGAAGAGAAAACTTTCTGAAAAGGTATTTCAGCAAAGGATCTGACACCCGCACTGTAATATCCGTACTGCTTTACCTCTTGAACAGAAGCAAACGGCTTCGGGGAATGACCATGAAGCGTCGGACCAACAGCGGTTCAGGGACCCGAGGCACTGGTGGGCAGGGTCAGATGCCTCAGGGCTCAGGAGACTTCCCCCAAAGGAGAACTTCTCCTCTAGGATCTGACCAGGTGGCAAAGTGTCTTTTTTAGCCCCCCTCCCTTTGAGTAGTGATTTGTCATGTTTGTCTTGAATTGTAGTCACTGGTTGTTTGGGTTTTTTTTCCCCACTGGAATGGCAATTCTGTCACAGCAAAGCTGAGACTACTGATAGCAAAAGTGTTCTTCGGGAACCCCTTGGAATCTGTTAGGAATAGTTGATGGACCCCAGAGATTTGTGCACCTATGGCCGAGAATGTCTGAAATTTTCTTCTGACCGGGATTAGAAATGCTTATACCCTTTATCATCACTTGTCATATCCAGTCCAAGGTGTCTAGATGTCTTCATATGCATATATACATATATATATGTGTATATATACACATCAAATACGCATATTATATTTGTATGTATATATAAGTTTGATCTTTTAAAATCATGATAAACTCGTTACACTGTATGTAAATTTATTTCCTCTTTATCAGTGTTACATTATCTATCACTTTCAACATCTCTTTGTTCCTTTACTAAAGTATATAGGAGTGCTCAGCTGCTCCCCTTGCCCCATTCATTGCTCTGAATATCTGTTCTGTAGTCCTTATTTTACATTCATATTTGTGGTATCTGAGTAGTTAATCAAGGAACATCCCTAGTATCTGCCACATGATATTTATTCTCTCACCTGCTTCTCAGTGGGAGAAATACTTTCCAGGAGAGAGACAGTTTGTCTTAATCCAAGAGTTTCTCCCATCAGAATGGATTGGCTGAGGGTTTGGGGTGTATTTTTTGTTTTGTTATATTTTGTTTTCCAGTGTCTATGCTCTGTGTTTCTTTTATAGAAAGTAAGATTACAGAGGATCCTTGCTCTTGGAATGAAAGGTGCTGAGGTCTGAGAGAGTCCTTAGCTCATGCAGGAGTTAATTCTGGTGTCAGACAGGCCCCCAGGAGACGGCTGTTTTTATGGTCATATCTTCTGAGCTTCAAGGCCAAACTCAATGTTTGTAATCTCCGCAGGTTTCACAAAATCTTTACATACCTCTCATTGTTTTTTCCTTGCCCATCTCCGATCCCTGTTAAATCTACCTGAGAGGCTATAATCTGATTTTGCCTTTACAGTGAAAAAAATTTGCTATTGAAAAAAGCTCCGTATTCATTTCAGGAATTCTTTTAAAAATCCTTCATGAGCTACAAACACTGTGTTTTTTAAAAGTCATAAAGCAGTAGCAACTTTTACTGTCCTCTCTGAAGCTGACCAGCTGTCTTGTAATGAAAACATCTTTAGTCAGTTATTGAACATAATTTTCACTTCAATGTGGCACTATATGAAGTGAGGGATCAGACCAAGGCATTATGCAGAAATAAGGGGTGTGAGAAGCTTGAACAGAGATGATAAAGATGCAGTTTGAGGGGTTTCTCTGTCGATTGCATGATCTGAGTACGGCTTCCATTTTAAGTTCTTTGAATTCTTTTTTCTCTTTTTGTCTTCAAAAGACAAACGCATATGCATCACATGCATCGGCACTTCCTCTTGTTTTGGGGGTTTGTGTATTACAAAAGAAAGTCAACACAGAGCTTTGGTTTTATCTTTTCAGGTACTGAACTTGTTCTTGGGGGCTCGTTCTCTTTTCTTTTAGAATTGAAGTAATGGTAACTTACATGAGTTCTTGGGGTTTTTCCCTTTTATGCTCTAATTTAATCTGACTCTTGAATATGAGGTCTGTAACATATTTAATTCCTTTTCTTTGATTTTCTCCATGGGCCTTTCACACTCCCTTCCCTCTCTACAGCTGAGTCACAGTTTTCCAGTCTGGCTTTTGTGACCATCACATTCAAAAATCACACAGGACTGAGCAGTGAATTCTTCTTGCTCTTCGCTTCCTAGGGGACTGCATCCCATCAACAGTCATCCTCACTACTTTTGCACTTACATTGACAAAGAGAATATTGAAGGAGCTAGAGGATGTTATGGCAGGACTCCTCTCGATCATCTACAAAAGGTGTTGGGAGTCTGGGGAGGTCCCTGCTGACTGGAAGCTAGCCACTGTTATTCCAATCTACAAAAAGGGCGTGAGGGAAGACCCAGGGACCTACAGACCTGTTAGTCTAACCTCAGTTCCTGGAAAAATTATGGAGAAGATCACACTGGGTACTACTGAAAGGCATTTAAAGAATAATGCAATCATAAGGCACCATCAACATGGGTTCACAAAAGGAAAGTCCTCTTTAACTAATTTGATATCCTTCTATGATAAGGTCACCCACCTAGTGGATGAAGGGAAGGCAGTGGATGTAGTTTTCTGGATTTTAGTAAGGCTTTTGATACTGTCCCTCACAGCATCCTTCTGGACAAGTTGTCCAACTGTGGGATGAGCGGGTTCACGGTGCGCTGGGTGAAGAACTGGCTGAAGGGTGAAGCTCCAAGGGTTGTACTGAATGGAGCTACATCTTGCTGGCGACCGGTCACCAGTGGTGTTCCGCAGGGTTCAATTCTAGGGCCAGTTCTGTTCAATATATTTATCAACGATCTGGATGCAGGAGTTGAATGCACCATTAGCAAGTCTGCTGATGATACCAAACTGGGAGGTGCTGCTGACTCTCTTGAGGGACAAGAGGCCTTGCAGAGGGATCTAGATAGATTGGAGCATTGGGCTATGATTAATGGGATGAAATTTAACACGTCCAAATGCTGGATTCTGCACCTAGGATGGAGTAACATCGGGCACAAGTATAAATTGGGAGAGGAGTGGCTGGAGAGCAGCCCTGCAGAAAGAGATCTGGGGGTGCTGGTTGGCAGCAGGCTCAATATGAGTCAGCAGTGTGCCCTGGCAGCCAAGAGTGATGATCCCACTGTATTCAGCGTTGGTGTGGCCTCACCTTGAGCACTGTGCGTAGTTCTGGGCACCACAATTTAAGAAGGATGTGAAGTTCCTTGAATGTGTCCAGAGGAGGGCAATGAAGCTGGTGAAAGGGCTGGAAGGAATGTCCTATGAGGAGCGGCTAAGGACTTTGGGCTTGTCTAGTTTGGAGAAAAGGAGGCTGAGGGGCGACCTCGTTGCTCTCTACAGGTTCCTGAGGAGGGGAAGTGGAGAGGGAGGTGCTGATCTCTTCTCCCTGGTATCCAGTGACAGGACACATGGGAATGGTTCAAAGCTGTGGCAGGGGAGGTTCAGACTGGACATTTCTTTACTGAGAGGCTGGTCAAACACTGGAACAGGCTTTCTAGAGATGTGGTCAATGCCCCAAGCCTGTCAGTGTTTAAGAGGCATTTGGAAAATGCTCTTAATAACATCCTTTAACTTTTGGTCAGCCCTGAACTGGTCAGACTGTTGGACTAGGTGATCATTGTAGGTCCCCTCCAACTGAAATTATTCTATTCTATTCTATTCTATTCTATTCTATTCTATTCTATTCTATTCTATTCTGTTCTAATAAAAAAAAAAGATTTTGTCTTGTTTTGGAAAAAGTTTTAAGCTACTTGTTGAAGTTGCATCAGCTCATGCCTATAAGAACATAATACTGTTCACTACCGCTTAACAGTGTAACTGTACTTTGTTCATGTAAATGCCAGTTTCCCACAACTCAAAGCAATTCTCTGTCCTGGTTTCGGCTGGGATAGAGTTAATTTTCTTCCTAGTAGCTGGTGTAGTGCTGTGTTTTGGACTTAGTATGAGAATAATATTGATAACACACTGATGTTTTAGTTGTTGCTAAGCAGTGCTTACACCAGTCCAGGACTTTTCAGCTTCCCCTGCTCTGCCAGGTGCACAAGAAGCTGGGAGGGGGCACAGCCAGGACAGCTGACCCCAACTGGCCAAAGGGCTATGCCATACCATATGGCGTCATGCTCAGTATAGAAACTGGGGGGAGTTGGCTGGGGGGCAGCGATCGCTGCTCAGGGACTGGCTGGGCATCGGTCAGCGGGTGGTGAGCAGCTGTATCACTTGTTTTTTCTTGGCTTTTGTTCCTCTCTCACTCTCTTGTTTTCCTTCTCATTACAATTTATTATTATTTTGTGTGTGTGTGTGTTCCAATTATTAAACTGTTCTTATCTCAACCCACAAGTTTTCTTACTTTTGCTCTTCTGATTCTCTCCCCCTTCCCACCGTGGTGGGAAGGGTGAGTGAGCAGCTGTGTGGTGCTTAATTGCCGACTGGGGCTAAACCACAACATTCTCCATATGAAAAATGGAAACCTACAAAGCTGAACAGGCGAATAAAATCATAATTGTAAGCTACAGGTACAGACATTGTAAGCATGACACCCAAGTCATGGGTTTGCAGCAATCATGATACACAATCATGAGATCTTCTCTCTTTTGGTCTTTATGCAACATTCATGACAGCTCTTCACCCAACAAGTGAATCAGTGTCAGAAATGCAGCAGTACTATCATATCTCAGAGACCTGGCTTCATATCAACAAAGAAAAAGTGACCTACCAATGATAAGCAGGACCCCAATAAGAATCCCAATTGCCTGGCCTGTGCTTGGCCAGGAGTGCTCACGCTGTACTTCGATAAAACACGACTTTTCACTTGAACACTTGCAGATGTTTACTGCAAAAAGAAATGCCGTGAGGTTAATGAGAAGTTTAGTAGTCCAGTTTGATTATTCATAAATGTAACTGTTGTCTTGAAATGAATAATTCTGTGCATAGTATACCTTCAAGATTCACTTGTCTTCCCAAAGGTGGTTTTCCATTGTCGCTAATTATTACTGGAACATTATACACCTTCTCTTCAAAGTTAGCATGTTTCGGAGAGAGGTAAGCATGAGTAGCTGTAAGTAGGAAATGGGACGTTCATGTCAGCACAAGAAAGAAATTTAGCTCAACATTCATACCAGCTGCAAATGTTCTTTTTTAAGGCTGCTTTGCACATGATGGTAGTTTCTGTTTTCCCCCATGTTTTCCCAGCTCTCATTGGTTTGCAGACATTAAGTCAAAAGGGACCATCTGAATGCCTAGTCTGGCTTTCAGCATAATATGGTCAGAGAATTTCCTTCCTAACTTCTACAGCAGGCCAGATCTGATCTTGGGTAGTGCTACACTGATAGCATCACATCTAAACCAAGAATATCGCCCCATACTCATAGAAGCCATAACCAACTTAAATTGTTCTCAAGATCACTTAGTAGGACAGACCATCCTTCTAGCGCACTTACACTGTCACATCTAAGACTCTTTAAAAACTTGGAAAAGTAAGACTATAACAATCATTGGGATCAGACCAAAGGTCTATCAATGTCAGTATCTTGTCTCTAGAATAAGTGGAGATTACAATAAAAAAGCAAGCTTGTATTTTGTTTTCTCCTAATGCTCTCCCAGCCTTCAACCATCTTCAGCTCAGGGACTTCTTGAGCTAGATGTAATTTCTTGCTTTGAACGTGTAGAAACTTTCTACATACACAACACCCTGTGGCAACAAGTTCCACAGTCAAGTACCTCCTTCTTCTATCCGCACTGGAAATAACTCCCATAAGCTTCATTTGAGGCTCCCAGGTTTGTGTACTGGAAGAGAGGGCAAATGATGAACCTTTGGCCACCCTGACCATAGCATTCATGATTTTATAGACCACTGTTGTACTTTTTTCCCTACTCTCTTCCAAGCTAAAAAGTAGTAGCTTACTTTGCTGCTTCCATACGCTTCCTTATATCAGGCTACTCCATAACTCTGATTATCCTTGTCACCCTATCTGAACCTGTTTCTAGTTCTACTGCATCTTTTTGGAGATGCAGAGGCCGGAGTTCAAGATTTGAACAAATCATGGATTTATACAGGGGCATAATCACAGAATCACACAATCATATAGGTTGGAAAAGACCTTTAAGATCATTGAGTCCAACCGTAAACCTAACACTACCAAGACCACCACTATACCATGTCCCTAAGCACCTCATCCAAACGTCTTTTAAATACCTCCAGGGATGGCGACTCAACCACTTCCCTGGGCAGCCTGTTCCAATGCTTGACAACCCTTTCAGTGAAGTAAAATTTCCTAATATCCAGTCTAAACCTCCCCTGGTGCAACTTGAGGCCATTTCCTCTTGTCCTGTGGCTTGTTACCTGGGAGAAGAGACCGACCCCCACCTCTCTACAACCTCCTTTCAGGTAGTTGTAGAGAGCGATAAGGTCTCCCCTCAGCCTCCTTTTCTCCTGGCTAAACAACCCCAGTTCCCTCAGCCGCTCCTCATAAGGCTTCTGCTCCAGACCCTTCACCAGCTTTGTTGCCCTTCTCTGGACACACTCCAGCACCTCAATGTCTCTCTTGTAGTGGGGGCCCAAAACCAAACACAGTATTTGAGGTGTGGCCTCACCAGTGCCGAGTACAGGGGCACGATCACTTCCCTAGTCCTGCTGGCCACACTATTTTTGATACAAGCCAGGATGCTTGTCCTAGAAGGAGATCAGGTTGGTCAAGCAGGACCTGCCTTTCCTGAACCCATGCTGGCTGGGCTTGATCCCTTGGTTATCCTCTACATGCTGTGTGATGGCACTCAGGATGATCTGCTCCATCAGCTTCCCTGGTACTGAGGTCAGGCTGACAGGCCTGTAGATCCCTGGGTCCTCCTTCCGGCCCTTCTTGAAGATGGGCGTCACATTTGCTAATCTCCAGTCAGCTGGCACCTCCCCAAATAACAGATAACATAATTATGTTATCTGATTTCTTCTCTGTTCCTTTCCTAGTAATTCCCAATATTTGATCTGCTTTTCTGAACACTACTGATAATTTGATCTTACATTTTCATGGAACTGCTTACAGGTCTCACTCCTGACTTGTAATCGCCAGCTCAGCACCCACGATTTCAAATGTGAATTTGGGAGTCCAGGGTTCATTTGAATCTGCCATTTTATTGTTCAACCAACTTAGTCTTGCAAGGATGTTCTGCAATTCTTCACACTTGGTTCCTACTCAAATAACTTTGTATAAAGAGTAAACTTTGCCTCCTCATTGCACACCCATATTTATTGACCTACACAGCTCCTAGCAAAAACCCCTTTGGAAAACCACACATGAACTTCCTTCAGTGCAAGAGCTGACCATTCACTCCAGCTCCTGAATTTTAAATGATTATTTATCCTTTCAAAACTTGTCCCTTTCATATCATGGCAGCCCAGCTTTCTCTAGTGGGACATTTCCTCAAATGTCTTTTAGGAATTTGGACAGGCTCTATCAGCCAAGCACTTACCCATGTGCTTACTGATCGCCTTCAAAGAACTCCAGTTGGTTTGTGAGGCATGACTTCCCTTTGCACATGAAATGTCAGAAATGGACAGTTTGCAACTGCTCTATTTCTTTAGCAGAAGTGATTTGTATTCATTTAAGCACACAGTACATTTTATTCTTATGTGTTTCTTCTCTTGTAAGTACTAGTGAAATTTTAGCTTGCAACATACTAGACTTATCTCTTGAAAAAATTATTAATGACTTAGGTGTTCAAATAAATACATGCCAAAATGCACGTAATTTCTCAACAATGTAATTTTTTTCTACATGGAATACTGGATATGCAATAGTAGGAATTAAAAGGAGTTCAACATTTCTTTATGTTTCCCGGAGTACTTGAAGAGTCCCATATCATTATAAGAATAGCTTTATTAACTTACCATTAACTTTTGAGATTTCCCAATTATTTCTTGTATTCATATCATCCACGAGAGAAAAAGTAAATCTTGAATAATACCGCTGTTCATCATCATCAGTAGCTTGAAGGAAAGCTCTCTCTCCTCCAATGAGCGGGTGGCAGAAGAAAAGTGGGTAATCCATAGCTAACCGTGGAGGGTTGTCGTTCACATCATGTAAGTGTAGTGTCAAGGTTGTTTTGGATTTCTGAGCTGTATTACCTGCAGAGTTTGACAGAATGCAAAGTTACATGCACATCTTGGACTTACACGCTGGGTTGTTGCATTTGCAGCTGTTGTACAGGTACACCACCAGGCAGGCAGTGGGAGGTGGTATTCTGTCTGCAGGCTGCAGAGGCAAGGTCTCAGGAGGCCTGAGGGACTCGTGGTAGCCACCACCACTTTTTAAAAAGTATGGTTTGTTTACTCCCAACTCTTGCTAACTACAGAACACTAGCAAGTGAAAGGAGGCAGATAGACCATTGTATTTAGTAAGTAGTCACGTCCATCGTATCTGGTAAGTGGTCATGTCCAAGGTGACCAGTGCTCTTTAAAGCACTCTTTTAAGCATGAAACTCCTTAAGTTTCCCATCTCTCTTCTATATATAGGAAATGCAAGTCAATCTTCTGCCTTGGGGCCAAGACAGGGGGCCCAAGAAGAGCTTTCAGAGCCCTGTCATTTCTCCAGCCTGTTCCTGCAGGAACAGCCCCACTCCATCTCGGTGCTCAAGGAAGCACTCCTTTTTCCTGACACGCAGGAACTGCGTCTTTACCCATATCACCCAAAACAGTGGCCAGCATTATTGTTTATCTGTGTTTAATAAGGGAAATCTAGATATATACCTCATTCAATCAGATATAGTCCAGAGTTTTTAACCCCTATTCAGTGTAAATCACACAATGAAATCTCCCCAGATGCACTATCTGAAAGATTCTAATGGCTGGAACTAGGAGCCCTAATATATTTCTGACTAACTAGTGTATTAGTCTTATTCATAATAAAATGAAATCCTGTACAAGGTTGCAAGTTACTCTCCAGGTATGTTTTCAGGAAGCCTAAACATACCTACAAGAAAGAATAAATATTTATAGCTGTAGAGAAAAAAAGTGGCAGAAAATGTTGATGCTGAAAATACTGAAGAAATTCTAACCTTCTCTGTATGCCATGTGGCTCGCACAAATATAACGACATATGATAGCTAACTTCATGAAAGCTGTTTTAATCCTCATTATCTACAACACCAAGATTTATTTTAAGAAAGTTAAATTCTTAAGAAATATATACTTCTAAGGATACATCACATGTTCCTGTACTTTTCATGGGTTTAGTCATGGGAAGTATGATAATTCCTCATAAAGCAGTAAGGGCAGGGGATTCCTCTGTGTGTATATGTAGTTTTTTCATAGCTTACTTAGCTCTGATGCAACAACATGAACTGTGTAGATTTCTTCCTGTTCTCGATCCAAAGTGGAAGCAGTGTATATATGCCCAGTGGCTGAATCAATCTTCAGCCATTTCCTTATGTCACCTTCTAAGGAGTATCTTTGGAAAGAAATAAGAAAAAATTCACATATACTATTCCAAATCAGGAAAAATTGCTGACAAAGCAAATACTTATTTATTGATTTTAGGCGAGTGGCTTGATTACAATTGTACTCGAAGAGAGGGTTCTTGGAAGAGTCCCAGTACTACAGCCAACCAGGAGAGAGAGACAGAGGAAGGGAGGCCAAAATCATTGAGAATAAAGAGTGAGAGCAGAACCGTGGGAACACTACTGTTCCTCCAGCCTGTGTACTGCAGCTCCACCTTCCTCCTAACTGGGAAACCTGGGGTGCTCCTGAGCTTTTGGTCCAGAAGTGCACTCTGTCCCAACCCCATGTCCCTCTCTCCCCATCACATCTCCAATGCCTTAGTTTTGATGGGGGCACAAGCCAAAGGCTGGGGGGCAGAGGGAGCAGTGCAGCCAGGCACCTTTTTTTGGATCAGCAAGGGGCCAGGACCCCAAGGTAGACTGCAGTGGTTATCTGCTGCCAGTCTGGAGCAGCCTGTAATTACCATCGGGGCAGCCTTGGAACAGAGAGTGCTTTCAACATAAGCACATAATTGCCTTTACATTATTGTTTAAAAAAAACCCAAGGTCTCTGGGTATTTACTTATACAAATTTAACCATGAACATATCACCCAGTTAAAGCACAGGCATTTGCTTCAGTAGATGTGACCTGACCTTCTCATTCAACGCTTTTGTTCTTGCAGTACCCCTTGCGTTAAAAACAGCATGCTGACATGCTTGTACATCTTTTACTTTTTATACTTTTTTTTAATGTCCTTTAACCTATTTTTTAGCAGAAATTTGGTTTATGGAAATATGAATTCCTGTCATTTGTCTCTGTCATCATCCCCCAGAGCTTCTGGACTATGTGGCTCACTTTCAAACCAGTTTGACAGAAGGCCAAACATGCTAAGTTCCCAAAAGTTAGGGGAAAGTAGAAAGCCAGATGAGAAACCTCTGGGAATAAAACTGGGAGGCCTAACAGTCATATTCTGTAACTCCATTAACTACTTGGTGTTTTGCTGAATTTTAGTTAAATTTCAAGGATTGTTTGTTTTGGGTTGATCTGTTCAGTATCCCAGCTGGGAATAGTGCAGCAAGAGCCACAAATAATTCTTCTGTCCAACTCTACTGTGTAAGGTACATTTACACCATGCAACACTGCACTGTGCATAGATCCATGAGCTGGCAGAGGCTCAAGGTGACTTGACCATACAACATGGCATTGGGCCACCGAACGAGCCAGTCTGAGGTTTTGCATCCCCCTCACAAGCATAGGAATTGTCTTGCACAGAGCTCTGCATCTGCGGTGGAAGTAGGCATATTGTCTTTGGCAGTTGGAAAATAAAATGAATTAATTGTCAATTATAGACTTGAGCTTCACTACAGGTTGTGTGTTTTGGTGGAGAAAAAGCCCTGTGTGGTTTCCGGTGTGACATGAAAAGCAGCTACTGTCCTACTGGTTCCTAGGGGTATGCAGTATATGCTTCATTCATTTGTTAAAGGCATTATGGATGTGGAAACCCTGTTATTCTCAGACCAGCTCTGCCTTTTTCCAGGACACATATATTGGCCGCCTTCTCTTTTAGTTTCCTGGTTCAAGGGCCCCACTGGCTGATGCTTGTCACAGCACAGAGAGAAAGCTGGTTAGAAAAGCACTGCCCAGCAGTCTGCTGCAGGTGAGTCACCAGTCACCACCCCACCACACCTTCTCCTTCTACTAGGAGATGAGACTTTTGTAAAAAAGTCTTTTCCTGAATGCCAAATGTTGGGCATGTTTTCCTTGTACCTCTTTTAGAACAATTTCCTAAATCCTAAATTTGATAAATAAATAATGATCACTCTTTTTTACCGTACAACAGCCCCCTCAGGATCATAGGCCTCCACTGTCATGACCAGGCTACCGACAGGAATGTCTTCAGACACTTCTCCTTTGTAAACTGTCTTGGGGAAAACAGGTGGCTCGTCCACATTTGTTACGAAAACTTTGAACAAGGTAAGGGAGCTTGAGTTGTACTGCACGCCTGGCACCAGCGGTTCGGGGTTTGTAGCATTGATCACCAGGTTGTACATTGGAGCTGCTTCAAAATCAAGAGCCTGGATAAATCAGAAGAAAAAGGCGCTTTAAGCAACAGCCCCACTGCTGTGGGGAGCTCCCATGGGAAACCACAGAGTGCCCCTCTTCTCAAGGAGGAGATTGCATCCCAGATACAGACAAAATAAGGAAGAGCTGTCAGGAGCAAAACGACACTGGGAACGGTCAATTTAAATGAAACCATATGCCTGTTTGGAGGCCTCCTCAGCAACTGCATTTTCTAATAACGTTGCCACCTGCCTGACTAAGTTTAATAACTATATCCTGTTTACAGCAATAGTATTTATAGCTCTGTACGAGAAGGCCTCGGGTGACCTCCGGATGACAAAAGTCATGTGAGGGTTGTTACACCGCAGAGTTTCTCACAATTGCCTCCTTGGGAAAAAATGATGCTGAGGTTGAACCTGAAGATGGTCCACCAAACGCTGCATCTGCCTGCCCTTGGCCCAGCTGGTGGCAGGTGAACTGGATGCCAACAACACGTCACCCTTGGCAAATGAGTGATAGGTTTTCTGGACCCATAGTTCAAGCGCCTTTGAGAAGGCTAATTTCAAAGGGAGAGCACTTTTGCTATTGAAATTCATGGATGTAGCAGAAAGTGTGCCTTATATTCCTGTCTCCAGCATTCAACATATGAGATGTATCACCCACAGCAGCACCCGCTGACCTTGGCTTTGTCACAGTTAATGTTTGCCTCAGCAGGAACAAACTGCCTCTCCATCCTGACATTGAGACTCACTCGCACCTCCCATTGCAAAAGCCACCAATGGCCCAGAGCACCAGCAAGGAGGAGGATCTGCCCCATGACAGCCCACCACCACGACCATAGCCCATGGAAACATTTAGCTGGCTTTATCTTTTCCAGAAATGCTGCTGCAAAGTCACTCAAATAATGCTTTTTTTTTCTTTATGGTACATAAAGACCCACTTCATCAGCCAGAGCCTGCTCTGCTGGAGAAGGGGCCACCAGCAGAGCCAGTGGAGGGAGCTGCTGGTGGCAGTGGGTGGGTAGGGGACAGCAAAGGCAGGAGGATAGATGTGCCTGAGCACTGCACAGGCACAGCATCTGAGCCCAAGAGTGGGGCCTCCTGCAGTCTGCACCATGCTTAGGGTGTCCTCACCCCACCACCAGCCAATGCCCCCCCTGCAAATCATCACCAGGGCATTTATTGGTTTTGACGTATATATATTTCTATAAAGGAGAAGAATAAACCCATCTATTCACCTTGTTAATCTTGACAAACCCTCGGTTTGTTTCAGGATCTGTCTCTATGATGAATGTGTCGTTTGGATCTCCTTCCTTCACTTGGTAAATGATGTAGGAGCTCCCTGTGGCAGGCTCGTCTCCATCGGTAGCTTGAATTTCTAATATCACTGTTCCTACTGGTTTACTTTCTGCAATAGTCACATTGTGATACTGAGGAGAGAGAGATCGTTGAAACATGACACACCAAGCACCATCTGCGGATAAAAACTTGAGCGCTACAACAAGCGCTCAGATGAAGCATCCTACAAGCACGGATGTATTTTAACCCACAGCAGCCGTGTGAGGGAGGGAAGCGGTAGGCGCACTCCACAGCAGAGACGTAACCAGGTTAGAGGGATGTACAAAAGCACGAGCACCCTAGCCACTGACTGTTATATATTTAATTGCTCCATGCACCATAGGCCATTGCCACATTAGCAGCTCAGCTCCATTCGCTCTGTTTGATGTGTGCCCTGACCCAGCAGTCTCATCTTGAGACCAGGTCCTGGGCTGAGACCTTGAGGTGAGAAAGTCAACAGCCTGCTATGTAGGCACCTAGTCTGCATGTGTCTAAGCTCCCGTTATCATCAACAGAGAGCTGGGCAATGCAGTCAGCAAAGCCCCAAAACCAACACAGCTTCCCCAAGATGGGCCAGCTACACCTGATGGGCCAGGCAGCTCTCCTGAGCCCACTTGCCTACATTGCCTACAAGTATGGTGGGAGCTTAGACACCTAAATGTAGAGACTCCAGCCACTGCAGTGTCTGCAGGGAGGCTTGGGCCAGCAGGCAGAAGTCACGGAAGGTCTGCAGGTCTCTCTGCCAGATGCCAGCACCTCCACCAGAGGAAGAGGCAAGAGCCTGATACTCGATCCAGAACAAGGATACGCAGGTATGCATTTGGGCATGGATCACTGAACAGTTGTTTCTGGTTAAAGCAAATAGAGCCTTTGATTCCCATTCACCTTCTGGCTTTTCTGGATACATTAATATTGTGTTTGGAAGGGAACTTGGGAGATGTTAGCCTTTTTCCATTTAGCTATTTTAATTAATTTTAAAGCCTTTTCTTCCCCCTTTCCCTCCAGAACTTACATTTCTGGAATAAACTGCTTTAATAGAATCATTTCTTTCTGTACACATAGTTTTCCACTGAGCAAATTACCTTATATTTCAGAATTAACTATGAGTCAGTTCCACTGTTCACTGTCTAGATAGAGCTTATATGCAGGCTTTGCAGCAATAGCTAGCCTTTATTTTCACTAGTGGATTGCTCTGTTACTTCTTCTGTAAATTGTTAGTTTCCCATTGACATTCTATAGACATTGAACATATGCTCAAACATTTGTCAAAAGTTATTGGGACATCAAAACCAGTGTTAAAAATACTCACATCTGATTTTTCAAAGATGGGAATCTGATCATTGATGTCGATAACATGTATTTGCACATCACAGCGTGTCTGGAATACTACATGGAAAGAGAACAAACAACGTCATGGCAACCCTTCTGCCGAAAATAACTTTCCTCCAAAAGAGTTCACTGTGAGCAAAAGTGAGTACTGCTAGGTTGCCCAATCCAAGCAAAGTCCTGCTGTTGTAAGAAGCACTTGATCTCCAATATCTCTTATCAGTGACAGCCTTACTCTCTATCTTACTGTTCACCTTCCCAATTTCTTCAGCATTGTCCCATCCTGTTTCATTTCATTTCCCTCACTTTTTTTAACCATATCCCTTTACCGGGACGATGGATATCTATGAATTGTGTTAGCTTTCTCAACACCACTTTTGCATGCCAAAAAGCAAGCCCCAGGTTGTTATACTACCTTGTCCTCTTGGTGGGCCATCAGGCAGCACCCTCATTTTCGTTACAGCCAGACTTAAACTTCAGATCTATGTAAATCTTAACCCTACCTGAGCAGGGGCACTCACAACGACGGGGGTTTGTGACTTTAAAAGCATACTCTGTCTGGTTGTGTGCTATTCACATGTAGCTGGGTTTTAGTGTTTTACGGATGTGCTTCATGAGCTGAAAGTTAAGGAATATTCTAAACAAAACTGTCTGGATGGAATTCAAATAAGCATCCAAAACAAATCACCAGCTTCGCCTCCTGCAAGGTTTTCATACAGTCTGCCTAAGTGATGCTATTTCATTTACAGATATGTCACACTGCTTTCTTTACATGCCAGTTCCTCCATCCACAAGTTTTGCTTGACTATAAGGACTCCAGCACAAAGCTTTAAGCTTTAGTATGGAGTTTGATTTCCTTTCCATTCAGTGAACCACAAAGGGCTCCTGGGAACTTACATAATGGGCAAGATTCTTTCTGAAGATTAATTTCAGCTCTTAATCTTTTAAAATACATTATCTGGACTCTCTGAGCAGCTGTGTTTAATTTCTTGATTTTTTTCAGTGAGTCCATTTGAAAGATTTTGGGGGAAAACCACAATCATGATCTCTTCATTTTTTTTCCCCTGTGGAAGGAAATCTCTTACTGGAGTGCTTGTTAACAAGCTTCCCAATTTATCCACGCTCTGCCTTAGAGCTGGTTTCCTTCCATACTTGCACTATGAATCACGATTAACCTCCCTGCATCTCGAGGACGAGGCAATACCGTGGCAGAGCAAGCCAGCTCTCAGTGCTGCTGCCTGTCCAGTGAATCCTCCAGGTCTTCTCCCATCCCTTGGACACTGAGCGCAGGGGATGTCAGGGTGAACAAAATTATTCCGATGTATAACAGCAGGCGTTACATACCTGCATCTGTCACCAGCACCTTCAAGGAATAGTTGGATGCGATGCGCTTGTTTAACGAACGGCTAGTTAACTGCAAAATCCCAGTGTCTTGCTGAATAAAAAACAGGTTACTTGCAGGAACAGAAGGAACCTGACTTTCAATTTTGAACTGCAGACGAGAGTTAAGGGTGTCCTTCTCATCCATGTCCGTAGCAAACACGGTGCCAATATTACTTCCTGTGGCAGAGGAGAGACCGGAGTCAGCCAGGCAATGCAGTGGTCCTATTCCTCCACAGAGGTACACGCTGACAACAGTGATACCAATGCAAAGAGTAGAGGGGTAATAAAAATACCATTGCGTGGAAAGCACTGCATGGACACAATCATTTGACTTCTGGGAGTTTTTCCTTTAGCATCCCAACCAGCTCTTTTGGGCTTGGGGCAGTCCAAAAGGACTGAGCTACGTGTTTTGATCAGAAGAAGTGACTGTAACAACAGACACTTCAGCCTTGAAATCAAATAACTGATGTGAAGACGTAGGGACAGTTTTTGGTAATGGTCCATTGAAGTCAAAGGCATTATGCTGGAGGAGCATCTGGATGAGGGAAAATGGGCTCATGCGACTTTTAGAGCAGTATTTCTTGTACTAGTAATAAAAAGGGTGTTTTTCTTTTTACATTCTAAGAAGTTGTCCAAAACTGTGGTTGTGGGAAAATGCAATTTTATATTTTAAATGGAACAGCATTTTAAAATTATTTTTTAATTATTGAAATCGTTTCCACATGAATTATTGAAGTGAAACCAACAGGGCTATTTGCACAGGAAAACATTTCTCTAGGAGATTTACATTTTACTCTTTGGGATCAGAATTTCTAGCTTTATTTGCACCCAGCTGGAAACAATAACAAGACCAGAATGATGTGTATAAATGAGTAGAAGCTGTTTTCTTACCTAGACCTTCATTTTCTTGAACTTCAATTACAGTGAGGGCCTGCTGGCACACGGGGGGATTGTCATTAATGTCTTCCACAACAACATGAATTTGCAGAGGCTTGTCCACCAGTTCACCCTTGTTATCTTTTGTGACCACAAAAAAAGCATACTGCAATAAGAATATTGAGATTAGATGTGTTGAATGTCCACTGTGACAATGTTTTGCATTTAAATGTGTAACTATGGGAGCATTCCATGCAAATGAAATATCCTTTCATATGTTTGTTCAGTGTTTTCACTCTGTTTAATTCAGAACTCTTCCATCACCCCTTAGTGCCTGAGGTCTGAGTTCTCAAAAGAATTTAAAAGTCCTGAATATTTCACTGCACTGTGAACTTGCTCTCAAAAAAATTCAGGAAAAGCAGTAATATCTCATTTTTGTCACTTTGCACATTCATCTGTCACATGAAGAGATAGGATTTCTCCAGCATATCTGATCTCTGGCCTGTTCTGTGCCCAAATTTCCTCCAAGAACAAAAGGGGACAGAGGGTTTTCTGTCTAAAAGACCCCCAGACGGGGAACTTCAGGGCAACTTTACAGCTGCAACTGCAAGTTAAACTCTGCTTCTGCTGTGGAGAGATCCCTGAGGCCCTTGGGATCTGGAGTATATCTGAAACGTCCAAATCTCCTGCCCTCCACAAATGTCACTGCCTACCTCTTGCTCATGCACCTACAATCCTGCCATGGTTGCTCCATGCTCCATGCGTCAGAAGAGGTTTAGACTGGATATTAGGAAAAATTTCTTTACTGAAAGGGTGGTCAAGCATTGGAACAGGCTGCCCAGAGAGGTGGTGGAGTCACCATCCCTGGAAGAGCTCAAAAAATGTGTAGATGTGGCACTTCAGGACATAGTTTAGTAGGCATGGAGGTGTTGGGTTGACAATTGGACTAGATGATCCTAGAGGTCTTTTCCAACCTTAATGATTCTATGATTCTATGTTGTACATTATACATACACTGTGGGCAGTGATTGCTACTGCCAGACCTGTGGAGAAATGTTGTAGGGTACCAAACTGAAAGCTGTTTACAGTGTAGTAGATGAATGTGCTTTCAAATCTATCAAGTCATTCCCAAACAGAAATGACAAGAAACAAAGCTTTTATTTCTTTTTTTCCCCTCTGTCCTTTCTAGTGAGCTTTCTCATATTTACTCCCACACCAATAATCAGCTTCCTGCTATGATCTCTCCCATCAATGAGGTTTTATTTGTTTACTTACACTATCATCTTCTTCCCTGTCCAATGGTTCGGTCACATAAATAACCCCATTCTGATCAATGGAAAATGGGAGCCTGGGCAGCTTTTCTTTTTCAAAAAGGTCATAAATTACATCTAGTTCATTTGAATGCACCTAAAAACACAAAAATAAGTCAATATAGGAAGTCAGAAGTGTAGACTGAGATTTAACAGGGATCGTTTCTGGACCACAAACAGAAAAGACTGCATTCCTGTTAGCTTCATAAACCAGAAAATTAACAGTTTGGCAGGCTCTCGGGATGAGCTGCGGAAAACCGGACTGATAATCCACCTCTGCTCTCTGAACTGTTGTGGTGAAGCCATTTTACCTCAGTTTCTCCAGCTGTCCAGATGGGCTATGACACTCACTGTTTTATGGAAGGGTTTTGGGATATGGAGCTAAACAGTGACACATGAGAAGAAAACATTATATGTATTTGAATGTCTTGACACTGATTTATTCCATCTCCTTACACTGTCTATTCCGGCCAGTTGTTTTGTTTTATCTAATTCAGAGATGCGGAACAACAAAACAAATATCCAGTACCTATCTGCACATATGTGTGTGCATGCTCTTTACATGCATCAAAGTCTGTGATGACAGATCTTTAGTGGGGTGCTTCAGATTTAAAATGAAATACAGTAAACAGACTGCCAAATTAATGAAGGAGTCGGTATTACCGTTTATGTTTTGTACTACATAGCAGCAACTTCATTTCATTTTCCCCTAGGCAGAATCAACATGTCATTGGCTGCCACATGACATTTATATACAAGCGACCGCAGAATGGGAGCACCGTTGCATATTAGTTTTTCTTCCACCTGTTTTCACTCTGGACTTCCTCGGGCTGTCGCTGAGGCCAGTGGGAATAGCACTGAGTCAGTTACTCTTGCAAACAGGATCCGAGGAATCCTGCCATGTCCAAGGGATGACGGCATTGGGGATGTCAGTGCCAAGGCATTTTTCAAAGTCAAACATTTCTGAAAGGCTGCTGGCCTGTTAGTTAATATTTACTGATGTATACATCGTTATCGGTCTGCAGTTATCAGCAAAATATTTTGCATTTGCACTGTGAAAAGAGGAATACCGTGGGAATGCAGGATGCTGAAGGAGAGCATTTCAGTCCTTCCTAGGTACTTTTGATATAGCAGGTGTGCTGGATGGCACAAAACTGGCCACAGCAGATGTCCCTGAGTGTGGGGGACTGCCCACAGCAGGGTTGCAGTGGAGCTGGTCCCCTGCCAGGCTCTTCTGCGGATGGAAGCTAACCTCAAAATAACCTTCAACAGGTTAGCTCTCAGTTTGCCCAAAGCCTGGAGGGCCTGTGGTGTTAGAGCAAGGCTGGAAGTGCTCAAAGAAACCCATCGGGAGAGAAGAGCAGCACCTCCGGAGAGACACCCAACTGCCACATGTCTGTCTGGGAGCTCCCTTGGGGTGTCTCAAGAGCTTTACCTTTCATATTGTGCCAAATAGCCTTGTAAAGCATCCTTTTTTCCCCAGTCATTATACCGTAACAAAATTCCCCAAGTATTTCCTCTATCCATGGGATATTCTCATACACAGGCAGTGCTAACCACCTCTCCAAACAGAAGGGTAGAGTCCAGTCACTCTTATGTTTGTATTGACTGTGTCTCAGACACCATCAAACCATTAACTTTCATACTAACGATAAGTTAGCGAGACCTGCACTAAAGATCATTTCCAAAGGATACCATATAAAAAATAACTGGGAGGTGCCAAAGTCCTTCTGAAGGGCCTGGTGTTGAATGCAGTGGGGACACCTTCACAGTTAGACGGGAGAAAACGACTCTGTGGCACCAAGGAGAGGTGCAGGGACTGCGGCCAAGGGCCCTACCTGGCTGATGTTGACAGGGTGGACCTGGGTTGAGTTTTCTTGGATGTGGATGGTGGGGGGGACTTTCCACATGCTCTCCTTCACAGTGATGAGCACATCGGCGCTGCTGGTGAAAGCATTCGTTGTCATCCCTGCCATGTCCTTCACAGTGACGACAAGCGTGAAGGTGTCCTGCTTTTGAGGATCTAAGTAATAAGAGCCTAGAGACAGAGCAAAGAGCCAAGTGAAATGAAGCAGAGGCTGTGGAGATGGTTCATCTGCCCATTGCCTCCTACATGCACCATGCTGCTTCATCTGCTCCAGGCTCACTCCTTAGATGGGCCTCTGTGCCAAATCTCAGCAAGTCATTTCCTCTGGCTTCTCTGAATGATGCAGCACAACATCATGTGGAAGTAATCGTATGAGACCTCTGTGCTGTGGTCTCATCTTGTGCAGATGCATCACTGAACAGCCCTCACTCCAGTTAGGCACTTGTTCAGCCCAGCAGAAGAGCAGGGTTTTTTAAATCACTGCAGTTTAGTTGGGATCACATGGCTGGCCGAGTTGTCTCTGCATTTTTCATGTTACTGATTTTGGTTTTCTAGATTTCAAGGAAGAGAATTAATCCCAAAATATGACTCAGCATAGTCCTGAGGGCCAAAGGATCTACCTCTCTTCTCAATGTACTTTTAGATCCCAATCTCCATTTCTGCTAACTTCCCTTGAATTTGATAGGACACAAAGTTCCCCAAAATCAGGGCCTCAGTGGAGTATGTCCCACTGACTACGTTTATTCAGAATCTAACATCGGAGCTGTGTTGTTGTTTTGTTCTTAGGTACACCCAAGAACTCATGCTTGCTTTTTGACAAATAAGAATCTTTTTTACATACCCATCTTACTCGGTGAGATTGCTCCAGTTACACTGTCAATCTGAAACAGCATTTCTGTATAAGGGTTGGGAAAATGATGGAGAATGCTGTACGTCAGCTGTGCATGGGGAGTGGTAGGATCATCACGGTCAGTGGCATGGACGTACATGAAGGGCTTGCCTGTTCAGATTAGAGAAGAAACAGTGGTAAGAGGAGACTGAAACCTCACCACATAGTCCATTCGAGCAGAGCTCTCAAGTCAGGAAGGCAGCTCATGGGGAGCTGCCGTTGTTTCGTAATACATCTCTCATGGTAAGCCATGCATGGGGGGGGGGGGTTACATTGCCTGTGCACCACCCCACAGGTCCTGCCTCCACCAGCTGTGCTTAGTACGTTCACAATAGGTGTGAAGACCAGTTGATGAAGAAGGTGACAGAGCTAACTGAGAGAGCTATCTACCACCCAAGAGTGCCTGCACCCAGAACATAGGTCACTGGTATCTCTCTTTAAGGCCACTTTGCAGTCCTTACACAAATCAGTTCAACCCAAAGTAGCTTGAGAAAAATGCCCTACAGTGGTGACACAGTTATAATTAAAGGAACAATCATACAGTGAAAAAAAATATGGAAATGCATGGTATCATAAGGGAATTTTTGCCTTTTGATCACCAATGCAACATTCAAAATCTTTTTGACTTGGATGCAGTTGAAGAATACAGTAAAATATTGCAGAATAGTTTTCTGACCCCACAGAGTTTTATATATGTATTCTTCAGCAAAAGTTTCTTCTGGAGTCCATAGTCACAGTGATAACAGCTGGCTGAGTTCTTTGTTTCGTTTCCAAGATGTGGGTCTCGAACTGCTCTTTGATACTTTCCTGATTTCTGGACTGGATCACTGTAACCCATAATCTAAGACTCTCTCCTAAATACTAAGATTCAGCCCAAGTTCTGAGAAGCATCAGTCACAGTAAACACATTGCCCATATCTACGCTGGCATTTTATTTCACTGATGTGCAGAGACTTACATATTCTTAGCATTCTCTTTCTGTATAGTCTTGGCAACCTTTAAACTTTAAACTCCTTCTAGCATAGGGTTTTTTTCAGTGCAATGGTGAGGGCAGCAATATTTGCCTGTTAAGTGATCCTTGCAAAGCAACAAGTACTATGAAATATTTCTGATTACACTCATCCCTTTACACCACGTAGTGGTCACCTCTTTGCCCTTTCATTATGTTGTACATATTTGTATCCTTATTTTGTACAGTCCTGTGGGAAGGAAAACTGATCTTTTTTCCGCTTGTTGAAGTATAGCACCCACTTTATCCTCCTGTTTAACTCATCTACCTAGCTTCCTATTAACTATAATATTTAATTACTGTGATGATTACCTGGACGGGAGTTCTGCCTCACTACTCCAGTGTACTCCTTCTGGTCAAATTCTGGTGGGTTGTCATTGATATCCTCCACATGTATTGTAACAGCGTATGGACCTTTCACTACCTTTCCCTTTTCATCCAGACTTTCCACCTTGATTTGGAAAAAGAAGGAACAGCAAAGAAATATTTTCATGTAGGTAAATTAAAAGACATAAATGAACATCAGGACATCAAATGCCAAGTCATTCTTACTGTAACACAAATCTGGTGAGAGCCATCACTGCATGGTTCCATCTACAAGGACAAATTTACCATGGTAGCTCACTGACAATAATTCACCACAGTATATAATGCCAACAAAACAAACTAACCTACTCCTGCTTCTGATAACACTTTTCAGAGGGCAATTTCTCACTTCCAGTCTCAGCACACTACTTGTATTCTTGCACAGCTCATGATTTTCTTTAAATAGAAATAGATACTTTCTAAAGAACAAGGAGAAAACCCAACATGATATAGTGGACTCAAGTGCACTATCATAAACATGGACCAGAAAAATAGGCTGATCTAAGTGTTTCTAAAGAAAACTTAATTCTTAGTTCTGATTACATTTTTGTTCCAAACAATTTGACTTCTTATTTTTCAGCCTTCTTTGATTTTAAAGCACTGAGTATATATTATGTCTGTCAGACTTTATTTTGTTTGCACATAATAAATGAAATCATGATCATTTATGCCTAACCAACTGTCATTTTTCAGTTCTGTCATCACTTCTTCTTGTCTGTAAAGTATTCCCATGTTTACGGTTAATAACTTCTGGGGCTAGAATATTGTCATTTCTAACACCATTCCAAGGGTGCTTTAGAGCTGAGAACAGGAAACCATTAAACCTGAAGTGCTAGACTTTAGAAAGATATAGCTAAGGCTAGCTAAAACATCATCATGCACTTTGTCTGTTCAGATATTGATCCTCTCATGATCATCTCCTTCTCAGTTGCTAGTGCCTCAGAAAAAGACGATACCATTTTTGACACAGAATAAGAGCACAAGGCTATACTGAGACCAAAAGATCACCTACCCGCTGTCCCACTCCCAACAGTGTTTACAATGAGATCCTTATGAAAAGAGTATAATAGCAGGATAAGCACACAATGCTTTTTCTTCTAGTAGCCTCCGACATCTGCCAAACAGCTTTCTGCTGTTATCTAACAGAGATTAGATTTGTGTTTCTGTGTCTAAATGTCATTTACTCACACCATTTGTCACCAAATAGATTATAATCTTCCTAAATAGATTATAGTAGTTTATTTTCCCATTCCAGCCATGGAATTCACCCTATCAGTCTTCAGGGCTAACGAGCGAATCTCATTCATGGGGCCAGATTTCACTTCCAGTCAAGTGTCCTCCTCATATTAGGAGAATTAAAGGATTGATGTTGGCATCAGGGTAATTTTTGTTTTCTCAACATAACCTTCCTGGGCTAAGGAGCCTTTTCCTGTGCAAAGTCTTTCAGAACTATAAAACCATGTGTCTTTCAGCAAAACTCAATATTAAAAATGAAAAGCTGGCTGTAAACATAGGCAAAAGAAAGAATTTGAAATTTCAACAGTTTTCCATTAATTTCAGGTTTACCAAAAAAGGGTGAATACAAATAACCCTCCATTCCTATTTTTCATTGAGTTTTTACCTGCAGCCTGTGCACTGCTTTGGTCTCCCAGTCCAGAGACCCATTGAGATACAGGATGCCTGTCCTTGGCACAATGTCAATTATTCCATCTTTTTCACCCGTCACTCTGAAACTCACAGCAGGTGGCTCAGATGTGAACTAGAATGAGGAAAAATCAGAGGGAAAATCATCCTTTGTTCAGCATTTTCACCATAATCGAAATAATTTCATGCTTTCGTATATTTTAAAATCTATTGCCAACAGTGTGCTTGGCTGGGGGAATGATATTCCAAGAGTCTGCTCAAACAAATCTGCTCTTTTCTGATCCTCAACAGAGGAGTTTTCACATTATTTCCTGAATGCTGCAGGAAATCCCAACTGTGGTTTCTTTCCAAAGCAAATGACTGCTTAGGACAGGGCTTTGTCTGAGCACGGGAATGGAAAAAAATGACACACGTCCTCCATTTGCCTGGGAGCTGGATCTGTCCTTCTCTGGTTATGGCTTTGGAAAGAAAACCTCAGAGCTGAAGGAAAATGATGACACAAGTTACATGGAAACCCATTCTCTGGGAATGCTGATTTTATTAACCCCTGTCTTAGGATATCCCCTTAAAATGTGTTTGAGAGAAGGGGTTGTCTCCTGCTTTTTGCATGTAGACTCTTGAATTCCCAGATAGAGGAAGTCAAAGCTAATTTCAGATCCTCTTGGGGGACTGTTCTTCCCACCAGCACAGATGACAAGACTGCCCGTGAAGTCAGTGTGTGCAAACGATGGGGTTTTTGACGGGAGTGGATACCAAGAGACGCTTGATTACCTGGTAAATGAAGCGCACTCCCCCTCCTTCTGGAACAGAGAAATTCATGTCCTTCAGAGGCCCAGTTACATGCAGGTCCTCCAAATTATGGCACAGAGCCTGTGAGACAGAGAGGGATGGAGGAAAGCAGCTGAGGGATGCCTGCTGTCACCACACACGAACAGCAGCTCTCCATCACTGAGCCTCTTGCAAGTTATTTTGCTGTAGTATATGGAAGAGACTCTTGCTGGTTTGCACTGAACATCTCCGGGTTCTTTAGTGCACATCCATTTTTAAAAGCAGTGTTATTTATTAATTAATTTGAAAACAAACCTTTGGGCCCTGCCCTTTTCTAACCACTGCATAATTAAATGAGATTTGATCTACCTTCAAGAGCAAACAGAAGCACTGAAGAGCTGAGGGTAGACTGAGAGCAAGTGGAAATTCATAAAAGCATTTCTGGATCACCCCTGTGTCCCCAGCAGGACCAGCCATGTCCCACCCAGGAGTCGCACAGTCCCGTGGCCACAAGAGTGTCGGGAGACCCAACGCCACACCTGGGGATGGGGAGGAATTGGGGCTGCACCCTTTGTAATTTCCTCAGTAAATCCAAACCTTTTTTGTAAGGGAAAAAGGTGGACCTCCCCAGGTCCCCTACCCCACCACCCTCAGCCCCCTGGCGATCTGGGCAAGCTGCTCGGGCCCTGTGCCTTCACATCAGTTGCATGTGAGTGCAAACCACAGCCAGAACAAACATGTCCTGCTGATCTTTGGGTTCTATCTCATGGCAAAAATGCCATGCAAATCTGTCTTGGCCTCTGTTTTCTTCCTAATGGCTGGCAATGGCTTCACTTGGTGTTTTTTCTGGCAAATTTTTTATGAGTTTTATATGAGTTTTATTACCACACCCTCCCCGCCCCCCAGTGCCCAAAGATCTCTGGACACACTTCTGCACTGATGTTTCAGGGCTGTTCTTGCTTTCAAACAAAAAAAGCAAAGCAAAAATCGGCCTCCTAGAGCAGCCCTTGCACACAAGACAATCCAGCCCACGGTTCAGATAATCTACCTGTTTTTCCAAAGGCAAGACCAAACCCCCTGAATGTCTACTCTTCTCTCCCTGATCATGAGGTCTTGCCAATGCTGAGGAGCTGCCTGCCAGAATTAGGGCTCCATCATTTGGCTGCATAGGTAAAACTCCCTTTCTTCTGGTGTAAAAATGACTTTATTCTGCTTTATAGATTCACAGTGCCATTGCCACCCTGTCCATCACCCCATGGAGTTGGGCTCCGGGCGTGCATGTTCTCTGCTGCATGACTTTTCCCCTGGATTTGGTCCTATTGCTGCTGGGACAGCTATTCGGCCTCTCACAGAAAAGCATAACTTACATATTACCAAGGGAAAACTTAATTCTGGCTATGACAAAAACATAGCTGAGTTCAGCGCAATTTACCCTAAAGCGCTGCTGTGTGTGTCACAAGTGGTGTTTGACTAACGCCAGATTCTGCTTAAAAACAGCCAGAGATGCTGCCCTCCTCACCTACAAGGGTTTGTGACTCTTTTTGCAAACAGGAAAACTAGAATATTGTGTGAACTGGGGAAGGAAGGGGGGGATGCTAGTGAGCACTAGTGACAGTAGAAAAATATCCAAAAAAGTGATGGAATAGGGACGCATACCAGGAAAGAGTACTTTACAGCTACCCTTTACTATTTTTCTAAACGCTGACTGCTGGCCTCTGTCAGGGACAAGGTAGCAGGACCCTGGATCTGACCTGCTACAGCTGTTCTCCTGTCGCACTGGTGGGCACAACCTGGCTCCTGGAGGTTTTTCCCAGGGCCATTTTGTGGAGGGGTTTTGCTTGGTCATGATCCTCGCCGTGGAGGAACAAAGGCTGATGCTATAAAACCCAACGGGTTCAAAGTGCAGGCTGTGCAGCAAGTAAGAGTTATCTCTTCTTGTCGATTAAAATTACTTTATGTGGACCATAAATATATCCAAACACATGTCTACAGCATGAATCACTACTCAGGGGCCTGAAGGGGAAACAGGGATTTCTCCTTGGCCCGTATGCGGCTGGCATCCCTTTTGAAGGCAGCTGTAACAGCTGCGGAGTGGCTTCACCGGGGTCGGCACTGCCAGGGGCAGCAACTCTTGACATGGGAAGGAAAAAGGAGGTACTCACTACTGCACATCAACCCCATCCCCAGGGTCTCCATCTTCTGAGGAATTTTTTTTGTAGGCTTGAATTTGACTCATTTTTTATCTTTTCTGTTGATTTCAATTGTAAAGTAGAAGCCACCACTGTAGCCTTTACAGACATCAGTAAGTCTATTGAATTTAATAGATGAGGTCCATAAATAGCATAATTAATACATTTCGGTTCCAGAAAATCCTCTGAAAAGTGATTCACACAGATAGAATAAGGAGGATAAATTAATATGCATGGCTTAAACTATGTGTCATTGTATGTCTTAGAATACATTTAATATGTCAGCACATGTATGGATTATAATACACATGACGCATGATACAGATGTCTTCACTGTTTGGTGATTTGTTGCAGTAATTTTAAATCACGTCTAGCGTGAAATCCGCTTACTGGAAAAAGTAATATCTAAGGAGGAACTACAAGAGGCAAAATAGGTAAATTGCTTTCTTCCAGGTTTCTTAAAGTTTTTTTTCCTAATGATTGACACGTCTTCTTAACTTTTGGCCATGGGGTCACACACGTGTCGGGGCCGCACTCCCACACCCAGAGTTACAGCCGTTCTGCCAGCACGCTGCCAGCCTGACCTGCCGACTGGGACGCCCCGCGGGTTAGAGCTCAGGGGCTCGCAGGCAACCTTTGCCGTTTGCTTCCAGATAAACAAAGGAAAAGCTGTAACTCACCGAGTGAATGGCGAGCAGGAATTGAAGTCCACACAGCTTAAACATACTGGAATACGCTTTGCTTCAGCTCCTGCAAAGAAGAGGTGATAGTCACTTTAACCCCATAGAGTTGGCCCGATCTATTTGCAAATAAAGGCTACAGCTAAGCTTTCCCGAGGCTGTAGGGAGAGAGCAGCCAAGGAGTGAGCTCTGAAGGACCAGGCACAGCTCAGCCCATGGGAGGCAAGACCACTGGCGTTGCCGGGCTGGCCACGAAGGTCGTGCCCATCAGGTCTGTCCCCAGTGGTGCAGGAGGCGTCACATGCTGTGAGAGCCTCAAACAGCTGTCAGAGGTTGAAACTGGCACAAAACGTCAAGCCATGCAACCTCACTGTTGCAATGATTCTATGTCACACATGCCCCATTTTCATTTCTGCCTCACTGAAGGCAACATCACGTTCACAGGAAACACTATAGCCACAAGAAGATGAAGGTCTTGCAGGGACCATCCTGAGACCTCTGTCTTCCAGTTACACAAAACAACTGTTCAGTGCAGCTTTGCAGAGGCAGAGGAAGCTGGAGGTGTCTCCACCCCTTAAAACAACATGGCTACTGGAAATGACATTTCCAAGTCCAAGGAGCACTGCCTGCCTTGAATTTCAAAAAAATGCTGAGCACACGCTGCAGCGACTTGTGTTACATCCTCCTGGAGACTAGATGGGTTCCTCAAAAATGAAATCTTGCTTTCTCACTACTTCTAGATTTTAACAAAAAGGACGAGGCCGGTTCTGGAGAGAGGTGAAGCTGGCGTACAGTGCTGCCATCTTCAGTGGTGCTCCATGTTACTAGGCTCACACCTACAGGTATCCTTCAGCCACCACAGTTCTGTCCCATGGAGGCTCCCAGGGAGAAGAAGACAGTGTGGAGGCACAGCTCCCTCCAGATGCCTTCCTGCTTGGGCTTCCACTCATACCTTTTTTCCCCCCTCCTTTGCTTTCCTTAATGGCAGACCAAAAAGGGGACCTGTAAATATAGAAACTGCTGCCCCACTGCTATTGTCTCCAGCACTCATTTTAGGATGTGCCACAGGACTTTATCTTGCAAATCCCATACTGAGCAGGGTCTTACTGTGTGTGCAATTACACCCTTTGAAATTACTGGGTTCTTTCCTTGGGCAGGAACTAGCTGCGTGGGTACTGGAAGAAAATAAAATTACACTCCTTTGAAACCAGAGGTGATCAGGAAAATAATTAAATTTGTCAGGAAAAAAGGGCTGAAGGTGAATTCCCAGTAGCTGCCTGCAGCCAGAGGAGCTGGGATCTGGCACAGAGGGGTAGAGAAGACACTTTGAACCTCCTGAGAAGACACTTTGAACCAAGACCATTGCTGATATTTCAGTTAGATAGTCGACAGAAATTTGTTCACTTTCCTCCGTCTGCCTGACAGCCTCTCTGCCCCCTTCCTCCACGTCTCTTCTGAATACCTTGGCCAGCTTCAGCCGCACCTAATAGCAGGGTGGGAACTTCAAAAAACTAATTCCTTCTTAATTTGGGGCGGCAGGTGGGACAGAGGACCCAAAGGCATGCCCTCCCGAGGGCAAGGCTGCGGTGTGCGCCCAGCGGCCGCCCGCGTGGTTTCCCCTGCCCCGCCGGGGGAGGCACGGCTGTACGTGCCCCTCGGCCAGCCGGCGGTGGAGGGACCCCGGGGAGCTAAAAGTCCTGGGGGGAGGCCGGCAAGAGCTGAGGAAAAAGGGTATGGGGTGGTCTGGGGATACCACGGTCTGGGTTGAGGGAAAAGAGAAGGAGCAAGACCTACGATGGTGAGGAGAAAATTTAAGGAAGGGACACGTCCAGCATTAGCATAGGGGACAGAAAATGGTGGAAAATGCACGCCATGTGGCTGTCCAACTGCGCTGTGTCTCGGCCAGGTGTCTCTGTCCAGATCCAACTACAAAACACAGCAGTGGAAATGCAGCCATTTTGTAGGTTACGGGTTTGCATGAAAAGTGCCTTTGCTGCTCCCTTCTCTTTGAATATAAATACCATTCCCTAATGTCGTGCCATTTGCGGTGCCTGCTGCAAGGCCAGCTTGATCAGCCCTCGAACATTCATTTTTGCCTGGAAGCTGCTACCAAGTCTCATGAAGCATCGCCCTGGCAAGGACCAAATTGCCAAAATACATACTCCTCTGTCACTCAGAATAGAGTTTCAGTATATATAAACTCCTACAAAAGTTTTCAATAATAGACAGTTTCGGGATTAGAATAGGATCAGCTTAACTAAAAGCAGCCTGAGATCTGGCTGAGGACTGGAGCCATATTTTCCCCTTCATTTCTTCGTTTCATCTCAGTGCTATATCCCTAATAATCCCTTATGGTTCCCCTGCCTGAACAGAAATCTCTAGGATAACCAACATACAAATATCCCAGTGACTTTCAATAATAAACATTCAGAGAACAAAGAATATTCCCGGAGGTTAAAGATCAGTAACAATCACAAGTATTTGGTTCCATGAAAAAAAAACTTGATTTTCTTTAAATGATTGACTTCAGATTTTTGAATTCAGTAAAGAGAAAACAGAGGAGATTGATCCAAATCAAATACAAACCAGACTAAGCCTTAGCACAGCGGTCATCCATTTTACAAGGACAGCTGAGTTCCTAACGCTGCCAGAAAAGCCTTCAGCAAAACCCTTGCTTCAGCTTTTAAAATCTTTCCCTGAAATGACAGTTAGATCATCCCTTACCTGTAACATGAAAAGCTTATTTTGCTCTAAAAATGCTTCTTTCTTTCAGCTGTGGGAATCACCTTTGCACAGGTTGGTAGTGTCCGTCTGTGCTTCTCCACACAGTTTATAGTTCCTCAGACTCGCCCTAGAGGTTCAGCAGCTCAAACATTAACAGCATGGAGAATTATTGATTCTTAATGACTAGGTGTGGCATGAAATGGCAGCCACGTAAGGAAGCAATGTAGCTCCGAGATAATTTACCTCCTCCTATATTTTTATGTCCTTTGGGATTTTCTTTCTGAATTCAGTCTTTTCGGTGGGGCTGTGAGAAATGAACACACAGGGCATGGGTTGGAGCCACAGGGGGAAAGTTGTTCTTTCTGTAGGAGAGGAGGTGGAAAGGAGAAGGCATGGGCCTCGGCGGAGATAACGTTTGCTACTTGCCCAGTCGCAGGGATAATTCCCATTCAGAAGACAAGAATTTGGACATAAAGGTGACTTGTTTTCACAGCAGATCTGTGCATGGGAAGGACCCAGCCTAGTTATGAGAATAATTCGCCAGTCATCAGCTCAGTTCAAATTCTCTCTGAGCTCCGCGACAAATTTACTTCAGGTAACTTTGAGCAAATCACTCTATTCGCCCGTTTGCAGATACTCATCTCGTAATGGATGTAATCATTACTTTCCCTCATGTGTCATCTTTCACGTCTGTTTGGGTTTTCAGCCCTTCAAGGGAAGCAGTCCCTGCTAGTCTCTGCATTATAGCACCTGTAGTAAGGGGAACTGAAATTAACTGGACTGTAAAGGACTATGGTAAAATAAATAATAAACAAAATATATTTGGAAAAACCAGACATTTAAAAAAAATCATAATCCTTAAAATGTTAGGCTTTCTGCCAACTCAATTTTTAATATGCTTATTTCAGAAGTTTTGAACAGGCTTATTTTATTCTTTCATGAAATGTTACTTTTCATCCAGGTCCTAACTTCTGCTTTCAATTTCCTCAGTATGTTAGATTGTTCTTGAACATTGTTAAATTATTTGTGCAGTGCGTTAAGTATTTTGCAGCCAAAGAAAGAAGCTTTTAGAATCGATTACAGCTGGAAGGCATACAATTCTGGGAAAGGTAAGCTTTCTGTTTGTGCTTCAGATCACACTTTTCCCTAGAAATCAGTGTTTGTTTCTCCAAGAAAAAACCTCTAGACTGTGCTTTCAGCACGCTTTCAAACACAACTGTTCTCCGTTTGCTCGTGCACTCAGAATGATTCAGACTTTCTCACAGCTTCCTGCTAGCAGTGAGTTATCTCCAGAGCACAGCTCAAAACCAACAGTTTCCATTAAAGCATTAGAACTCATTGTTAATGATTTCAAAGTAAATATAATAAGGGGGAAGGAATTGAGCTTTCTTGGAAATATGTTGACTTAAATGACTTACATGCAGATTAATTGTGTACTAGTTGGATATGAATGAGAAGTACTTTCAGCATGAAGTATAAATTCCAAAACAGCCAGAATTCATACCGCAATAACAAATTCACATAAACAAATTCCTAATAACATTTTTAGCCCACCTGTACATGACAAGTGCAGAATAACTCAAGTCATGATGTCAGAAGTCAGAGCCTCATAAACAAGTTAGGCATCTGTCTTTCAAATGCTAGAGTCTCTGCTTGGAAGTCCAAGTATTAGGAATCGCATCTGAAATATAAATTTAAGGTACCTAATATACTTAAATGAATGCCTATATTTTTTAAAGTCACTGGAAGAGGTGAGCCTGCTTATCCCTAGTGTCTTTCTCCAGCTGAAATAATTTCCCAGCCGCAGAGCAACTGCTTACAGGTTGTAACCACACAGGAAAAAAAATCTCCCATGTCAAATACGTTACAAAGTCCAGAAGCACTTAAGGCTTTACAACAGTCATAACACAGTGCCACAGATAAAATCACAAGAAGAAACTCAGCAGTGAGACTGGTGCCTTGAGCCAGCTGTTTCTCTAAGTAAATCTGATGAAAAGAAGGCAAATGTCCAGGTGTTTATCGTGTGAATCATTGTTCAACGAGTCATTTTTTCCAGAAACAACTCATATCATTAGTCACATCCTTTTCACTCTTCCCATTTATGAGCTTTGTCATTCCTCGCTCGCTCCTTTTTAATTTTTTCTCTTTGTCTTTTTACTTTTGCTCCTTGTTTCCATTCACTTGGTGTCTCTCCATGTACCTCTTCCATTTCCAAAACTAACGGGACCTCCCTGACCTCAGCTTCTTTCCCTTTCTGCTTGTTTAGAAAATATTTCTTTTATGGGTCTCTTAGGGCATGATAATTTCACAACATCATCAATATGTGTCAAAATGAGCTAGCACCAGTGGAGGAAAAAGAAGCACAGAAAAATAATGCTTAAAAGAAACTCAAGTTTCTGGTTATGTAGTTCCTTTACTTCTCCTGAGGCAGAATCAGCTACACCTGCAACCTCCCCGATTGCAAAAAAGGCAAATAATGGCCACTCCCAGTCTCCATAGGTAATCCACTGTGGTACTTCCAGGCATCCGCTCATTCACATTGTTGTCCTCTGGACACTGCTCAGTCACTCTTCCCTTTGCTGGTGAGCTGTGCCCCCGACACTCCCAGGTGAGACTTCCCAGTGCTGCTGAGGACAGGCTCTTACAAACAATATTTCCCAAGCAATGCAACTCTTACCAATGCACTTATAAAGTATTTTCATGTTATCTTCATTGCATTGGTAGTTGCACTTCCATAATTCTGGTTTTGTCTGTATTTGCCTATGCTATATATTCACCTTTAGTGGGGTAACCTACTTATGACTGTCTTTGTGCTTCCTTTGTGAGTTTGAGGACACTGAAGAGCTCGATTTAACAAAGTGATTCTTACTACCCTTCCTAATACTACTTCTGCATTGGGACATATTATGCCCTTCATTTCATTTATACAGAGACCTGGTCATTCCTGCTAATGCTTTTCTTTGGTTTGTTTCCTATGAAATTCTTCTTATTGTTAATCTTATTATATAGAAATCTCCTTTTTTCAAGTCCATTGTCATTTTTTTCCTTTCCCTCTTTCCCTTTGCAAGGACTGTGGATTCTCATCATGGTGTAATTACCAGACACTTACATCACTCCTATTTCCTGTACTCCACACTTCAAAATAAATATATTCATGCCCATCAACATTTCACTTTTTTTCCTGACAGTTCTTTCTGAAGCACTTTACCCTTCTGTACAAACAGTCCAGTCTCAAATTATTCAGCCAAATCTCTGTGGTTCTCATAATCTTGAGAACATATTAAGTGTTACATGGCCCCATATTACTTGCATTTAAGGTGTTCTTCAGACCTTCCTTTTATATCTCTCACTCTGTTTTGATAGCCTTGCCCTTTCTACTGTTTATATCCTGTTCACATTGAGATAATTTATGTTTATACAGCGGTGCAAGATGTGGTGTTGCAGAGAGGGAACTTGGACAAAAAGTACAAACCAAGAAGATTAGAGGGACACAGCTTTGTGAGCAATCATCCTAAACAAGAGGCACCATGGTAAAGGGGATAAGAGGGGCGAACTATGTAGGCATGTGTTGGGATGGGAACAAAGCATGACACTGACTGTTCAGCAAGTTCCCAGCACAATTTTTGTACTGTGGGGCTTCACCATCAGCCCCCTTTGATCCTCATTTAAACCCTTCTTGCTAGCTTAGCCAACAGGAGCACAAAAAGGGTAAGCAGATGTATCCAGGAGTTCACGGTACTAATGCTTGATGGCCAGGGTCAATGAAGCTACACCACCTGTGCAACCCTGTTCCCTACCCAGGAGATATAGCCCTTGAATGCCTTTGTCTTGGATGAGGAAAATCTTACCTGAATCATCCCTGTTCCCAGAACTTGATACTCAGTTTTGACCTGTTAAGCTTAATTCTTGGCCAGATTCTTAGTGCCTGTCCGGGGGAGCAGGTAACAGCACCAGGAGCTCAGGTGAGCTACCTAAAATGGACACTGCCTCAGAAGCAGAGACACTCTGCTTTCTTTCTTCCTTGGAGCTCTCATTGTGAATTGCTCATCTGCTGTAAGACGTGGGCTCTGTCCTTCCTCAGGGAAGCTCACAGGTTGTTTCCACCCCACTGAGGGGCCTGCTCCTTCCCCTCTGTTGCTGCTATATATCTCCAGCGTCTTCATTTGGCTATCCTTGGAGGACTCCATATCCATTATATTGATGAAATTCTCCCAACCAGTGATGCATCTCAGCCTAGCCGCCTCCTCCGGTAGCCTTCACCCTCGTGGTACCTTGTTCTCGACCCCAACCAATGCTACCTCACAGTTCAATAAATCCCCACTGGGACTTGGGCAGAGATATCCCAAGCTGGTTTCATTTGCAGATTCCTCAAAGCAGAAGGAAGCTGAATCAGCAGCATGCCTGGCTCTGATGAGGCAGCACATCCCCACCTTTGTTCCCAGAGGGTCTCCTTGAAGGCTTTGCTCAGCCCCAGCCCCGCAGAAGTTGCCCCACGCATGAAGTGCTCCCAGCCATGGCGTCCATCTCCCCCAGGCACAGACATCTGACCTCTCCCACCGCACACAGACGGACCATACTGGCTTGCCTTCTTCATCACTGACAGAAGAGGCCTGTTGAGAAGTTCCCCCATTTGCTGCCAACAAGTCCTGGCCCCTGTTAGGTGCTGAGGTAATGCTGTTAAACTCCTGGGCTATTAAACTTGCCCAGGTCAAGATGATAGATTTTAGTTTCCCTTTTTCTTCTTGCAAGCAATGACATAATGGAACCAAATGGTTCTTCTGGAATAAACGATGCATATTCTAGAGATTACTTGTGTTTACACTACTTATTGCAAGACCTCCAAAGGAGATTAAAACTTGAGCTCTGTACTGAGGCACAGGAAAATTCACTTTCTTTCAGCATGCTGGTGTCTTCTAGCTAATTCTCATGACGTCTTAGGGTGGCATATGCATTAGAATTTATGAACTGCATATTTCAAAAACATATTTTTTCCTTCTAAATGCAGAGGAAGCAAATTTTTTACCTCTTTTGCTCATTGCTCAATACATATAAAGACATATCCACAATTTGCACAGCTCAAAATATATAATACTGTGTCAAAACAAAATAGGAAACCCAAGTCTTTTCTCAGCTATAGGCTGTTTAGAAAGTGTGATAGTATTATGACATGAAACAACCATCAAGCTGGCAGGCTGGCACTAGATTTTGTTTATTCACACACGTATGTAAATGCAGATAGCCCTAGGACCTGTGAAGCAGATGGTCTTAGAGCACTCTGTCATCTGGATGTACCTGCCCACCTGTAGGACATTGGAATAGGCATGATAAAACAAACTAGTCTCTAGGGCTTTGTTTATCACTGTCATCACAGATTCTGCTGCCTGGAGTGTTACATATAGCAGTCACTGGGTAAAAATCAGAAATAAGCCTGGGAGCAAAGCCCAGATGCCAAGATTCCCTCTTCAGACTGCAGCAGGACTCAGGTGCTCTTCATTTCCCTTCTCTGCTCATCAGAAGTCACAGCCAGGCGATCCCCACGGACCCTGGGGGGAGACCTGGGGCTCTGGGTCCCAGGTGTAAGGACAAACACTTTCCTGCAGGCATCCAAGCCCCAGAGCAGGGGCAGGCACTCATGTCCAGCCCCGTGCTCAGCCTTCCCTGGTCCCCAGCACTGCACAGCTCACTGCTTCGCCTCCTCACCTCCGGGGTTTGCCCTCCCGAGGCGTTTCACTGTCCCTGTTAGCTACGTCAGTAATAAGGTCTTGGAGCTTTGGGGATGGATTTTACTCCAAGTGCTTGAGAAAAAAGCCCAGCAGTGTTTAAGTTTTTTCTTATAACTGGTTCTCAACCTCTTTATTAAAAACTACTATTACAATATGCAATATGCATATCGTGCAATATGCGTATGGTGCATATGCATATATGCAGTATGTACATGGTGACTGACTTACAAAGTAAAGCCAAAGCAAAATTCACTGCACCATACACACAAATCTGCAGTGCCTGGGCAGCCCCATGTCCCACAGCTCAGCTGGGAACCTGGAAAACTGGCCTTTGAATGAAAACATCGTTCAAAAACCAGCACAAGTGACTGGAAGCTGATGCCATTTGTCTCGCTCCCTCCCGCCCGCCCAGCTTTGAATACAAAATGAGTTTCTGCTGCTCGGGCTTTCCTGACTCACTTTGCCCTGGCTGTGTAAAACCAGCAACAGGGCATCAGTCCAAGACCCCTGTCTCAAGTTTGATGAGTCCTCTAAATGGTGGGATTTACTGTTGCCATGCTAATATAAACCGAAGAAATGGAGAGTATGACCAGTGAAGACAAAACTGCTTCAGCTTTATAGTTTATAACCAGTTTGTTCTGCTGGGATGGGTTAAAAGAAATCACGCGCTTTCCCTAAGCAGGGATCAGACAATCCTGGCTCATTTTCCCCTGGTTTTAGCCCTTCTCTTCTCCACGTAGCCAGTGTTCAGACTGACACTGCTTTACATCACAGGGTGGAACTTTTACAGCCTGATAAGATACCAAGTGGCTCCCTTGAGAACAGTACCTCTCATAAATATTTGTCCCAGCAACTGTAGTAGCAAGAAGAGCAGCAAACTTCAGCTCATCAGGAATTCTTACTGATAGCTGAGTTTCCAGAGTACGTTTCCCTAAATAATCTCTGCATTTCCAACACTGGCTTCCGTAAAGCCTTTGACAAGGGTAGGAATTGGTAGCAGGGGACTGAATATTTGCATTGATTTTGACTAGCAATGAAGGTGTGTTATGTCTAAATATCAAATTCAGGGTTCGTTTTAGCATACATTCTTTTCAGAGGAACTGCCAGATGGCCATAAATGTAATTCCTGCTGGAAAAAATGTCACAAATCAGTTCTATTACTTCTCATCTCAGCAGGACCATGAGGTCTGGCTGCAGCCATGCCTTCCACTGGAAGTGTTATGAACTCCCAGAGAAGTGCTAGAAGTGGACTTGGGCCTTCTAAGGATCTGGCTATTTCATTTCAGAGTCAAGTTATATGGCTCACATCATAAACCTGAATCAATGCTGAGACCGACCTTTATCTATTGGAAGGAATTTTACACGCATTAGAGGCCAAGCTGAACGTAAATCTCATTTATTTCAATTACCTACTTTGGTGATCAAGACCTGGTCACACGGATGAGCCATTAGAAGATGAGGCCTATGGTCTGCGAGAGACGACTGTGCACATTTTGTGTTGCAGCCACCTACAATGAACATTATTTAAAGTACTAATTCCTGTGCTTAGAATAGAAAATGCCAGAAATACCGCATAATTTTAACTTCTGCCAGCAGTGGATAACCAGCTTTCATTGGCACACCATACACAAGCTGGGACCTCAAGAGACTATTTCTGTGACTAAATAGCTGTGGTATTGGGCTGTCGGTGTATGTACTTCATGTTCACTTCTTCTGTACTTCCAAAGATTGCAGTGCAACCATTTTAGCTCTTTTCCTGTCTCATTTGTGACTTATATGGAAATGCCTCCCTGAACATACACCTCTGTTTGCTTGACATTAATGGAAACTACATGACTTAATAACCTCCCTCATCTCCCACCTTAAAGCCTCAAACTTGCATCTGTCTCATTACCTGTCAAGTTAAAAGGGCAGTCAGTAGGATAAATTCATCAATTCAGAGCTACCTCTGCCTTTTTGCATCTCAAGGTCAGTGCAGCCAGAGGATGAACCAGCGCTTTTACCTCACAGTGCCCGTGAGCAGAGGTGCAGCAGTGCCAACGGCCGTCCTAGACCACCCGGATCCAGGACCAGCAAAGCTGAAACTAAATGCTGTGCATTCAGGGGTTAATTTCATGGTCAAAGACAACAGGAACACACGACAGACTTCCTCCTGAGGAGCCCGAGCACAAGGTTAAAGGTTTCCCTAAGAAACAGAAGCGCAAAGCCATTTCCTTTTACCCCAAGACTCCAGCGAGCTGTTGCAATCGCCTGGGCTCGGGTCAGAGCAGCGCCTTTAGTCCGCTTTCAGGTTTGCATTTCCTTTCCGTAGCTACTTCCCAGACCATATCCCCAGCAGAGGTACAGCAGGGCAGGGCTGAGCAAACAAGCGCTTGGCGCCCAGCAAGCTCGCTGCCGGGGCGCGGATTGTCCTCCCAGTCCAACGGGAGACCAGCATACTTCAGTAGCACGTCTATAAAGGAAAAACCAACTTGTTGAAGAACAGTTTGCCTGAACTTCTTGGTTTTAATGGGTCTTCTGTAAGTGCTGAGTGGACCCAGCAGTTCATGGGATATTGAATAAACTATATCAGTTACTAGTTAATGATAAATTTGCGTTTAGCTAATGCATTATAGGAGTTCCATGTATTTTGCAGACTTGGATTAATCCAATTCTGCAAGATCTCTGTAAGAAAAAATATCTCCTTTCCACAAAAGTAGTGCTGCCACCAGTTCCAGGAATTCAAAAACCATGATTCAGGCCCCAAAATACCATGATAGGCTTAAAAAGGTTTTAATAAGAACAACAAGATGAATGAATGTCTTTTTATACACCTTTTGCTGTGTGACTCATAATGTTTCTTTATAGTTGTGAAGATTAGACTTCTTTTGAACAAAAGGAAACTTCTCACGTATTCGTAGAATTGTAGAAGCTATCAAACAAAAACTAAGATTGTTTCAACACAGCGTGCTGAGAAACAAAAATATAACTTTGTCTGAACTTTCTACGTATTCTTCAAATGAATTAGTATGCTGTTTGGAACTACAGAGATATTTAGCTCCTATCTTTAACTAATCTAAAGGATAAAGAGGTTGTTATCAGTCTAAGGACTTTGAGTTATGTTCGTGAAACAGTAGTGCTGGTAGTAAATTTTCATTAATTACTTTTGCTGGGAAGTTATACAGCACCATGAGCAACTAATGTAGAAAGAGAAGCAATGCACGTCCAACACCTTTGATGTTCGTGCAAGCTACTGTGACAAGATCACAGAGAGGAGAGATGGGATGAGGACAGGGTGTTGCTCTTTGTGGTAGCTGGTTGGGTTTTTTTGATAAAACTGGAGGGGTTTTTTTGTCCTTTATTGCCCAAAACATGTTTAGCTGCATTCCTATTTATTTTGGAATAATTTTAATGTTTAGTTCAGTCCTCAGAGCTCTGCCTTTGATAGGTTTTTGCTGAATTTCTCTTAGCCTTAATCTATTTGCATCTTTTGATTATGGTGATGCATTACTGTGGAAAAGTGTCTACTACTTTTTTTTTTTACTTCTCATATTTCGAAACTAAGAAAAGCTGACCAGGAGGCATGTCCATCACTGTAAGTCTTGTGGCAGTGGTTTAGGGGGGCAGCTGTTCACCAGCCTGCGCCCTGCACAGGCACCTCCGGGTGGGTGCTGCTGTGCACCCTCTCGCCCCAGCCAGCTGTGCCGGAGGGAGGGCATTCCTGTTCAGCCTCAGCTGCTGTAAGTGCAAACTCTGGCATCTTATGTCCAGGTCAACTTCATTTACAGCACCGAGCAGCGCTTTGCGCCACACTGACCGAGACATGCGGACGTCTTCCTTCTACTCTGCTGCAAAGTCAGCGATTTCCACTGGAGTGGGCAGCAAAGGAGGAATAATTTCAACCTCTGGGGGAAAGAGCACCTTTGTCAGACATTGACACTTTTGTTAATCCTCTCTTAAATGACAGTTTTATTTTAAAGGTCTTTTTTTACTAAGAATTGAATTATGTTTACTTAAAAAATGCAAATCAGGTATTTTATTAATCCCTGTTAAGTAAGAGTCCTTTTGCTTCCAGTGACACCTTAACTCAAAAAGAAATAAGGAAACACAAGGCTATTATTGCATTTGCTATTCTGGTTATTTTTAAAAGCAGGCATGAGAGAAGTAGCAGGTTTTGACAATGGTATAGCTTTTCAGGTAAAAATAAAAGCTGGACTTGTGTGTATATAGTTTGACTACAACAGGATTTTTACAACTAATTCCTACGAAGTACTAATTACTCTTACAGTTGGTAACTTCATGTCACTGCAAGTTTTTACTAAATTAAACTTGGTGAGCATGACAGAAGCAAATTTATTGTCCTTATTTTCTTTTTGTTCTTTATTTTTTGGCTGCTTATGGAATCCAGTTTTAAATATGCTGCATTTGCAGACTTTCTGCTATATTTTAAGAGTGAATGTCAGTTTTGATGGGTTTAGGTTTGTTTTTCTTTGCTTTTAATATCTAGCTACTATGGAAGTTATGTGGGTATATTTTTATGTAGATAATTTCTAGGTTACTTGCAGAAAGGAAAGCAGTTTGTTGAGTAAGCACAAGTATTTGACATAGTAGAAATGCTGCGAAGGACACATGGAAGGGAATGTTACATATATGTTAAATAAGTTCTATTTAAATAGCATGCCATTATTGTCCATTATAAATAATAAAGATTTTATACATATAACATATAAACGCATGCGTTCTTAATTTATTTGTAAACATTAGTTCTTTATCTCTTATATGGCTAATATAAACACTTTACTTTGTATCTTTAACACAGTTCCATGTATCTGTAGTATTGTTCTAAATTTTTGTTACTAATTTTTACCCAATCTAAAAAAAAACCCACTTGGCAAAGATGTCATCAGAGGTCTCCCAGAAACATATTTTCATGCCATTGGAGATTTTTGTAGGTGACTTTTGCTTCTGTATTTAGACGACAGTGACTATTGTGTGAGGACCTACACAAGATGCAGATTATGACTGCAATCAAGAATTGCATTTACGGTGGTTTCTACTGATTGTTGAAAGCTGGAGTTCAGTCAATCGCTGGGGAAGTTCTCTTGGCCACAAAGCAAGCGGCTGGCTTTTTCTTGGAAGATTAAAGTTATTTAAGAGGAGGAACAAAGTTTCTGGATGAATGGCAGATACATTATTTTATGAGAGAGAGAATTCAGTTCTGAGGACAAGAGCTGTGATCATCCTGTGTGCCCCCAGGAGGGCTTCCAGGAGGAAGGTGTGGGACCAGCCGTACCGGTGACAACGCGGGCACGGCTGTCGCCCACAGGAGCCAGCACGGCTGAGCTAAGCGAGCATCTGGCACAGAGCAAGCCTGTTCTCCCCTTCATCTGCTGCTGCTGTCTCACCGCTTCCAAGTCGGATGCTGGCCCTGCGCATTGCTACCAATTCAAATAATAATTGGTCTCAGTCCTGCCATTGCCTTACTATCTTCATAGGCAGAAAGGAAACTTTCTGGCTGGCTATGTTATGGTTCCAAGCCACATCTAACTCTCATTTACAAGCATTTCGAAAGGGAAGACTCACAAGAGGAAGGCAAGAAAAGGCAAAAACAAAAGAAAGAAGAGAAAATGCAACGCTCCTAGGGCCCTTAATTATATTGGCTTGGGAGAATTCAAAGCCAACAGGTCACTGGCTCGCTCCTTTATTTTTCCTTCCAAACAGAGCATACTCGTATGCCCCGAAAGGTCCTTGCTTGCTTGCCAGTTTGACAAGGAGTCTGTAGTTGTTCCTTGTATATGTCCTGTTCGCTGAGCAGCCATGGACTGGCAGGGGTCAGCTCCAGCTGAGCCATAGAGCCAAGGGGCTGTTGTCAGACCAGCTATTTGGTAGCCAGGCAGCTGGGCAGCGCCTCTGGCTGCGGGTTTTTGCTGATCACTTTCGATGCAAAGTCCTGTTGCAAAACAGCAAAGATGACAAGGAGAGAGAAGCCATATGAAGTGAGCAGCGTTAGTGTTACTTACGCAGCCCGGGATGGCAGGACCTCAGCAGGCAGAGCAGGGGGATAGCAGCACGTGCTCTTCCAGGGGATATTCAGAGGTGCTGTGCAGGGAGGCTTCTGCTATGCTAAAATCCTTGCAGATCTATTAGGTCTCTGTAGATCTCCATAGGTCTCTAACCCTTGAGAGTCACGTTAGAAACATTGTGGTTTTTTCTTATTTAGATTTAAAGTAGTTTCATTTTCTTTAGCTAGACTGTTATTTATGGTAGACTTTAGCATATGTCTCAATAGCTGACTATGGTCTTCTGTTTCTGTAAATGTGGTTAATATTTCTGTAACTGCTTTAAATACGTATTTCGTGCAGACAGTAATGTGGCTTCTGAAGACACATGCGATTTTTAATCTCATGGTTCAATGTCAAAATCTCAACACTCTATATCTATATATCTTACATACGCTGGCCTGCCATCATGCTAAACTCATTTTTTTATTAGAGAGGAAAGAGTTTGTTAGTTTACTTGTATTTCAGTATACTTTGGCAAAGACTTTGCCAAGTATAGCCAGAATCACTGTGGTAAATACACAGTGACAGAGCCTGCACAGTGTCTGAGGCTACAGTTCTGCAGAAGGGTTTCCTCTATCGCGTAGCATACATCAGTCTAGACTGTTGTAACCAAGATCTTCTGACTCTCACAGCAGGACCGGGAACCAGCATTTTTCCCATCCAAGTTACCACTCTGGAAACCAAAACTGTCACTGATAGCTTGTACTTTAGCAGTCTTGCTGCAGGTGTCATCTGCCAGGGATGCAGGTGTCCTGCACCGTCCCTATGGTACTCATAGCCAATCCTGCCTTCCAGAGCCAAGTATTTAAAACCAGCAAGAGTTCTTTTGTGGTTCTAAAGCACCCCGGTCACTTCTGTCTTCTGTTTAAATAGAAGCGCTCAGACACCATGCTGATGAAATACTGCAGGTAGGAACTATTAAAGTAGTGGCCTTCGGATGTGGAGCTGGACCATGGGCAAAGTTTGCCTGGACATCTCCCAGCTGACAGGCCCAGAAGTCCTCAGAGCCCATGTTTCTTGTCATCCTGGGGTCCCTGGGGAGCAGACGCACTGTGCTGCACATGGGGGCTGGCAGGGCTGGAGGTCAGCTACTGCTTCCTGAGGAACGCACCTCCCAGAAACACAGCGGGCAGCACTGAGTCCTGCGAAAGCATTCGAAATGATGTATTTCAACCACGTATGGTAGAAAAGGAGGCAGTACTGCTCTCAGCATGCAGAGGGCAAACTGAGATACATGTTTGTTAAGTAGCCTGGCTATAATCAGATCTGAAGTCAAGGAAGGGATCAGGAATAAAGTAAAGATGTCATCCTTAACCTGGAGGTGGCTGTAAACTCACCTCTTTCCAGCCAAATTCTATGCATGAAATTACTTTTTCAGAGCAAATGTGAGTCAACTAGTGGATCTACATGCTATTTCGTGGCTAGTAGCCATTTTTAATGGCTTTTGGTAATGTGGACAGCAAGTTATGGAAGAGGCTGCCTGTACAACCCAGATGGAAAATTATACTTACAGAGAAATTTAATTTTTCTCCATCCAACATGCCTCCAGCTCTGAGCAGTTTAGAGAAAAGTCTGTATTTAGTCTCAATACAATATCTTGTTTCATTGTGTGCCAAAGTGCAGAACATTTCCCGGCCCCACCCATCAGAGATAAGAGCACACCTTAAAGAAAGTATGGGATGGACCAGATGAAACCATGACGTATTTCCTTTTTATGAAGGAGAATGACATGACTTCTTACTCACAAACAAAAGAACAGATCCTTTTTTTGGCACTTAGGACACTGTCTAGTCCACAAAACACTGTTAATGTGAGTAACATGAACTGGACTACTTGCCTGAGCAAACATCTGCAAGCACTAGCTACAGGCATCCCTCTTCATGCTCATTATATGATGCAACCCCAAACACTGGCAGGGTTGACAGAGCTGCCCTTTACCAACTAGTCACCTCTTTTCAGGTTCCCATATAAGATTTTTATCTCCAGAAGGCCTTGATCTGATAATGTTTATGAATGAAAGTTTTGTATTGTATTTAAACGTATGTATTTGAATCCCTAATTAGGACAAGAGCTGTGCAGTACAAATTGTCTGGTTGTTTTCAAGGTAATGCATGAAAGAGACCTTCAGTGCATTTAAAAGGAGCATAGTTTACGTAAAAACTATTTTTAGTGATGAAGGATCTCATAAAACCAAGTGAGTGGGCAAGAAGGTGGCAGGTGAGCAGTCACTGTTGACTGTGGTGTGAAATCAGCGTGTAATGGCAGCCAAATATGCCAACAAATGTGGGACATAAGCAAGAAGGGTACTGAAAGCAGGAAAGAAAGTGATGTTTTATCACTCTCTAAAGCATAGCATCTTGCGTAGTATGTGCTGCAGCCTCTGCCTCTCAGGTAGGAGAGTGTTAGAAAAGGAACAGAGAAGGGCAACAAACACAGTTAAGTGGTTGGAGCAGCCAGCTTAGGGGAAACTCTAAAAGGTTTGGGACTTTTTGGTGTGGAGAGGAGAAGGCTGAGAGGGAAATGACTGATAATTTCAGTTTCACAAAGCGAGTGGAGAAAGTGAGTGAAAAACTGCTGTTGATAAGGTCCCGTAGGTGATATCCCTAAACAGCATCTCCTATTGCCACTTTGCCTCCTCCTCCCGGAGACAGCACGGGGCTGGAAGCACCACCGGTCCAAAGCAGTAGGGCATTTCTTCTCACTGGGTCCTTAGATTCCTTTTTAATAATTCTCCAGGGGCAGTCTGAAGTCCATAAACCAAGGAATATCAATTTGCTTTGCCAAAAATATCAGACGATGGATTCCTGTATGGGTGGAGCACTTACCTGGGATGTGAGGGGGCCATATTTGTTCCATTGCCTCTCTACCCACAGGCTTGTTTACTGCAAGCTCTTTCCACACTTTCTCGAACAGTCTAAGGGGTACCTGGAACACGGACAGGAGCCGGCATGCTCCTGCTGAGGTGCTTTTGCATTTATTGATGGATTGTGTCAATACAGCTGCACTGGGCAGCTCCGTTCCCAGAGCTTCATCAGCTGGGCACAACATCTCAGCCACAGCACGGATGCCAGGGGAACTTCTCCAGTGGAAGCCCACGTGCCAAAGGATTTTAGGCATATCCTGGTGGGGCTGGGTGGCTCCCAAGTACGACTGCTGGCAAAAATCCTGCCATGGGTGCTAAGGGAGCATCCCAGCCCCAGTGGCTTACTTCTGAATGGAGCAAGTAGAGGAGGAGGAAATGCAGCCATTCATGCCTCAAGATTGCATCAAGGGGAGGAGGAAAATCTTAAAGCATGGAAGACTGAAAATATAGCTAAAAAGCAACTAAAATGATATTATGGTGGCAAAGCTTGAGAACATCCTACTAGGCATCACTCAGTGATACAACAGTATTTAGAGAGGAAATACATCCTGAGCAACTTCAAAGCAAAGCTGTGAACTGGAGAAATACACACACGCTCACAAAAGCCACAGGTGGACACAGAAATAGCATCCTGGGCGTGTAAAAACTATTGAGGTCTGTTCCGAGTTCAGTGGAAGTTAAACTGTTAAGCAGTTCAGTGAAACCCACACAGAGTCAGAGGAGAACGGGCGCAAAACTCAGCGGAGCTGGAGGTCCTTCCTCCAGAGGGGCACTCGCTGCGGCCCCCCTCGCCCCTGCACGGGAGCACTGCCTGCCCAGTGCCCGCCCAGTGCCCGCCCAGTGCCTGCCCAGTGCCCCCCCCCGGCTGCCCCGCTGCTCCCCTGCCCTCAGGCGGGCAGCGTCAGGGCCGGCGGGGGACGTGGCATCCCGGGGCTGGCCATACCCGCCAAGAGAGCGGTGCGAGCGGGGAAGAGCCGCTCGTCCCTGTATGCAGCACGTACGGGTGCAGCAGCTGAGGTCAGACATCGTTCAGTGTACCCATGTGATCGTCTGAATTTTCTCATCGAAACTTCCCACCTCCCTTTCTCCTTTGGCCCAAAGAGCAGTCAGAGTTCGGCTCCGGGCAACCCGTGTCTAACTGGAGGCTCTTGAGTACACAGACGCAGAGTCTTCGCTTAGAAATGACTGCCACTTAGAAAATAATTCGATTTTAAAATTACTCAGGCATAAGTTTCAAAAATTGAAGGAAGTGTGTTACACTAATCATTTTCTTAGCGAATTATTAACCAGGTGATGAGACAGTGCTGGTGCTGCAAAGCGAGCCACACGGGACTAGCGTGTTCTCACGTGGGCACGTGTCCTCGCTGCCTGACAGCAGGGAACCAGTTGCAGCAAATTACTAAAATCACAAGTAATTGTAGACTCAATTTCAGTATCTCTAGGCAAAAAGCCACTATTCTGATGATCTTACCTATGGGATCACAGAGGATAAATGCAGAAATATTGCAGGCCCCTGTGTGAGGTGGTCACTGAGAGAGGAGGTCCTGCTCACTGCAAGGTCTGTCGGAGATTTCTGGGGTGAGAGCACCACGAGGAGGGGGTAGGTGGGGGGTTGTCAGGCTGCACGCTAACAGCATACGTTCTCTGGTTGTGGCAGGTGCTGGGACTCACCCTATTTCCTGCAGCCGTCCCTACCCGACGTTAGGTCCCTACAGCTGCAGGTCACTGGCCCATGGTCCCTTCTGGAGCAACAGCAGGAGCAAAGCTTCTCCACAGCCTTTCTGGAGCACAGTGAAGAGCATAACACGGAGTTCCCTTTTTTAACTGGACGGGGCTACATTTAGAGACCTAGAGGTCACTGTATAAATCTCCCACAGAGTCTGCCACATTTGAAAGTATGACCAGCAATGTGACATTTAGCATAATTTTAACACAGGATGCCACATGTGCCTTGGGTGCTACCACACACTTAGCGTTGCATGGGTCCTACAAGTGGATAACCACCAAAGAAACCATGTTTTGTCCTGCCCTGTCAGCCCTGTGCTACCCCACTGAACCAGAACTGCCGGGGACTGCAGGCAAGGTGGACAGTTCTCATTAAATACTTTTTTATGCATCTGGAAGCCACATCTGTTAAGCACCGGTGGTGTGCTGACCACCACCACAGCCCGCAGCATTTGCCTTCCTAACTGAGCAATGGTCTCTAGTGAGTCCAGAAAAGAGAGGCAGAGGAGGCCAGCCCCACAGCTCTCACCGGCTTTTATCTCCTGCGCTTGTGGGTCAGACACAGGAATGATTTATGCAATACGTTCAGCTCCACAGTCGTCAGAGGCGTTGCAAGGAATGAGTTGCAGGGTTCACTTTCGGAGATTCGAGACTTTATTAGTCCAGGGATCTCGCCAGTAAAACACCATTAATACGCCTTAGCACCTTGTCTCTTCTCTGGGTGCTACAGCTTTCTCTAAAAAGCCTTCCCAGAGAGAAAGAAGAGCTGTAGCTGATCATAGAGCCAATACTGCACAGAAATCAACTGCTCCCTTCCTCTGCTGTAGATCTGAGCCCTCTGTAGATCACGTTATCATCACCAGGACTGCTGCTGCCCTTTCTCCCATTTGTATCCACACTCCAAGCAGCCCAAGAGTGACAATCACAGAATCATAGAATAGTTTGGGGTGGAAGGGACCTTTAAAGGTCATCTAGTCCACCCTCCCCTGCAAAGAGCAGGGATAATGGTCTTTAAAGCTTTCCAGGGGGTTGATCTTGAAAGGTTTGCATATATGAGGGTTAAATCCACAGTGCATCCGTTGATTTTATTGAAAATGTCTTTCTTTTACTTGACTAAGTTTTATCAATAATTCTCCCAAATCCAAAAGCACGTAGCACCCTGCAAATCTACATAGTGCCATAGCAATGAATAATTCCTTAGTGTAGTTTTGTCCCAAAGCATAAGTAAACCTTTCTTCTTGCAGTTAATCTGTCATGAATGAATTAATTAAAGCTGGACATGCCCCCTAATTCCTCTTGCTGATCTGATCTATGTTCCTAAAAAGAGCTTTTTGTAACAGCTATTACACTATAATTGGTATTTTGTGTGTTCTTAGACTTTTTTTTTAATGTATTTATTTTATTTTATTTGGACTCTGTGAGTTTTGCCATTTTGGCCTTGGTGCGCTCACTGCTGTGACTCACGTATTCCACAGCTACTGCCAGATCTCTGAGGCCGACGTTGTAATTATCGCATTAAGATCTGTCATTGTAGCCCTGACTTAATAAATAGCCAGAGCAGTGATTTGGAATCGCTGATTGATCCGTTCCACGGTTTTGGACACTCACGTCTGAGATGAACAGAGGGACTGTGGATATTAAGGGTTTGAAATGTCAGCATTCCAGATTAAATTAGTATTAATTAGTCATTCCAGGTACACTAGCTGTTATATATAGTAAGCATTTCTGCATTTGATAATCTGGTGATGATCAGCTAAAACTGTGACTCAGATTCATCTCATAAGTTGCAGAAGAAAGCCCTGGCCCTTCATCTGTACCCAGAACTCGCTGAAGCCATGGAGATCACAGCAGACGACCGGGGTTGCTTCCAGGTGAAACTCACGGTGCCCTTCAGGAGTGCAACTCAGGCATTGCAGTTCCAGGTGGGCATTCGGTCCATGGGACCAGGCTAGACCTGGTCCAAAGCAAGAAAAGCCCTGAAACGTGCAGAGTGTGGATCCTCAGCACCAGCTCTCTCGCTCCACATCCAGAGGTTGGACAGTAACACACCCCGACAGTGTCTGAGCAAACTGAAGCAACAGCTCCATGGAGGGGATGCTGTTGCTGGTGTTTCTTCACCCCACAGCTTCCTCCGTGCTCTCCCTGAAAACTCAGAGCAAGCCAGGAGTCTGCAGGGTGGACCAAGAGGGCCAGTGGGAGGTTGACTGGGATGTGCAAGGTGGAGGAAGCTCTTTAAATTGTTTTGGTCCAAAGGCAGTGCTGTGCTATTCAGAGGGACCAGCAGCAGCCCCAGAAGACAGACCTGCAGTGATGTCTGTTCCCTGTGGCCATGGGAGAAACATGGTGCTGTGGCCTGCTGTGCATGATCACCGCACGGCTCTTTGTGGCAGCTTGTGGCAGCTCTCGGGAGTGGCCTACCACATTGGGTTTTTTCTTTAAAAAATCGTATGTTTTAGAAGCAAATTTTGTCATCCTGGGAAGGAGTGGAAGGAGATGAGTAAGGCCATGAAAACTTACTAGGTAACTCCAAATTTTTATGATACCATCTATGCATCCAGTGATGCTGTGAACAAGGATGGCTTTTACCCCTAAAGGCTATATGATCGACATGGACATTTCATATTTCTTCAAAACCTACTTGGTTTAGATTTGCTGGGTCCATAGCTTGACAGATACAGAACAGACTAAGGAAATGTGCTGGTTGTATTCAGCTATAATTTCAGTTCTTAAAAATAATCTTAATTTTTTTTTTTAATTTGTGCGATTTTGTTTCCATTCTTGAATGGGGAAAAGGTTCTGAGAGTTTAATAGTTCTGAAAACTGGTATCAGAGTGAGTATCATTCTCTAGACTGCTCTAGGTCGACCTTAAGTTGCATGCTGACAACTCAAAAGTATTTATTCAAAATCCAGCGACAGGGATCCTGTCTGTGCTCTATTCAAAATGTTGTTTTCTGTTCTTGACAGCCATTTATTCTAGATCAGAAATTCCCTTCCAGGGAGATCTGAATACCGCACAAGTGCAGAGTCATCCTGCATCGTGATATTTACCCCTAGAGAATCACTAAAAGTCATCCCCTCAGCAGAGGCAATTTGGGGCAAACACTCAGCAAGCTCACTCCTTTCCAGGGCATTTGGTGCACGAAAGCTGCATGGTCCAACATGGGGAACCCAGTTCTCACCTTATTAGTGTCCCATTTTGTTGCCTTCATCATCAAGGAAGATGAGCTTCCAGGCTGGAGATTTGGCTTTTCTGAGCCATCTGTGGGCAAAATGTAATGACTGTACCTCTACCTTGAACTCTGCAGCGTGCCCACAAAAAACAGCATAGTCAGGAGGAAAATAACACAATTATGCTCAACAGTAATTGAGGATTAGGGCACACCGTGCCAACTACCTGCTTTCTGTCCCTGAATGTAACATTTCACTTCTTTTCATCTCCAAAATTGGGGTAACGGTACTCATCTACATTTCTAAAGTCTTTTCAGGCTTAGGGTCCAATACCTTTTTTAAGAATGATTTATTTTTATCTCTGTCACCATAACCACATTTGCACATGAGGGATACCATGCACTCATAGCTTTGGGGCTGCGGGTAATTCTTGCTTTGTGATCCTAGGTTGCTAAGTAGCCTGTGTTCAGAGATGTAAGGAATCCTTGCTGTACTTGTCATGCAGCAATCTTGCCCAGCATTCAAAATATTTTCTCAACTTGAAAAAATTCTTAGGGATTTCCCACTGAGGCTCCAAGGCAGTCATATATTTTATTTATTTTATTACAAGGCATGTAAGTAAAAACTTGCATATCTGAAAAAAGATATTAGATAGAAAACAGTAATAAAATTAACATTATTCTTTTAAGAAACTTGGCAATAAATACATTTCCCCTCAACATTAAATGCTTGTTATTTCGCACAACAATAAATACAGCATAGCTCTGGCACAGAGAAAGACCAAGGCTGGATACAAGAAGTCCATGTGGTTTCTTAAAAAAGCTCAGGTGATTTATAAAGGTTTGGCATCCTGCACTTGATGCACTTTAATACAACTTGCACTTTAATTTTAATTTTACTATGATTTTTAAACAGTCCCATAATATAAAAATACGAGAGGAAAATTTGTTTGATTATAGGATTTTTCCTTTAAATATTTTCAGAGTAAGAGATGTGTAAACTCATTAAAACCAATCCTTGAAATAAAAAAAAAAAAGTGTCTTGGTGGCTATTCTACAAAAATGCAGATTTTTCAGCTGTGGGTGCTCAAGCCTGACCAGCCAACTGGCAAAGGACCAATCCCCAGTCAGTTCATCAATTCTTTACACAGTTTTAAAAAAGAAATAATAATAACAAGGAGAAAGAGTAAAGACTGTAGTATTCACTTCCCAAGTCATGATGGTTCAAGGTTCTTACACTATTATCCAAAGGTGAGAGCAGAAACAACAGGTATATTCCAGAACACTTCCTAGCATAACTTTGGGTCATTCTGGTCTACATTTTTCTTTTAAATCTACCAACAAAAAAAGAAAGAGAGATATTCCCATGCACTGTGCTGTTCTTATGCCAGCACATTCACAATCACAACTGTGAACCTAGGTCACTTTGATAGCCCAATCTAATATAGATTGATTGATTGTCCCACGACATAGTTAGATAATGTCCACAAAATGCCACAAGCTCTGGCAGGGTCCAGCGCTCTTAAAGTACCGATAGGTCATGGCAAGACTTGGACTTGAGTTTGAAGGCCATGTTCTTGTTGTTCTTGGCAACTATTTTGCCCCAAAACCGCCTGGCTTTCTTGGGGATGCTCTCTCTCCGTTTCTGGTACGCCAGCCGCTTCTCATTCTTTTCCTTGCTGTCCCTGCGGAGCCGGACTTGCCGCACGATGCCTTCAAACAGCTCTTTCACGTTGTGCTGCACGGCTGCCGAGGTCTCGATGAACTTGCAGTCAAACACGACGGCGCAGGCTCGTCCCTCTGCAAAATTGCAAGGTGGATACGTCACGAGGTGTCACAAGCAGGGAGGAGGCAAAGCTGCCGCGTGCGGGGAGCCAGCGCCACCGGGGGAATTCCTCAAGCCTAATATAGGCGCAGATAAGACTGAAATCACCTGATGCTGCCTGCTAGCCCATGATTCCTCTGCTCGGTGTCACAATCCCTGCCCAGCAAGGGGGGCTGAATCCCCTCCTGGAAAAGCCCAGTCCCCGCCATCGGCTGTGCAGGGAGCTGGGGCTGACCGACTCATGCCGAGACACCTAAGGCTGAGAGGTCAGCCATGACTCAAAACCATCCGGTCATCTTACGTGCAGACTCCCTCAAGCCGCATTAAAGGGTGCTGACAGCACCCTCCATGCACACAGCACAGCTCTTGTCCCCACAGGAGGCAGAGCCCAGCCTCCTCCGTGGGTCATGGGTGTAAACCATGGCCTTGGAACAGCAGCAGCTTTGGTGTGAACAGACACATGTACAAAACCCTTAAATAAAGGCAGAACTACGCCTATGGCTTTAGAGGTACATCCGAAATCATAGTTCTTATCCTTAATTACGTGAACCTAAGCTAAACTTGACAGCTGTCTTTCACATGCAAGCCAATTTATTCTGTCTTCTGGCTTGCTGCAAACTCATCACCAGGATGACTAAAACGATGTGAATGCACCCGCCATCTTTCAAAAGATTTTTCAAGTGGGGCAGAGAGGAATGAGAAGGCAAATAGGCATCCCTGGGCTCCTGATGTACTCCTCAGTTCAAACCCTTATTTGGGGCAACCATGACAGGGGCCGAAGGAACTGTGCACATCCCCAGTGGAAAAAAAAGTCTAGCTCAACTGGGAGATAGAAGAGCAGAACAGCTGCAGAGAGAAGAAAATGCCAAGCGGAGGAACCCCTGTTTCCGATGGGCCAAGATGAGCTCACCTAGCACATTGCTGTGTGTTATGTTCTGTCACCTAAGCCTCAAGGAAGAGTCTCCAAGAAGAGATTTCACTGACTGCAGACCTTGAGAGCTGGCAGCAGCTTTCCCAGCAGTCTCTCTATTCCTATTTATGGGCTTAGGGCTCCCCGGGCTTGGGAGAGTGGTACAGGTTGGTTATTCTTTTGTATGCAGCAGAGGGAGGGCTGGTTTAGCATCCCAAAGCAAGGCAGCAAGGAGACCTCTCCTGAAAGGCTGCACAGTCCCTGCCCAGACTAGCAAAACGAAGGGTGAGAGGGAATTTTAATTCATCGGGTTAAATGAAGAGATAATCTTTGGCAGCAGAAAAAGGGGGCTAAACTCATTATGCATAAACATGTATTGGAAATCCAAAGGGTTTCCAGCCACCAGAGAAATCACGTACTGCAGTGGTCTTACACTAGGAGCTGGAATGGAAGAAATTCAAGCTGGTTTTGGATGTTACTTAATAAATTTACAAAAGGGATTATCTGACATGTAACAGCATTACCAAGGGAGGCTTAAGGACCTGGCAGACCCCTCCCAGTCCTCTGCCCTCTGTTCCAGTCCTCTGCTGTTTTATTGCTCTTTTATTGCCCAGTCCTGATCACAGCGTACTCCCTCAGCCAGAGCTCTGCATTTCGTTCAAAAGCTACTAGATGACCCTTAATGTTTATGTCATTTTTATCCTCATCATTTTCTTTACCTGCCACGGAAACTTCGCGGCACCTGACAAGGTCACTTTTGTTGCCAACCAAAATAATGGGGATGTCTTCTTTCTGGCGTGCCCTGCGGAGCTGTATTCTGAGTTCGGAGGCCTTCTCAAAGCTCGCCCGGTCTGTGATGGAGTAGACGATCAAGTACGCGTCTCCCACTTGCATGCAGTGGTCTCGAATCCATTCTCCCTCACGCTGTTCAAATGAAACAGTCAGACATCGTTATGGACAGAACAGATTTTACTTAGAAAGTATAACATTAAAGAATCCAAATACATTCCTGCTGTAACTGTAATGGGTACAGTTTGAATCACAGTTATACTAAAAGTAATTCCAATGCGGTGATGGTATGAATACTTCACCACAAAGGAGGGCAAAACTTGCCCCAAATAATTCATTGTGCTGGCTTTAGACTGGAATGAACACGGTCTGGAAAATGGCTTGAATGTTTTGTTTTATCATTAAAAAAATAAAGAAGGCTTGCACTTCTCAGGCCCACACTGCAGAGCCATTAAGCATGCTTGGCTTGGTGCGGGGGTGGGGTGAATTGTATATTTTCCCTGATGCTGACATATGAAAAACACCTACTTTCTTTCCCAAAAGATACCTACTTTTGAATATTAGCGCTCACTCATATGCACTTTTCTTTTGGCATTTGACTAGAACAAATAAAAGTACCTTATTATCCCACATGTCGAGCAGTATAATGGTTGCACTTTCCCCATCCACCATCAGGGTTCTTTCATACGTGTCTTCTGGAAAGAAAAGCAGAAATGTTGGGAATATATTATTTTGTGGCATCATGTACATTAAAAAGAAACAAGTAGTTAAATATGTATAATTTGTTCACAGTTCAAGTTATTGAGCCAAATTTTATGCTGGCTCACATTCAGTTCTTTCCTCATTTCCATCAGCACTGAACCTGCCCTCTGTTCATTACTGGTTGTCTTACTTTCCATGATATATGAAGGAGGCTGAAAGATCAGGAAACGAAATGTTCATTATTTTGGCTGATAGTCTCTTTATCTTATGTGGGAGAGAGAAAATAGAACCAGTGGAAGAAATAACCAAAGGCTGAACATTTGCCCCATGGGAGCAGCAGAGTCCAGCAAGGCTGAGTAATGGAAAATATTTGCTTTCGCTTTAGCAGGGACAGTTTACGGGTGAACAGTCACTGCTCCTGAGAGCCATACAGCTAAGAGCCGACAGGCAATGAGGACAGGGTTTTGTGAGACAAGAGCTGTTGAGTTTTAGAGAGGCTGAGACTTCTGCTGAGTCCTAGTTCTCTCCCATTTCATGGTTTCCCACATAACCTTTGATGTCAAAAAGCAAAGGAATCAACAAACCACAGAAGTTCAGTTATTTTGTACTGAGGCCACAAAAATTCATACCTAGATTATAAATGCCATGTGACAAAGTTCTGCTTAGATCGGGGGGGGGGGGGGGGGGGGGGGGGGGGCAGATCTTCCCGCTCATAATTTTGATCAACCCTTGCTGTGAAATCTCAGTCTAGCTTCTGCTTCAAATACTAACCTTCCTTCTTTCCCCCAAACCTAGGGACATTTGGATGAGCAATATGGGATTTGGACCCATCTCTAGTCTTGCGTTGCTGGTCAGTGAAAAATGCCAGGCTTTGGGCTTCTGATCAAACCACTCCTCTCCCTGCAGTGTTTAAAGGGTCTGTCCCAACCATGCTTGTAGCTAGGATCGTGTCTTAACTCTTGCCTCATAAAACTTCTGTTGGGTATTAACGGAGTGAACTTTCCCCTGAATTGTAATCAGAGCCTTTCCTTGAAGCCAGGGATCTACATCCATGCAAAAGAATGAGCCAAAAATATTACACATTTAAAATAAAATCAAAGAGAGCCCAGGCTTGACACAGCTTAAAATGGAGAGATTAAAAACACAAAGCTAATCAAGAGGAGCAGTTTCCCTTGCAGGCCCAATAGCATCACACTTGCGTTCCTGAGTTAGATTGATCTTACAGTCAGCTGTGAAGCCAGTCCATAAAAGCAGCTGTATGCCTGCTGTGAGGGGCTACCCTGAAACCATCCCCTCTTGTAATAATATTTCCAGTTTGCAAGCTAAAGTTTGGAGAATAGTTTCTTCAACTGATCGAGCATCTGCACGGGAACAAGCTCCAATACACCAGAGGACAACATCCAGAGGACTCCTTCTCCACTCCGTTACACATGGAGAGGCTACAAACACGTAATCACACTCCTTGAAAATATTAGGCCCAAATGGTCATATTCAGCACTGAATATTCAGTACTATCATATTTGCACCTTGGTCAATCCTAAGGGACTTCCGTAGGATATAAAACACACTGAAAGTGAGCAATTAGTTCATCTCATGCTTATTTCGAAGCTGACACTAAAAAAGGAGAGAAATACAACAATAGAAAGTTTTCTGATACCTCAGAAGAGCTGGCCTTGGCTACACTCCAAGCAATATTGCTGGGAGTGCGAAGGAAAGAGGAAACCATACAGCTTCGCATGGAGAAGGAAACCGTCTGACAAGGGTGTGCAAAGCAAATCAGCTGCCTTTTCTGACTGCTTGCCCAGGGCTCCTACTCTAGTTTGCTGGTGTAGCACTAGGAAATCTTTTATCAGAGATACTCCAGGCTGAGGAACTGGTATGATTACGGGGAAAGTCAGTGGTAGAAGCTGAAGGCAAAGCATACCTGAATAACTGATTCAGAGTGACTGCACCGTGGGGAACTTCCAAATCCCCAAAGGCACAAAGATCTGTGCCCCCAGTCTGTGAGAGCAAGCAAGGAAAACGTGGGTCCAACCTTCCTGATGCTGGACAGTATTAAATCCTGAGTAAAACCTCTCCTAACTGGAGAGGTAAAGACACAAAAGGTGTCCTGCCTGTGCTTCACTGAGGACTGGAAGAGAAGCCCAGAAACTCTCTGTGCTAGCACTGGCACCATCGCACGGAGGGAGTACAGGCAGGAGAGGGAAGGGATACGGGAGAGAAGAGGAGACCATACTGCGTACTGACGAGCAAAACCAGCCGGCAACCTGCATGTCCTCCAAAGGTGACAGCGTCTGCCTCCTTAGAGCCACAGCAGATTCCTGTTGCAGCACAACCCTTCCACATCAGCATCTCACACACGAAATGTAGCTCAGGGCTTAGCGCCACAGCTTCATCTTCTGCGTGATCTGATCTTTGGGATTAAAGAACATTTCACAACCCTAACTAAAGCAGGGGACAGCAGCAAGGGGGAAGCATCAAAGAAAGCCCTACAGCTTGCGCCTTTTCCCCTCGTTTGGGCAATGGGAATTTTCCTACACTGATGAAAGCCCTTTATCTGTTTTTCCCCTGGGGGAACCTATGCTGGGCAAGTAACATGAAATAAGGAGGAGATATATTTTACTCAAACTCCATACAGCCTACACTGAGGTAATATGTTTATACAGAAAGGCTGAGATTACTTCTAATGGCAAATATTTTGGAGGTGATTGAAGGACTCAGCTTATTACTTCTAAACTTTTCATTCTCGTAGACCATGAGGACCTTCAGTTGTTTTCTCTCCCCCATAGAAAGCTGGAGTCAGCCCCATGGAGCCAGTGGTGAACAAATGTTGGACCAGCATGAAAGCTGAACCAGCCTCCTGTGTAGCATCACCACAGGCAGGAATCAGGCAGCTTCCAACAGGTATTTTGAAATGAAATAGCATGAGAATCTGAACTGTTCTCTTTCAGAGGCTTTTGATCATTGTTAGGAAGTATCCTACTCATCTTATTTTGCTTTCTTGTTTTCTTAAGACAGATGCATGTGTCGAATCAGTTTTGATGGTCAGATCCAAATGTTTGTTACCTCAATTTTTGATTAAACGGCCTCTCTGATTTTCTGTGCCAATTAGTACTGGCAGGGCTGACTGCAAGCAAACACAAACACCCCAGGGCATAACGACCTACCTCCCAGCACCTCACAGTCGCTGTCGATGCTGTCATGCACCCCCGCAAAGATGTTGGCTAGCGAAGACTTGCCTACGCTGTGCTCCCCGATCAGCACCACCCGGTAGCAATTGCTGCCGGACTCAGAGGAGATGACGGAGTCGGACGACTCCGAGGACCAGCTCCTTCTGTAGTATTCATCGGGACTGATGGTGTATCGCTTCTGCGGGTTGTACTCGTTGGAGTCTTTCTGGACCAGCAGATTCTTTCCATCAGCAGGGATGCTCCACCGCTGCTGCTGCTGCTGCAGGCTGCTGTTGTGGCTGCGACGCATGGTAACATTGTTGAGGGTCATTTTTTACCCCTAGTGAGAAACAGGGAAATCACAGCCATTACCCACAAAACATTTAGAAACGCCTTAACGCCTCTTATTAACTCCAAGGCAGCATGTCCTGCTCTTCTATATACAACAAAATAAAAATGAGACTTTCCACACTCTTTCGTAGTTGCTGGTACACAAAAAAATATTCCTACTTAGTGAGTCAGAGGCTTTTTCCTAGGGATGATACCACCCTCACGTGCGAAATCCTGTCTTTGTTTAGCCTTTACAAGCTCACGGCTGTGCTAGGTGCAGCCCAGCCCTGGAGAGCGTGAGGCATGGCTGTGTCCCAGGCGGAGAAGGAAGGGGCAGCGTTCGCCAGAGCTGTCCGACATGGGAGCTGCATCCCTGCTGAGAGGCAGCCTACGGTACAGGCAGCACCTCAGGTACGGCTGCCCATCCTTTGCGCTTAACTGGGGGCAAACAGAGGCACCGGTCCCAGTTGCCTCCAACTCCCAGTGCAGCTGGGCGTACAGCATCTTTCACATCGTCTCAGTTAAGGGCTGAACCTTTTGGGAAAGCAATAAGGCATCACTCGCTGCACCCTTAGACAATCCTGATATGAGAAAAGAGCCATGCAAGCAAGTCTTGCTATGATGGGGCGGACTTGGGTCTTGTCTACGGCCGGGTAAACAAAGAATGACTCTGCTTCAGGCAGTGGCTTTTTGGCTGGTAAAAGGGAGGACACAGTCAAGTCTAACAGCTTTTCTGAGGAGGTACAGGTTCTAGCCGCTACAGGAGGTAGCGCAGAGAGAAAAAGTTCATAAATTTACAGATATTAAATCGACAACTTCATTTACTGCACAATCGCTCTTCTTATCTAAGCATGGCTCTTAATTACATTTTACTCAGCAAACTCCATTTTGCCTTGCTTGGAGGCAGAGGACAGTGATGTCATTCTCACGGGCCAACAGCTACCATTTTTAGGAAAGTTACTTTGATGCATTCCAGTTCCCAAAGTGACAGTTATTTAGACATTTTGCTTTTTGCCATACATCTGATGTTTCTCGGCCCTCTTCTCCACATTAGTAAATAGGGTAACTGTCCGTAAAATGTACCCGACCGCTTTCAAATCTGAATAATAGGTGGTGAACAAAAAAAGTACAGAATCACATCAAAACAACACATACAAATAGCTATTCCTCTTCACACAAAACTGCCTGAAAACTTCTTAGAATAAATGCACAGCAGGACATAGAAAAAAATATACAGAAGAAGCACACTCTATCTGAACTTATTTCCGCATACGCAGTATTTTCTCTGTGATGCGCAGTACTCAGTGGCAAAATGAGATCATTTGCCTAGTCCTAGTCACAGTAACTTTGTCAGCAAGAAATACACCTAACTAGAAATCACACGCCAAGCAAAGCCTGCTTCACAAACAGAATGAAATATTTCCTGCAGTTGAATTTTAAAATGCATTTTTTCCTTGCTGAAAAGACTAGATGAGAAAAGCCAGCTCCGATTCAGTCAAACAACAGAGCCTAACTCACAACTTGCAATAAACCGTCACGCACTAAACAGTCGCAAACATGAACATTTTACGATTTCGCCCCTAACAAATTATCATCCTTCATTAAACAAAGCCAAACGAGTCCCTGTCGCACATTGCGTTCCAAGTGCAAACTGGCTGTGATACCCCACGCTGCATTTAGCTGCCTGGGTCCCTAGCATCGACAGTAAAAGACGGGGTCCGAACCAGTGCTGCCTTACTTCTGCCAGCTCCTCCAGGCAGCCGGGTCCTTTGCTCGCGCTGCCCCTCTCTCTCAGCGGGCTGTGGTACGCTGAGCTGCTCGGCCGAAGTAAATCCTCTCCTGCTTTGGGGCTGCCTCTTTAATTCTTTCTCAGCAAACCTGGTTTATATTAAGCCCATCTGATCAGAGACAGGGCTTTTCCGTGACGTGGTTGGCCTTTCCATACAACAGCCAGCCCCCAGCTGGGAGGACGCAGACATGCAGAAGAGCAAAAACTTGCAAACAACCTCAAAAGAGTTACTCAAAATCATATGATTGTCTTCATATTGCCAGTAAAATAAACACATTTGGTTCTTGCATGATGAAAACAGGAAAGTGGAAAAAAACCGAAGTAATGCATGCCACTTCGCCTCACTCAGTTTTTCATTCAAACTTTATCAAAATTAATGATGTTTAAAAAATTACATAAGCTTAATTAATGCATAAAATGCTGTAAATGTATTATGTTCTCTGTCTGCAAAATGCACTTAACCCCCTGCTGGACAAAACGTTTCTTTGGATTAAAATATCTGAATGTTATTTTGGAATTATCCTAAAAATAAGAATATTATTCTGTTTTTTAAAAAAATTAAAATCTAACATAGACAATCCTATTTTTCTCTGTCAGCCTCCAAGTGACTGCACCCGGTTTCCTGAACTGCATAGTCAGCTCTCACTTCTGCTGCAACCCTTTACTAACAGGGGCTTGAGAAAACACCCAACTAAGAAGTCAGTGTTACTCCAGCTGGATGGTGGCAAAGATGCATCAGAACACACAAAGTCCGCACACGGTCAGAGTAGCACAGTGCTGATTCCGTCCACAGCTCATTAGGAAAGATGAATATATAGTGTACGTGCCACAAACCCAGGGTCTTCTCCTTAAAAATTTATGATCTCATAACTCATTGGCAGAAGAAATTTTGCCAGAGGGAAAAAATAATACAAACCTGTAATGTGTGTCGCTGGGTGACGCTTCTAACAACGTATGTAAAATACTTCTTAACAGATAAAGAGTAATAAACTTTCACAGAACTACTCAGTAGGGGCACCACAAGTTGTATAAAAGCATATGGAAACTCTACAGTCAGCCTTCAATTATCCAGGTTCTGGATTAACTATGATGAGCTCAAAACCAAGCTCCTGCAGCTTTCCTTTATATTTACAATCTCCTAGTAACTCTACCAGCCCCTGAAACCAACAGGTGACTAATTCTTATCCCGCACGTGGGAAGTCTGAACAACTTCACTGCTGAGCAGGGACAAGAATATATTTTTTCATGTGCCCATTCTTCTCGGTTACGGGCAAGCAAGCCTTTAACTGACAATATACCTTTATTAAAGGGAGTAGTGATATGCAGAAAAGAATATTTATTGCCATGATTGCAGCATAGCACTTATTTCACATTCCTCCACTGTAAAATTGATTGGTTTTCCCCTGAAAAACCAGACCTTTATGAAAATCTTCAGTTGAAATCAGCTGGCTTTGCTTCCCCTTTGGCTTTATTGCATTCCTGTGTCTTTCGTGAGGATTTTCAGGGCCCTCCTGAGTCCATTCTCAAGTTTAAAGAGCCAAGAGCATTTCCCAAAGTAATAAGCTCTCATCAATTTACACGGAAATTATTCAGACCTACTGAGGGGAGACTTGGACAAAAATATGTCCTGATTTTTCTTCACCTGCATTTCACTGCTTGGCAGCAGCTGAACTGGCCCCAAGTCCTGCATCTCCACCCCACCTGCCCCTTACACAGCGGGCTGCGAGGCTCTGCTGCTGTGTGATAATCCCAAAGAGCACAAAGTGGCACGTCCCTCTGCGTGGGATGTACAGAGCAGCTGTTAATACTCACTGCACAAAATGGAACAACATCTCTGTTGGGGAAGGTTTATGGCATGGCCAGCGGTTTGCAAGAAGACTTTTGCTGTCGCGACTCAGTGCCACTTCCGAAGTTGCTCATTTTTTTGAAACATGCTGGAAATCATGAAGGTGAGTGGGTGGCTGGAGTATTGTGCTCTGCACCTTGGGTTCACTTCGCTCTCTTCAAGTTGTCTGTAATTTGTCACCAAGAGTGAAAAAACAAAACCTGTCCACTGCAGGACTGGAGACATTTATGGCCAGATTGATCTCAGCAGAACTGTAGGCTCTAACATCTCACCCAAATGTTTAACTTATATCATAGTAGAAAGCACAGGTAGCAGAAATAAAGCAATGTCAGAAAAGCCTTTACGTTTAGTTATGGTTAGTGTTAGATCAGGAATTGCTAGACATCATCTTCCATATCCTCTTCATAAAATTCAAGGCAGACAAAGAAAACACAGCTCTTCATCGACCACACAATACATCTCTTCTATAAAGCCTCCATAAGTGTTGTCCCAACTGTGGCATGAAGTGCTTGCACTTGGGAAACTTGCACGTGTGTTTTCCTTTGCACTGCCTCTTTTGAGCCTATTCTGGTTTTCCAACTGGACAATAAACTTTCCAGATCCCATTCTATACTACTGTCTGCCTCCACGTGATGAAGAGCTCTTGTTCCTCAGGGAATGCCATCAGCACTCATGGATTTCAATCACTATATCTGTGGGGAAAACTTTTCCTAATGTTTTTTTAAAGCTGGGGAGAGGTGCAGCATTTTCAGCCTCCTGGTACTTGCTTACAAGGGAAAACAACAGGTCAATTAATGAAACATAGGAACTGAGCCCTTCTCAGTAGGACTGACTATAGGCTTGAATTTCCAAGTACAATCCCATAGACTGATGGAGGCTGATGCAGTCCTGGACTGCTCAACCGTGTTGCACTCTTCGCTGGTCAACACTGCTGCAGCTCACAAACTGCCTGAGATACGGGCACAAGATGAGACAAACCATAAGGCAAGGTGCTGTCGTAACACACACGAGTGCTCGGGATGTTGCTGCCTGGTGCAATATTAAAACTCAGAGCAATTGCTTTTCACCCGTCTTACCCATTCTTTGCTTCAATAATCACTTCTTAAAGGAATGCTCCTTGCAGCCAGGGTGAAGTAAACATCGCAGAGTAACAGCTCTGCAATCTTTCTCCAGCCAGTTACAATTAGACCACGTGATGCCCAGAGCAATTAGGCAGAAATTTTCCATTGGATATAAAACAGCAGTGCTTTTTAGCTGACACTTCTTTAGCCATTTTGTATTTATGTATATGTAGGCAAAAGTAGTTCCTCAAATCGCCTTCTGGCATGAGGGTCATGTGTAGAGAGGACCTGAATCAACTTGGAGGGGGAGGGAAATGCAAGAGGGGAAAAAAATCAAAAAAAGCAGGAAAAACAAAATTCAGATTTATTTTAATAGAAATTGAATGCAGACTGTCTGAAAGAGCACTTTCTCCCTATACATTTAGTAGAAGAGTATGTCTTCATTTTTCCCCTCAGAGGACCTAACTTAGTAGACTGTTCCCAACAGTTAGTTGCCTGTAAAGGCAGTGAATGAAGTCCACCGCCTTCCTTTCCTCCACACCATTGCGGCATTTCACATTTCGCTCTGCTTCGCACATACGTCAGTGCTGGCTGGCCCTTGGCAGTTCTCGGCCCCACCAACAGCATCAGCTATGGGCAGAAATGGTTTTGGGTCTAGGCACAATGCCAGGCTGGGCAGCGCTGGGAACACTGGGAGTACCCGCGGTTACTGTAAGCCTTAGTGGAGCTGCTCCAGGGTCACCATCCATTCCTGCAGCACAGCGAGCCACAGGCAGCTCGGTGAGCAAGTGTAGAACAAAAAGCAAAAATACACGTGCGACGAAGCTGCATTAGGCCCATAGCAGTGGGACCGTTAGCTTATTTACGCCTACTCATGCCCACAGCTTTGCCTTTGCCTTTCCTGCTTCACATCCAATGTCTAGGTAAGAAGTTTCATGCTGAGTGATAAAGGTAACAGGGATAAAACACTCTGAAACTGGGAGGTATGAGGTAGGGAAATGAAGGATTATGTGCTTGAGGAGAACTACTGAGGGTCTTAAGCGGGGGACAGGGTGGAGAAAGACATTTAGAAATTAAGGAAAAATAAAACTTTGATTTATTTTAAGGGAAACAGAGCCAGGACCACCTGAAAGTGCCCCCCTATCTAAAAAAAGGCCACTGCTTCCCTCAGAGGAGCAAATTCAGTATACTGTTCCCAGCAATTGCTTTCAGAGGGGACTGAATTTGTTCCAACACCTTCTTTCCTCCCACGTCGCAGCAGAATTTTTACAATTCTTCAACTGAGCACTAAAAGCAGAACATGATCCTTTGGTGATGGAGCACAAGGATAGGGAAGAAGCACCGATCTGTACTCCTTGTGCACCAGATAGCAGTAAAAGCCGGCGTTAGAGCTCTTGGGGAGTAGGATTGCCTTTAATCAGCTACCTCATTAGAGAACCCCTCATTAGTATATTATTTGCAGATAATCTGGATTCTGATGTACCAAAAGGAACGTGCGCTCCATATCCGTGCACTGCAGAGCCTTGGTGGCTGTGATGGGTGTTCAAAAGGTATCTTCCCCATTAATGCATTAAGCTGGCACAGTCAAATACTCAGCAGAGAGTGAGAAATAAGCAGCCAGAGGAAGTAATGCAGTTCAGTTCATAATAAAATACAAGTTACTTTTTAGTCTAGTTAACTGAAAAGAAAAAAAATTAAAACAACTATCAGCTGTGAAAAAAAGAACAATGATAAAGAGCAAATGGCGAAAACCAATTATTTCAGTAAGAGTTACTTAGAAAAAGGACTGCTTATTTCCCACCATTGCACTGAATGACGTTAACGAATTCACCGATAATTGTCCAGGGAACAGGATTAAGTCATGTATGGCATAAATAAATGTGCTTTTCAAATGGAATCAATGCAAATAAAAAAAAATCATAATATACTAATAATAGTAGGATGTGAGCTAGCCATAAATGTTCTTTGAATACTGAGCTAAAAAAACCTTCAGACAAATGGCACCAGCACAGATGTTTTTTTGCAGTTGGGATCTTTGTAGTATGTTGCAGTCCTCAGTGCAATCAAGTTTGAGAGCCATGGTCTCCTTTGCAGCTGCAAGAATCACAGGTTTCAATAACTTGATTTTATAGTGCTAAGTCATGGTGGTAATTTAACAATAGGCAACTTCTGCATCAGCAAACCCTAGGTTAGAGACTTCGGCAGGATAATCTGGACCTCCAATCTTCAGAACTGCTGAAGGAAGATCCAGAAAAAGGTCTTTTGCTCCAAACACAATTTCTTCTTCACCGTGGTGCCCAAGACTCTTACACCAAGTGCAACCAACAATAACTACCAATACTCGGCGGACTGGATTATGCTGTTTCAACTCACAAAAACACAGACGAAGCCCTCAAAATCCCACCAATGAAAGCAAGTTTACTTAAAAAATATTCCACATGGTGGCCAGAGCTTGACTTTCAGGTCCTGATTGCATTTATCTACATGACAAGCCTACCTGGAACTGGAAGGGAGCACTGCTGAGCTCTCCAAGCTACCTCGGCTTGCAAAACTCCCCTTGGTTTCACATCATTAAAGGGTGTTTTGGGCTTGCTGTCTGGGTGGAGGAATCCCATCGCCGGGGCAGGGGCTGACACGGGGTCCGGAGAAGGGTGGGGGAGCTCTGGGGGGGTGGGCAGGTCTGAGGGTGCCCTCAGGGCCCTGGCACCCACTTGGTGCACTCCTTGAGGAAAGGTGGTGGCACGCGGTTGAGGTTCGGCCAAGGCAGAGCTGAGTTCAGCCAGGCCAGTGTCAGTCATGGTCACGCCAGGGCTGTTACTCACATCTGCACCAGAAGAAAGGTGATGTGTAAAAATGCACGGCATGTGATGGTGGCTAAACCAGCTACGCTCTTCTTCCAAAAGATCAGGCCACAGCTGGAGTATGGCGTCTGGGCATCTCATCCCTCCCCAGCTCTCTCTTCACTGCACAGATGACTAGCAGTAACAAAACCACAGCTAAATATGGTCTGCTTGGAGGGAGTCAACGGCTCTTGTCTTTCCGCCTTTACAGCATCGTCCATCCGGTGCCCCTGGTTCAGCGCTCGGCTGCCTGCTCGCCATACCAGCGCCTAGTAAACTGATGCTTCATGCAATTGCTGGGTGAGTCACCACCTTGTTTGGATTTTCTGGCTCCCAGGCACATGTTTATCAGCAAAACACATGCTTTCTCTAGTGTCAGGCTGTAAGCGGATTGGAGACGTACAAAATGCCTTTGAACAAGATGCTCTACACGGTCAGGTGTAATTAATGTCTATTTAATTGAACAATGGCACCTCTTTTATTTACACGGCTTTACTCCTATGTCTTCCAGAGTGTACTTTCCACTTTTCCAAAACGGAAGATGTGAAAATGAACGTAGTGAAGAGATGTTGTTTATTTTCCCTTTGAAGATCTAATTCTTCATTTCTGCTGTACTGCGTTCATGACAGGACAACAGAGCACCGGACCCTGCAGGTAGGAGTCACTTCACCTCATGTAAACTACTTGCCGTGGTTCCCAGAGGGAAGCAGACAGGGTTAATCAGGCAACTCCAGGGTGATTCATCTAACACAGGTTGCATGAATGGAGGCACGGACGTGCCTCTCCCCCCACTGACAACAGAGGGACGGGGAAATGAGGCTCTCTGCACTAGCACTAGCCTTAAACTGCACTGACTGAAAGCTAGACTGGCAGTCAAATGAAATTAAGAAATCCCTATCAGCCTAAAGGCTAATTTTTACCAGTGCCTTTTCAGATGGGCAATAAGTAAGACAAGGTTTAAGATGTAATCATTACATATGCAACACTGAATAAAACTATCCTGCTGTAGTACAGGAGGTGCATAAACCCACAAGCAACTTGACTACAAAATTGGAGACACCGGTACATGTGCCATGTTCAGTGTGGAGGGCAACAGGGGTCTTTTCCCAGTAGCTGCTGGGACGCATCTGGGGAGGAATTACTTCTGTTGCCATCCACACTGACCAAGCACCAACTGCTGTTTCTTCACAGCCTCTGACATATGGCAGCATGGCTTGTGGAGTACTCTGCCCTGCTTCTGCAAGCCAGTGTGTGCTATCACCGTGCATCACCACGGACACGTCCTGCTCCATCCAGTCAGCCTCCTAAAAAAAGGAAGATCACAGCCAGCACGTTTTTCAGGGAACATACTCAATAAAACACCAGCAGTTACAATGCTGTCAGCTTCAATCTTCCTCCGCAAAGCCAGTTCCTTGGCACTGAAGGCTCTTGCGTTCCTGTAGGAGCCAGAAAGGGGTGGCACAGCTACAGCAGGCTCTTCTCAAGCCCTCTGGCTGGGACACACACATGCACGCACATATGTCCGTGCTCAAGCTGCTGGGTGACCTCCTACAACCACCACTTGTTTGTCTTTTGCTTTCTTTCTATTGTTTTAATGAAATTTATTCATTTTGAAAGCAGGCAGTAAACACAGGAGCTGGGCATAATAAAAAAGCCATCATTAATAACTAAAATAACAATTTTGATGGCTAGCAGAACCTTTAATATTTTCACTGCATTGTGCTCCAGTGCAAATCACGCATCTACAAAATGTACATCTCTGTGATAATGTGTGGGACAACACCATCCTTTTCAGAAGCAGTGGACTGCAAGGCCTCTGTCACACACATTTTTCCTTCTTCATGGTAATTAACACATTGTTTAATGCTTTCTCAGCATTTTCTACACTGAAAGCTACTAAAGTTTCACATTAATAAGGGAGGACTTGTTCTCATGAAGCCAAGAACACTGAGCATGCTACTGGTTCAAAGATATGGGTGGCTAGAAAAGGGAATGTCCATCAGTTGCTCAAACCCATTTCTCAGGTGAGCTGCTCCGAAGCTGGGTACCTGACATGCATTGTTCCTGTGAAGCACGAAATTAGAGAAACTGGTAGGAAAAAGCTTTGATTTCTTGAGCCTGTGGAAGTAGCTACAGCCCTGGTTTTCACAAATCCTCTGTGTTGCTGGAAGTTTAATCAATGGCCAGGCTGGCAGATTTAGAAGCTAAAATAAAAATAGCTAATTCAAAGTCACAAGCTCAAGGAACATAATTCTAGCGTGACTCATAAACTAGATCTGATTGTTGATGCTCTACAAATCTCAGTTCTCTGTAGCTTGCAATTTGGCCAACGGAGCAGAGCGAACGAGCCAGCCGCACAGCCACGCTCTCCCTCCTGTCGCACTGCATCCTTTCCAAAGCATTCCTCAACCATCACCAACATAACAGTGCTCAACTTGGATTTTTACCTAGCCTACAGGCAGGGGAGGCCTTTCTCCAGCTTTCTGAAAAATCAGAAGTCTTCCCATGGGTGCTCTAGCACTGGCTGACTTCAAAATGCCTGCAGCTCTACCTGAAGTGAGTATCAGCTGCTCCATTCATGCTGGAGGCTGTGGAGCAAGTACACAAAATCATGTGCAGTCCTTGTTCAAATTCAACAGAAAAGGCACATTTGATCAACTTCAGGTCCAAAGTCTGTAGAACTGGGGAAAAGTGAGGATGTGGAGGTGAGGACAGCCTGCGTTAACAACATTTTATCAATGATGAGAGGAGAGGAGAGGTGAGATGAGATGAGATGAGATGAGATGAGATGAGATGAGATGAGATGAGATGAGATGAGATGAGATGAGATGACTTCTTCCCCAGCCAGGAAGCAGTCAAGTTCTGGAAGTATCAGACGTAACTTTCTCTGGAGGACATACTTGGCTTGCAAGCAGCTGGTTTTCAGGTTATTTTCATTTCCATTTCTAAAGAACACTGGAAAGGACTTTTCACAGTGAGGGGAAAAGTTCCTGAATTTTAGAAAAGTGCAATAAAAAAGCCATGGAAGTGAAAGGGCAGATTCTTAACACACAATGTGTGGGGAATGAGCTATTTAATGGGGTTGCTCCACATCTTGAATGTACTTGGCAACACCCTGGTATTAGCCTCACAACTCTAATTTCACCTCCAGAACATGCCAGTGGTTTCTCAGTGGTAGCTGCATGTCGCATAGTCCCCTGCTGAAGATGCTGCTCCACCTTCACCAGATAAGCATCCCACCACTAGGAGAAACGCGGCTGCCTGGCCCTGGCTTGGTAAAGGAATGGACTGTAGCAATGGAATTAGCAGTCACAAAGCAATGGAAATAGCAATCACTTGTATTTATCCTTTTTAAAAAACCAAAACCCAATGACAGTGACAAACATAGCCATGACTGAAGACTGGCAGTCACACCAGCTCTCTGCATCCTGTGGTAAAGCAAAAGACGGATAACCCCAAGCTCAGACAGGAGAAAGTAAGATATAGCGCCTTGCAGAGTCAAATGCAATGCACTGTCTCTAATATTAATTACTAATTTCATTAGAGCTGCACAAATCACCTGGTAGTAACCTTTCTGTTTATTTAAAGTCTTTAGTTATTTTATTTAGTTATTACTTTAGTTATTGTCTTTCCATGATGCACTTGTGAAGTGTCTACTACCCTGCAAAAGGAGCAGCAAGTTCCCCAAACCCGCCTGTTTAAATGCACAAACTGTGCTTATTGCATTTGGAGGGCAAAACTGATCTATCAAACACCAACGTACATGGAGAAATTCCTGAGCAGGTTGAACAGACCCTCCTGCTTGCTGTCACCTCGCCAGCTGCAGCAGAGGGAAGGAGCAGCCAAGTTCAAAACCGCATCAAAACACTCTCGGCTGCCATAGGAGCTGTCTCCTGTAGCCAGGGACTTCAGCTGCCACCCCAGACGGGGAACCTGCAGAAGATCACAGCTGAGCCAGTTCAGCCCAGAAAATTTGGGGGTCATCATATTGTTACATATTCAAGCCCACGTGGCTGTAAGTGACAGCAAGCATTAAAAAGCTTAGCCCAAGCTTTTTATTTAACACAGCAAGTCTGAAACATCTTAACCACATAAATAGCCTCTCTTAATACCGTGTTACCCAATGGCTGAACTAGGTTATAGTATTTTTCAGTTTAACTGGGGATAGCCCAATATATAAATAGGTTGTGGTTATGTTTAGCTGAGTACAAGGATTAGAGACTGGCTTAATACAGAAGTAGATCCTGATAGACCACTTAGGAAATAGAAAGAGATTAACATGACTATAATAATAGAGCCCAGACACAACGACGAACCAGCACATGGCGAGGGGGTTTCACTAATTAGGGATGTTTATTGATGACGCCTCTGATGTTTATGTCATTTCCTATGCTAAGACAAGGGCATCCCTTAAGTATTATGAGACAGGTAAATACTCCAAGGGAATAACACTAAAGATTAAATTATTGCTGACAGTGAGGGCATATGTCAGGTATTAGATGGCGCGTGTTGTACTCCTTGTCCTGCCTCTCGTTTAGCAAGACACTCCCTCCAGAGCAGCAGCGCTTGGGTTTCAGTGGTTGTGCTGTGTAGGTTTTTTCAGACATCTGGAGCAGATGCCCATACCCTTAGGTCTTGGGCTTTAAATCAGTAAAATGATACGTGCATAACACAGCGCCTGTGAGGAATATTGGGAAAAGCGCTTAGATTATTTAAAAAAATCATAACTGATGTGGAAAATATTGCTAAAATAATAATTTGCTTCTAACTATTTAAAGAGAACTGCTGAAATGGTTACAAAGCTGGAGATTGAAAGAATTGGAAACTACATCATTATTGTTTGACATACACAGTCAGAGACCAGGCTCCATCGTGCCAAGCACTATACAAACATACATCAAAAATATAGCCCTTGTCCCAGACAACTGTCAGCCTCGTTATTAAACTAGAGACATGGAAAACAGAAGGAAACAAAGAGAGAGCACTGGTCAATAGGAAAGGCAATGGCCAGATCAAATCAGCATCACAACAGACATCAAATATTTGCAGAATAATCAAAGAAGACTTTTATGTAGACTTAAACAGAGAATGAAATAGCTCTGTGGTCTATAGTGATCTTCTAGGCACAAGGGACAGCACAGGAAAAAGTATGGAAGAGTGGAAACTGTAGATAAATTCTCCTTCATTGCTCTGGAAAAGATTTTCTTTGCAGCGCAGTTGAGTACATTTCTTGACAGAATTCTAAATAGCTTTGGGGCCTTTAGCATGCCTTTACATTGCCTATAGAATTTATCATCCAGTTTCAGGCCATGTTCATAATCTATGACATAACACAACATTTGGTCTTAGACAGTCTGTTAGTCTGAGTCCCGCTTGGTTTTCTCAAAAACAGAAATTACAGAAAATAATTGCCCATACTTAAGTTTTCTCCTTTTTTCATTTTTTAAAAAAAATGTTTAGAACATCTTAATCTAAATTTCCAGAAGTTAGCAATAATTTCTTGATGCCGTGGTGCCTTAATACTTTCTGCAATTCCCTTTTTTAATCTTGTACCATAGGAAAAAGAGTGTCTGAAAACTAGGTTATTACCATGCCTACTGAGCTGGGCATGAAAACCTGTGCCTGGAAACGTAAAATCCTTTATATTAAAAGACCAAAGACTTGCCTATGTAAGAACATAATGAAATATGAAAACAACCACAATGGAAAAAGTGGAATAGATTTACAGTTTTAAAATAGCACACATGATACAAAAGTTCATGGGTCTATTTAAATTTCAACAAAAAATCTTGTGGGTTTTTTCATTAATGCAGAATGCATTCATTGTGGGTTTTAAGTGCCTCAATTTAGAAGTGGAAGGCAGTTTTTATTAATAGCACATGTAATCCCGACACAGGAGATTCCTGTGGCAGATTCATTTGCTCCTTAAACAGGCACCCTTGGCATCAGCGGGGAAAAAAGGCTGAGCAAGGGCTGCTTGGCAAGGGGGGCTCCCGGTGACAGCGGGGTCCCTGCTGGCAGTGCCACCTCGCTGCTGTCCCCCCGGGCAAGGTGGGCACACGGGTCACATCCTGAGGACAAGCCACGAACGTGCATCCTCTGTCCTCTGGAAGGAGATCCAACGCAGAGGCAGGCACGAGCCACGATGGGTCCTGGGTCTAAAGGTCCGGGGGATGAGGAGCCCAGGATGCTGCGCTGCTCGAGAGTACAGGCACAGGCACCGGGAGGGGGAGCGAACACGACGCTTCGAGGAAAGCGGGGAAGGAAAGGCCACCTTGTTGGCTGTCACTGGCAGTACCTGACAGCTTTTTTCTATTTCACCCTGTTTATTCCAAGAACTCCTCTGACATACAGGGAACGCTGGCGGAGTGGGACTTGACCCCATCACTGTGGGCTCTCTGGTTACTATGTATGGGTTCAATTCATCTCAGCATTTTCATGGAAATAATTCATATAAGCCAGGGAAGAACAGAAAATACATACTCCTCCCACCTTCCTGAGAAGGCAAATAGCCACCAGGAAAACCCTCTGTCCTGTACAGCTTGTCATTGCAGTAAAGGAGTAATCAAAATAAATGTCCCAGAATCCACCTTATCAGGAGCCCAGGGAGACGCTCGTTCCCAAACTTGCAGATCCCCAGTCTCTTTGGAGAAAGCTGCCTTCCACCGCGTCTCCAGCTGGTACCACCGAAACAGGAGACCATGGCTCGGGAACCGCAGTGGGCAGCCAAGGATGGTCAGACCCGCACGCAGAAGCCCAGCCCTGCAAGAAAGGGACAGGATTTCACTAGAGAGCCCTGAGGTTAAAAAGTAACCATAAGTCTAAAAGGCATCTGAAAACACTTGAGTAAAATCTTTAGAAAGGCAAGGAAGAGCAAAAAAGCAAGGGGGAGGTTTTAAGAGGAGCATTATACAATAGCAGAGCAGTGGTGAAAGAGAGCCCAGAGCTGCAATGACACGTCTGTCCCTCTGACTGTCCTTTGAAGGAATTTGAGGAATGCCCAGAATGAGTCTGAATACTGTACAAAATGCTTTTTTTTCCCCCTGCTTGTTATAAATTTGATGCTCGAGTGATTTCTGGCCCTAAAAGAGGAATTCCAAGCCATCCTGAAGGTAAAAGGGCAAGAGCCCTCACTACCAGTGGAGTCTCTGAAATGAGCTACAGAAAGATTAAGACTAACAAATGATAATTTCCAGCTGCTGATGCTTCCAGTATGCAGAACAGAGCTGTCACAAGCCACGACAGCTATCAGGAGAGGGAAGAGAGATGCCAGGACTGCAGAACCCCTCTACATTAATCATTTTATATAAAGTTTCCAGTGGAAACATTTTGGCACATCTGCACTTGAAAAAGTCCATAAAAACCTTGCATGAAATACATTTCTGCTTTTCAAACTTTCTTTTCTTTGTGTATTCCTCTAATAGCTCAATATTCGCCAGCAAGCTACCCCTGAGGCAGTTCTGGTGTTTCATAAACCAGCAAGCAGTGGAAGCGTGGGAGTTGCAACATCAGCCCACACCCACCGGTCAGTTAAGATGTTGTCTCACCAGGTCAATTGCAAGGGGACTCCCTAGCCACGCATTTTATCTTGCGAGTTGTGCAATGCCACGAACATTTGTCTCATATTGTTATCACAGCAATGGGAGAAAATTCAAGGTAACTGCCAGTCCCCGGCAGGGATCTGAATTAATGTGGAAATCTTTTACTGATGCTCGCTTCCAGGGCATCCTCTGCTCTTTAGCAGCACAGCTGGTCCTTGCATATATTGGCGTAGGTGGTTTTTGTTCCTGAAGAGGTGGTTCTTAAAACATGCTTTGGAGGATCTGAGGGCACAGGACGTGCTTGTGATGGGGGGGCTCAGGGCAAAGTCACCCCTCAGCCAGGTCTGCAGCGACGGCATTGGAGACTGGAAAGCAGCGACAGCACAGGGAGCCCCAGGGGCCCTCCTGGCGATCAGGGGAGATGGCAGAAGAAAAGAAGCAGACAGCTAATGGAAAAGGCACCTGCTCCAACCTGGGTAATCGCTGCCATCTGTGCCACCTGGTTTTTAAGCATTGCATAGCAGGGAGGGCAGTGCCTCCTAACCCTGTGCCAAACTGGGCAGGGTCAGGGTCTGCAGCCGGTGCACGCAGCAGGGATCTTAAAAAAAAGATAAAAGCTCAATACACATTTTTCAGTCTAACCCACTATTGCAGTCCAGATAAGGCCCGCCAGTAGAATAAAAGACCTGTAGTGTCATGAGCATGACGCTATACTAAATGTATGTATTGTTCTCCAAGACCTTTCCAAAAATGACAAATGATCTCAATGCAGATGTTTCTTGATGTATTATTCCCTTCTCATATGTCTGCTTCTCCTCTTACAGGCATTTTCTGGCACTTAGGTAAACGATTCAGTAGATTTCAGATCTGTCAAAGGCCCAGGCAGTTGTCATGATAATAGGGATAACAGATAATACATAGTCTTGCATCCTTTTATCACACAGACAGTCCTCGTGGACCTTGCTGGTGAGATGAGTATGAATAAGGATTACCGCACAAAAAAACTAACTATAAAAGAAAGAAACAAAGGAGGATGACAGAAGGTCAGAATAATTTATGTGGAATACCAATAAACTGTCAAAACAGAAACACTTTTCTCTTCTCTGTTTTTCTTTTTATCAACAAACATTTTTACAGGCATGCAATGGTGCATCTCCTGCCGACTTCTCAACTGGTGCTTGTGCACATGGGCTTTGCATGAATTTACACGTGCGGCAGTGAGTGTGTAAAACATGATTTGCACACAGAGCTGCACTACCCTACATGCAGAGGGAAATACTGCTCAAATGCTTTTTTCTTTTGGAAGACATCTTTTTTCTTCAATGCTAAAAGATGATGAACAGAAGAATCTGTTGGCATTATAAAACAAGAAGTGTAAGTGAGGTCACAAATTTAAGAGCTACACATTGTGGATGGGCTAGAACGTATGCAAAAATATTTGGGTATGCATGTAGACAGAGTTAAGTTTTCCATTACAGCTCTTTCAGTGTCAGAAAATAAAGAATTTCAACCAATTGTATAGTCATTTAAATAACAGTGCACTTTATAGCTTTTCCATGTTGTGTGGTCTTGCTTTTTTTATTTCATGTGTGTCATTTATCATCTCTTGTTGCCAATGGTTTGGATTCCAGTTCTAGGAGTTTTCTGTTAGTTCACTGCTGCAGCAGATACCAAGCAGCAATGCTGGCTGCAACAGCACGTACACTCAAGTCATGATTCATTATTTTTGGTTCCTAAGAGTATACATGATCCTAATCAAATTCATCTGTAAGCAAGTCAAGTGTGCTTGATTAATGCTAATGAGGAAAATCTGAGGGCAGATAGGCATGTAATTTCTGCTTCATTTGAAAGACATATTGAAAACTGAAAATCTATACTGGTGCAAAGCCTATTTCTAAAATGTTAACTGTACTTTGTCTTTCTGCGTGTTAGCTATAAGTACTGACAGGTGAGGAGCAGGGTTTCTCCATTGCTGCTGCAATGTGGTTATTCTTCTGGGGGCATATTTGTGCATAGTATTGCAGCCACATCACAAATTGCCCCTGAGGCAATGAAATATTTATAGGAATCCTTCCATGCATTTGAATTGCAGCAGGCAGAACAGGCCCATAGGTCCCACATTCTGAAAAATATTTAGACATCTTGTCCCCACTGGTTTCAGTAGCAGGAACCTAAACAACTTGCAGGATCAGGGCCATGATCCCTCAGCCAAGAGGTACAAAGTAAAAACCAGTTTGTACCCGGCTGCATTAAAAGCCACTGTTAAGAGTAACTAATAGAAATCATCAGCAGTACAGGTTCAGCAAGCCCCGGAGCTGTGCCACGGATGCTGGCATGCCAGCTGATTGTCACTTTATCTGTTAACACACGTGGGCATGAGACAATAAATCCTTGACACCAATAGATGTGGATTATAGGTATGAAATATAGGCTCGCACGGTAACAACTCTTTTATGCAAACCTTTTCCTAGAAGCTACGTTGCCCGAAGAGAGGTGTCAGCACCAGCAGGACAATGTGTTATCCCTGCAGCAGCATAACCTTCCTTTTCTGGAAGTGCACGGGTAACTCCACAGCCTGATTTACCGTAGCTCTACCGCCTGCACAGCAAGTCCGTTGGCTGCTATCTCGCAGTATTTCAGTAATCCTGTTCATCGTAAATAGCAGATAGTTGTCGCTGCAGGCTGCAAAACAGCTTGCAACATGAGCCATGCTTTGATACTCCAGTGCTGCAGAGCAGTGACAGCAGCACGGGGACAATGATGCTGCAATGCCCAGGCTGGAACCCCGGGAGGAAACGTCCCATCGCCCAGAGGAGACAAAACTGCTCAGCCTTCCCCCCTCTCAGCTGGGGGCAGGGGTCTTCTATGCTGAAGTTAGCAAAGAAGCATGCGGCGTATAGGAGAAGGCAGTAACTATAATCACTTCTAGCACTTGTATAGGAGCCTATATGTTACTGAGTACAGAAAAGGCAGTGACTGTATCAGTCCTCATGTCTAGCACTCATGCGAGGGACACAGGGGAGCGAAAATGTGTGCATGAGCTCTTGAAGTGCAATACGGGGACTAACACTAACAAAACAAGCTACCAAACCCCAGCTAGCCGAGCAGCACATCTGAAGGGATACAGGCATACAGGATTTTGCCAAACAATGTTTTCAGGTGCTTAAAATTCTGCACTGTGCGTGCCATCAGATGCCACTGCTGTGGCCAAGATTATCATAACTCTTCTGCTGAGATTCACAAACTGCTCACTGTCATGACAGCCTGGTCCCTGAGGGATTCTCAGCACATATCTAAAGCATTCAGCAATATCCATTTAGCAAAAGACAATCAAACAAAAAAACACTTCAAACAGTAGTCATTTCCATCCCGAAATAGCTAGGGGGTGAATTTCAACAAGTTTTTCATAGCAGCCTTGTGGATAGAGCACTCATGCAGGAAATGGGAAAACAGGATTTACTCCTCTCTTCCCCTGGAAGGGACTGGGAGCCATATGCTCCCCAGGCTGCTGCTGCAACGTACCCCCAAGGAACCAACCCAGAGCCCAGGGCTGAAGCTCAAGCCTGCCCCTCCAAACTGAATCTTTTAACCACTAGACTACATTCATGCTTTTATATACTAGACCGTTTCCATGAATATTATCAGCCCAGTGTGTCAGTTTTGGCAAGAAGTTGCTCCCTATCACCTGCAGTTCTTCTATAAGGCATGCTCCTTATGGAGGAAGCCACAGAGCTGAATTCCTTCAGGATATGGAGCTCCCCTATGGATGAACGGTATAAGGATCTGACTGTTACACAAAAGGTTGTCTTACCTTCTGTGCAGGCCCCTCTTTTCAAGGCTAAAAGAGAGACAAAGGTAACAGAAATACCTCTCAGGTGCACAAGGGGATTATGTGTGATTTTGCAGCTTGCTCTATGAGGTTAGTCCCCCACGTTCCCCCTACGCTGCACCAGAAGAGCTCATGCGCTCGTTTTTGGATACAGCCTTCTCCCTTCTTGACACCCCCCCACGAGTGCTGGACTTGCTGCTGTGATTGCACCCACTGACCTGTTCAGGCACCAAATGACGCTGGTGGGGGGCTCTGAGTCCCAGCCTTACACAGCACTTAACGCGGGTCGGTGATGAGGAGCGTTAGCCTCACGGGATGCAGAATTAGGGCACCCATCCCTGGTTCAGGGTGTATTGAATAAGTAACCCCTGGGGCCAGTTGTCTTGAAGCTCGCTACACAGTGTCACCAAGCTAAGGGCTTTTGAGAATTTGAATGCCATGCCTGCCTTCTGCCTACATGCTTCTCAAAGAGCCGAGGAAATACCTGACTTCAGCTGAGGGGAAACTAAATATTTTTGTTTGGCTAGTACCTCCCAAGGAACGGATGCTTGGAGCCAACTAGCAGCAAGTTCGCTTGTCCAGTGAGCTTAATGTCTAAAAGCATTTAAAGGCTGTGTGGATTCAATCCTGTGTGTGTGAGTGTAGTCAAGACTGCACTGTGCCTACTACGGTCTGGGGCTTCGGGCACACGTCATCGTCCAGTTGAAGAGAGTGCTCCAAGCTCCGTTAGGTTTTATCACTCTCCTCATGGCTTTTCTGTTTTGCCTGCTGACTTATCCCATCTACTTACCCATCTATTTTGCTTAATTTAAACCATACTGATGAACATACATCAGAAAGTGATCATCTGGGCAGCTCAACCAGCTACCGTAAAGGAGCTGCAACCTGTGGCAGCATTCTCTGCTCTTGCAAGGGGCAAGCCAGATCTCTTACTTGTGCATTAAGAAAGTTTAGCATATCACTTCAAAACCCAACCAAAAATCTTTGAGATAAATATCAGCCTCTTTTCCCCATTTAGTGGAAGAGGCAAATCTTTTGTACTAGCAGTCTTAGCTGTTTCTGTGTCGCTGCTGCCCGTATCAACGTGGACAGGGGAACAGCTTTGACAGCGCAGATAGAGCCCGAGCACCTCTTGTGGGCCTCACAGTTTAGATTTTTTTTTCTGTGCAGCATTTTGTAATGACTAACATTTGCCACGACTGTCTTAGTGTGTGTTTCTATGTGTAAAGCTCTCAGCCCAACAAGAGTCCATCACAACTTTCAGCTTTGGAAACCTCTCTTTTATATCAGCAATGATAGCAAGCAGAAGGCACAACCATCCTGATTAATTAATCCCCATACAGCACCTCCTAGCAACCAAAGGTTGTTTTCCTAACACTTCTAGCTGGGACTTGCAAGAGTATAACTTAACCACATGGGAATGCACTATCTCATTCTCATGAGCTCAGAAGTCTTTAAAGGAAACATTACCTACCTCGATGCTTTCTCTGAGATGCCATCAGTGGCTGGACAGACAGCGTGACCAACAGACAGGCTAGTCACAGCAGGCAGGAAGAGAAGGTCCGATGCCAAAATATGTAGTTACGATTAGCAACTCTTCCGTTCTCCCGAAAGGCTGATGAAGCCACCCAGTCAGACCTTGGCTGCAAATGTGTCTGCTACAGCAAATTACGAGGAATTTCAGAGCGCAAAATTGATGCCTTTCTGGAAGGCACCTAAAACACTGAATGCCTGTCACTGAGTTTGTACAGCACCAAGTGCCAACGAACAACCTGAGGCATGCCCATCCGTGATGCAGGGAAATTCACCACTTTCACGAGTGTTTGACACCCTGACATACACTGTCTGTGCAAGAGCAGTCTCCAGACCCCACATTACAACAGCACTGAAGCTTCCAGCACTGAAGCTTCCCAGATCTACTAGCGACTGCAACATGGCATCCCACCCTTAAAACCGCTTTTAGCAATATGACATTAAATCTCTTCATCTGACTTGGCATTGCCAGGCTATTAAGGTGTTACTCCAGTATGTCTGTGACCTTGTCTTTTTAAGATGCATCTTTTACTAGAAAATCTTAGCTAAGCAAAGCTAGCAGAGAGAGTCATCTCAGCCATCCTGAAGCATGAGGAGAAAAGTAGCTGGCTCCAACGTTTACACTTGAGACAACCCAGTAGACTCTGCAAGCAATGCAGTTGATTTACCTCCAGTCACTGCTTTACATTGAAATGCATATCCACCTGCTGTGCTTCCCCAGCTACGGGAGGTCAGCGCACACAGTCTTTGCTGAATTTAATTAACATGAGGAGAAGAAATTTATATTATAATTAATTAATGTTCAACACTCAACATTACTGGGAAGTCTGAAGAGTGTGTTTATAACCAGTGGATCTCCAGGAAATAAGGATATACACAAAGGGAGACCATTTGGGATTAAGGGCCCTGCCTGGCGTCACATACTGGAGCATGAAGGTGCACTTGATGACTGGGACAACCTTAACAGCTGCAGATTAATTCTGCTAGCCAAGAGTGCACAGAAGGACATCTCAGGAGTCTGCACCAACGTTGCCAGTGATTATAAATGTATGTTTCTGTTCTAATGTTTGCAAATATTTTTTTTTTAATTCTAGAAATTCATTTTTTTAGTTCCGCATTTTAACATATTAAAATGCATTTTATTGTCACTGAACTCTTCTCTGGTATTGAGAGGGATGTCAAAGTGATCTGGGAAATGCTGGCGCTCCTCACTCCGGGCGTCACTGCATTACCCACTTAGGACGTTGGGGATGGTTCCTCATCAGACTTTCCTCCTCCGAGCAGCACGTCAAGTCAGTAACCACAACAGCATCTTCTCTGCACACCTCCTCTCACACACGTTTCTAGCACCACAAATGTGCAAGTCTCCTCTGAAAAAGGACGGAGAAACCCTTTACCGGTGATGGCCTGCTAAACCATCGCTGAAAGTTGTTCCTCCTCAAGCCCGACCACTTGCAGCAGCGTTAGGTGGGAATCTTCTTGTGGCAGTGGGAAGGTACTCAGGTGGGTTCCCGCAGGGCACAGTTGGGTGTCAGAAAGCAGCAGCAAATAAGCCACCACACCTGGGCTGGGGTCTCGCTGGCAGCACCACCATGCAGCCTCCTGGTCCGCAGCCACGGCTACGGGGTACCAGGACAGCACTGAGGAGCTGGGCTGGAGGACAGGAGACAGCTGCCTTCTCTCCAAGGCAGTGCAAAGATCAGAGCTTCTTATCAGCACAACTCACTGGCACAACTGTTGTTTCTTGCAAATCGTGTACCGAATTCTTTAAATCAGACGTGGTAAGAACAAAGGGCCATATGTTTCCTGGCTTTGCAAATTATGTGGGTAGCTGGAAGAGTGGGGAGAAATTACTTTGAATATTGCCTGGTTGAAGGAAAGCCATTACTCTTCCCTTCTGCCGTGCCCAGGGGCTGGCATGAGTCCCCACTCCTCGACCCCAGCCCGGCTGCAGCCCCTCGCTGGCCATGGCCATGAGCAGGAGGGGTGCTCCCATGGCCAGAGGAGGAACTGGGGAGTGTAAAGGTGCTCAGCAGCACTGAGAGTGCATTATTCCCAGCAACTCATTTCCAGTCTAAGAGGAACAGCTGCTTACTGTAACTTCTCATCCTCCTTCCCAGCTCCTGGTTTTTTGCTTCCTGATCTATTTGCCTGTATGTGCCCCGTGACCACAGTGCAGTAATGCAGCGTGCATCTTCTTCTAAGAGGCGCAGACTACCATTTGGAGAGAAAGGGTTCCCATTGCGGACGTCCTGCAGGGCTCAGCGGAAGCCTGTGGTGGCTCCAGACACGGCTCCTGTCAGGACATGGCAGGCATTTCAGGTGGAGCCAGCGTGCCCAGGGAAACCTCCCTTTCCCAGCTACAGGGTACCGCAGCATCTCATGTCTGGGAAAGGCGGGAGCTACCTCTGCAGAGCTGTCCAGCCAGATTGTTCATCTGGGCGGCCAAACTGAATTCAAAACACAGCGGGGACTGTGGTCCAGCAGCCACCACCTTTGCAGGGGCAAGAAGTGATAAAGCTAGGGTTGCCCACAGCCAAGCCACCAGCTGGGGTGTTCACAGGGCAGCAGGTCTCAGCAGATGACTGCACTGTGGGTTGGAGCATCCCCTCTAATGATTCCCCCCCTTCCCCTCATGTCTCCCACAGGAGAAAATCTGCTGAGAGGCCATCCAGGGAGTAACCGGCTCCCACTTGCAGACTCTTTGCAGGAAGTCTCCAGGCCAGCTTCAGAGCTCAGGTTCAGAAGGACTTTGTTTCATTCCAGCTGGCAGCACAACCACCCTCATCCACCCCAAAACAGGACCTGCTGCTGACAACTGCTGGTAGCAGCCAGGGGCTGTACATTGGGTGATTAATTTTAACTTGTCATTAAACCTGCCTGTTCATCAGCCCCTTTGGCAGAGACCATTTAAGAGCTGTATTCGTTCAAACACGAGCTCTCATCAGTCCCATCTCCAGGAGGCTCAGTAGGTTCTCCTGGGTCTGGGAAAAACAAAGCTTTGGCTAATAATAAACAACCTCTATAAGGGATTTCTCATCACCTGAAGTTATCTGCCTGGCATATTGCAGAATGAAATGGAAGCAGCACCCACTTTGAGAGACAATTATCAATGATGCAAACAAATGTTTCCTTACATTTTACCAGACCACATTTTACCCTGTGGCCTTTCTCAGACAGTATTTTTTTGGTTCTTAGGAATGCACGTCAGATGTCACCACACTGAAATCAACCCAGCCAGGTTTGGCTTGGGTGCTGTAACAGATATATCTTAGTGGGATGTATACTATTCACACAGTGAGCACCCACAGGTAGAATAGAAGCTGTCATATCTGAAGAGAGAAAATGAGCAAGACACACTAGTTTCAGATACCTTCCTTAGCAGGTCAGCCCTCTGTATCTTAAACTGTGTTCTGTCTGCAGCTGAGCACTCCTAAGGTACGATGGCTCACAGGCATCAGGCAAAAGCAGCTGGAGAATGCCAGGCTTGCTTGAACTGGCTCTGAGCATATTCATGATTCAGAAAAAAAGCAAAGGGCCAAACTTGAAGCATTGTTCCTCTCCTACTCAATTCTTACTCAAGGATTTCAGGAGAAGTGTAGCCTGAAAGAAATTTTGTGTGTGGTCTCAAGATTTTATTGCCTAATTGTAATGCAGTAAGAATTAATTCTGTCCCACGGGACTCTGGCCCTCCCAAACGAAACACTAAGATCCTGGATCCTGATAGAATGATGCAAAGGGGCCAAATTTGGTAATGGATAGAGTTGGGACCTTCCATGGTCTTAACCACCACTGAGGGCACATCTGAAGGTTATAATGGGTTGTGATGGAGCAACCTCTTTGAACTATTACCAGGCATTGTACTTTAGAGAAGCCCTTAGGCTGCCTTAAGTTACTTACAAGATCCTACTGTCTTCTGCTGGCCCTGGAAATGAAAAGAACAGAGCAGTTCTATGCAGTCATTTCTGCTTCTCCCTCTTGGCTCGTAAGCAAGCCTTGGAGAAGGATGCCAGCATCAGCCAGATTTGCAGAGACACAGGTGCTCTGCCACTCAGCATTACAGCACCAAGCCTTTTGGTGCCTCCCCCGTCTTCAGAACCCGTAGCCCCGAGTTAGGGGCACAGACACACTCTGCAACGCCTGGGGAGAGCTGGGTACCTCCACTGGCGTCCACAGATGTCTACAGCATCAGGAGAAAGACGCGAGGGCGTTCCCAGCCTTTTAATCATGGTGGCAAGTCTTTGGCAACAAACCACTGACCTGAGATTACCCTCAGGGAATTTATTGGTTCGGGTAGGTGTTCAGTGTGTTCAGATATTTGGCGGCTCAGCCTGCAGCTGCAGAGTGATTTTAGGACTCTGGGGTTTAGGTGCCTATAGCAGCACTAGGACAGCGCTTAGGTACCCAGATCCCTTTGCTGCCGTAACCCGTAGTGCCAGCACTCGGTTCCTCAGGACGTCAGACACCCACAGTCGGGTGCCTGCTGCACCTTGGATTGACAAACCGTGGTCTTTTACGTCAGTTACAAACCCTCAAAGCGCGCCCTTTCTTCGCTGGAAGGTGTAATCCCGTCACAACTCCCTTAGGACAGAGCTGGTCACCAGACCGACGTGTACCTCACTGATTTCAACACAGAAGTAGAGATCGTGCCTCACTTCCGTCTGGAAGCAGCAATCAGGTTCACCCAAGGTCTCCTTTGTAGCAAAGTCGCCTTCCCGGTCACAGCACTCCCGACGCACGGCAGGGATCCTGTGGCACCCTCGCCTCCGAGGGCTGCCTGGGGCCACCGCCCCGTAAGTCAGGGCTCCCCCGCCGAGGGCTCCGCAGCCTCCCGGCCCCGCGGGGGCAGGCACCCCGGCGGCAGGCACCCCAGCGCGGCGCGGCCCGGCGCGGCGGTCCCGCGAGCAGCTGCTGCCACCCGCAGGTCGCCCGGGCACAAGGCCTCTCCTTCCCGCGGCCTCGGCTGAACGCTGCCGCCGGACAAACAGGATCACAGAACGCTTTGGGGACCTTTACAGGTCATCCAGTCCAACCCCCCCGCAAGAGCAGGGACGCCTTCCACTAGAGCAGGTTGCTCACAGCCCCGTCCAACCTGACCTTGAACGCTTCCAGGGATGGGGCCTCCACTACCTCTCTGGGCAACCCGTTCCAGTGCCTCACCACCCTCATTGTAAAAAATTTCTTTCTTAAATCCAGTCTAAATCTGCCCTCCCTTCGTTTAAAACCATTGCTCCTTGTCCTGTCACAGCAGGCCTTGCTAAAGAGTCTGTCCCCATCTTTCCTGTAGGCCCCCTTTGAGTACTGGAAGGCTGCTATAAGGTCACCCCGCAGCCTTCTCTTCTCCAGGCTGAACAACCCCAACTCTCTCAGCCTGTCCCTGTAGGAGAGGTGCTCCAGTCCTTGGATCATTTTCGTGGCCCTCCTCTGGACCCACTCCAACAGCTCCATGTCCTTCTTGTGCTGAGGGCTGCAGAGCTGGACGCAGTACTGCAGGCGGGGTCTCACCAGAGCAGAGTACAGGAGCAGAATCACCTCCCTCGACCTGCCGGCCACGCTTCTTTTAACGCAGCCCAGGATACGGTTGGCCTTCTGGGCTGCGAGTACACATTGTTGGCTCATGTCCAGCTTTTTGTCCATCAGTACCCCCAAGTAATTAAAAGCAAACTCAGCAAAGACACCAGCCAGTATGATTCTTGCACCTTATTGGCATGCTAGCGTTGTTTGCCGTGGATGAGTCAAGGTTTTTAATCTAAAATGCTCTATGTAAGAGCAGGAGCGGAGGCAGCTCTGACACAGGTGGCACAGGCGCAGGAGGACCGTCAGGGCCGCAGTCCCATCACACGACCGGGTTTCAGGTCCAGGAATGAGGCTGCAGTGCAGACCTGCAGCCAGGGAGCAGCACACGCTCCCTCTCCGCTGCGTGATGCCTCAGCTCTCTGCCACCCAAAAACCTCCGAGCCTGGCACACCCGGGCAATCGGCCAGGCAGCTGCATCAGGCTTGCAGGAACACAAAGCTCAAAACAAGCTGTGCCCGCCCCGGGAACGTGTTACCTGCAAGGACTGGAACTGCAAGAGGGAAACTGGAAACCAGAGCTAAAGAAGGAGGTGGCCTGAAGTCATCTTAATTCCCCACTTCCAAACCCCCAGGTAAATCCCCAGCTGGATTTAGACACTCACACCCTTACACTCCTCTTTCCCAGCAGTAACAGCGCGTTTGCAGCTAGAGCCGCAGCTGTGGCCAAGGCTGGAAAAGAGTGCTGCGTCAAGCAATCTTAATTGCTTTTTAACAAGTGTTTTGCTTGCATTTATACCACCACGCACCACCCACATCAACTTGTACCGGCTGAGGGGCATAGGTCTTGACACAGTTGAGATGAGAGAGCGATGGGGGGGAAAAACTGCCAGTGCTGGGAGGCAGGGTGTTGCTCTGAAGGCAGGCGGTGTGCCTCCTCGCTTCCAGGGCCGCCGCGCTGCGGGAGGAGGGATGAGCTCAGCGGAGCAAACTCCGCTTCTGCCAGCCCTTTGTAGCCAGGGGGCTGGCTTTTACTGCCTAGCCATTAAACAAAAACCAATTTGAAGGTGGGCAAAATCTTTGTTCTTATTGCTCACCTGCTATAACTGTGATCTTTTCACCTCTGGGATACTTCTGTAATTCTCCTAGAAAGAGGAAAAGAAATTAATTGTCTGGAGACCACTTTTATTGGCACATATAAGTGCAGAACTAAATAAGCTGTGTCCTGGGGGAAATTTTATGTCCTCTCGACAATGTACACTTAAGGCGACTGCTGGCGATAAGGATTTTTCTTGGAAGCTTCTTTCTAGAGGTTGCCTGCATGCTGAAGTAGAGAGCAAGCAGAAATTATTTTCCACACAAGTTTTGCTCATAAGAGTGTCAGGGTCAGCAATAGTTTCATCTCCAACATGTTCTTCCCTCCTAATATTTGTCTGTTGGATCCTGAGACCATCACAGCTGCTAGGGAACAAAAGCTCCAGCAACATAATTTCTGGGCTGTGTTTAGCTTTCAAATCAAAATTGAGCTTTCAGAACTTGCAACACTTCAGCAGTTTCTTAAAGATCTTTTCAGGCCATTAAAGCTTGCAACATCCCTGGGAGGGGAGATACGGATTACTATTGCTTTTGGGTTATGCGTTTCTTTATGGTACAGCTACGCAAAACAAGACACACAGAGACTCAATGACGAGACGAAGAGTAGAGCCATTGCTAAAAGCAGCTTGAGGAAAGCTGGTGCTGCAGTTTCAAGTGGCTCCCCGGTTTATGCAACCTTCCACTGTTCATCTGCATGCTGCAGGCTCCTTGCTTAAACGCTGCCTTCTGGGAGCTGCCAGCACAGGTAGTAAAAGATCTCACAACCCTTTCCAGGCCGCTGACTTCATACTGGTGGTAATAAGTTTCCCTCCACAAAGCAGGATTCCTGAATTCTTTCATCATATCAGATTTTAAAATCTCATTGTTCCTGAGCAGATTCTGTTGTCCTACGTCCCTCACAGATTTTAGATCCCATGATGATGATAGTGAGTGACTGTTCGTCAGTCACAGACCTCACAGGGCTGTACTTTCTCCATAGGCCTAACACAGCCCAGGAGATCATTCACATTGGAAGGAGCCTTTGAAGGTCATCTAGTCCAACCCTCTACTCAGAGCAGGGCCATCTTCAACGTTAGATCAGGTTGCTCAGGATTTTGTTCCGTCCAGTTTTGAAAACCACTGAGGATGAAGCTTCCACAGCCTTCTGGGAGGCCTCTTTCAGTGTTAATCTCTTTTGCTGTGGTTTTTTTTCTTTTCTTTTCTTTATATTCGGTCAGAGTTTTTCCTTCTGCAGTTCATAACTGTGGGCTCTTATCCTTTTGTTGTGCACCTCTGACAAGAGTTCAGATCCGTCTTCTCTCTAAACCCCAGGTCAGATGTCTGACCCCCCCCATACAGCCAAGCGTTGCAGGCAATTTGGTTAATTTATCTTCACACCACTGCTATGAGATGAAGAGTTACTAACCACACTTATGAGGTGGAGCATAGAGACTAAAGACAGCAACTAAAAGTCAAAGAAATGAAAAGTCAAAGACATTCACTAATTTGGAATGCCCCGTTAAGATAAACGGTACCAGATTTCCATATACGTAGAAAGCACAAATTCTGTTTCACATCGGCTGCAACTCAACTTATTCCCAGATCACTGTCCGTCCTCTTAGCGGGATGAAACAAGGAAATGGAAAATGTGTTCCTGCAAGACACCATTGCGATGCATATGTACAAGGCTGTTAAACATCCACAAGGCAACGTTAATCCCAAAGCCTGCAGCTTGCAAAATAGTATCTGTATCCTTTAAGAGGTCACGCTGCAACGAAGGCTGCAAACATTTTCGTCTGGATCATGCTTTTAAATTTCCAGTCATTCACAAATGAATAGCAAAGAGAATTCAATGACTCTAAAAGCTTATAGGTGTCAGCTGAGAGGAAACAATAGCTTTACCAGTGACTTCATGGGCATTTGCCAAGAGCAGGAGAATGGTGAGACTTGGGAATCACAGGGTCCATTACAGGATCTGCAGGAGAGCATCCTCCCTCCTTTCACCAAACTCAATTGTTCTTTCTTTTTAGTAGCAGTATCTGGTTCCAACCTTGATTTCTCCACCATCTCATCCCCACCCATCCTGCTTGCTTAGCAGGACCTGGCCTTCTTTGGCTTCTCTACCTGACTTTATACCCCAACTTAGCCTTTGCCTGCCCATTCTCAGCCCTCCCTCCTACCTGTCCATCTCCTTGCTCCCCTAGGTGCCCTCCACTTCCTTGTCTATCTCTGTGCCAATCCTGATCTCACCGGTTTCCTTACCCCATACCACCTTGGGTCTAGTCTTACTGCTCTGACCTGGTTCTTCTTCCTCCTTGAGGCAGATGGGATGCGGCTAGGCTGATTTAGCACACAGAGGAGACAGTTCCTTGCTGTCAGCTGCTGCATTTGTGCCCTGCCCAGCAGAGAGCAACTGGAAGCAAGAATTACAGAGAGAATCCCTTGAAACAACTCAGGTCGGACTGCATTCAGTCACTCTGTGGAATGTGGTGTATTCAGGGCCTGATCACAGGTAAAAGCTATGGGGGAATGCAGCTTGCTCAAACTGGTAAAATCTAGCAGTTCTGAGTCTCGTACAAGCCTGGTGTGGAAGAAATCAGGAGACATTTTAGCTGCTCAAAAGGAAGAAGTCCTTACCGTACGTATTCCTACTGCCTTTTTCTTGCAAATATTTATAAACTGGTGCAGATTCTACGGGGAACAGTGAAAAACATGCTAATACAGAAGTCATGCCTTTTCCTCCCATCTCTTCCCACCTCTATTTTAAGTCCTAATTCAAAATATGAAGGCAAGAAGGCATTTCAGCAGAAGGGTTTCCAGTTCTGGAATAAGGACAAAACAAACTGTTTTCTCCTGCCCACAGTCTTAGGAACAGATCAGCCATTTTTGCTGAAGCTTTTGACCCAACACAAACATAAATCAGCCTGGCAGCAGAAAATTGATGGGGGGGGCGGAATTTAGTCCAAACAGGAAAATTGTAACAAACGAATGAGAAAAGTGCTGTATAGCACAAAGTGCTGGCCAGCTGTAGTGTTAGGAAGTACTGCGAAGGCCTTCTACATTTGTAGTACATACATCAAATATGTCATTAGCACGAGCAACCCACAAAGGTTCATCTACTTAACTCAATGATTTGGGCATCTAATCCAGATCCCAAGCCTGCAAGGTTTTGCATAAGCCTTGACTCCTGCACAGAGCTCTGTTGACTCGATGAGGCTGTGGAGACCCGTGTGTCCAAACCAGCTACAGGACAGGACAGGACGAACACCCCATCAAAGGCAACACCTCCCAGCTGGCAGGAGGAAATTTCAGGCTGCACTTCTCTGTTGAGCAAACTCCATGCCTCAGAAGGAACCTTGAAAAGTCAAGGGTCAGGAGGGAGCTCACTGTTACGTGACATAACTCACACTCTGGAAAACTAAAGCCTGGGCCAAGGCAGCCATAATGAAGAGAGGGAAAAGATCTTTGGCTAATGGACAGAAAATACCCCCAAAGCTAGCTTGCAGGGGCATAGGCTTTTGTCACAGTGGCTGACATTTTGCCTATTTGGAAGGAAATGAATTAGAAGAGAATGAAGAGCATATGTTGGCAAGTGGGTGTAAATCAAACTAAGCAAACAAAGGAGCACAGGGAGAACTCAGGCTGACATCAAGGCTGAAAGAGAAGAAGCTGGAAGCAGCAACAGCTGCAGAGGCTTTTAGACAGACATATTGCCTTCAATCAGCTTAGATTTCCACATGTTGATGAAAAGCCAGGTGAAAGGTAGCAGCAACCAATGCACCTAACTAGAGAAGTTTCTAGCAGAATACACACAAGCTGGTTGCAGTGTTCAGGATTACTTCTCTGGGTCCTGACTCGTGGTGCTTGTGCAAACACGTATTGCTCCTCAAGAGTGGAACGCTGCGTCATACATTATAAGTCCGATAAGTACCTATGTCTACAAAAGCAGTCTCGCTTTTGTACTAAGTAATAGCACCCAAGGCCTTGTTAAAAACAGATTTCAATTCAGCTTATTCTTCAGTTACTCTATAAAGCCAAAAGTGGTTTTCCTCATTGTTCTTTATAGCCTTCCCAGATCTTCTAGCCACAAACACATCATTTATTTAAGCCGCACATAAACAACCATGATTTACGTCAACTTTTCATTCAATGGAAAGGACATGAAAGAACTACTTTCCTTCTGTGTGTTACTTGCCTGCAAGGGCTGGAGTGTCTCTGCAAATTCCTGGTGGTAACCCCAAGTAGTTGTCAAAGCTTGTTCCATATTTGGCATTTTAAGAAATCCCCGTGAGTCTATTCCATTACAGAATCATTCAGTCACCATTTGGCACCTTTTTTGCACCAGACGACGAGTCAAAGAACTTCATGATCTCTGAAGAAGACAGACCCTTAACCGGACTTCATGTCAACCTCTTGTCAGAATGCAAGATATATCTACTGCAGTTGTCATACAAAGTTGTATGACACCCAAAGCTTGTTATACGGTTCCTTGTCTGACAATAAGTGAATAGAGTTGTAATTCAGATTGCTATTCTGCAAGTGAATAACGATAGAGGGTCACCATCTCAATCACAAAGAAACCCGAGCCAAGACGGATAAAGCTGAATCAACAAAAAGGGTCATATGAAACCAGTTAAAAAAAACCTTGCTGCAATATACAGAAATAAATAAAACACCACCCCTTCTGCTTTTTAAAATCAGGGTTGGTCTCAGTTGAGAACATGCAGTACGCTTGTCTCTTTGGCAGTATGCCCTACACCAGCAGTAACAGAATTTCTCCAAAATCCCCTCCTCCCAGCTAAGAGCTGGCAAGGAACACAGTATTGATTGCTGAATCTGAGGGCTGGCTGACAACCCTCCCTGCCCAGTGTGATTCAGAGCCCTGCAGTAGCCGTTCTAAGATTAGCAGACCGTTCCATAAGACCATGTGTCTTCATGATCTCTTCTCCTGACAGGGTGAGCACTCCTCTCTGAGCCTGCTGGTGCAAAGCAGCTCAAATCGGTGTCATTCAACAGAGTGCCCTACGACACGTCTCAGCCCGGACGGAGCACATCCTGACTTGATAACCCTCAACATTTCACACCTGCAATGGCAGCTGGACATTTAGCTGGTGCTGCACTCACTGCTTGCTGCCTCAGGCATACCTCTGTGCTCTGTACATTTTGCTGATTCTGTAGCACTAATAAATGTCAAATACTCACTGGCAATCTTTGCTTAGCATTTGTTGAAAAAATACGCTGCTTGCCATTGTGCTTACACCTGTGGTTTCTGCTGTTCTTGTTTTTCATGCTGCACTGAAGAAGCCACCATTTGAGACCTATTGCTAGGCAGACCTGCCTTATTCTTTGGGGTGGGTCCATAAGAACCACCACTTGGTGGATGAACACTTTCATCCTTCAAAAACCAGAACAGACAGCCAAGTACACCAATCAACACTTTACATTTCCAGAATTGCACTAGACAATTCCAGCATTGCCACCATGGCTTAACAGCCCTTGCCTCCCCCTTTCTGCAGAGCAAGCCTTGGGTCTAGGAGACTAGGACTGATTGGTGGGACCATGCAACATAAACTACATAGTGTTTTACAGCTGGCATCACCGGCAGTGAACCCAGAAGCCACATCTGAGACCATCTGCTAGGACCTGATACTTGCCTTTCAGCACCAGCCACCTTCCCCATCCTCTAGGATTTCATGATTGTTAAGAGAAGGGGCAACGTGGCCTTGTAGAGACTTGAAATCCTCAATATACCTTATCAGTCAACAGTCAGATTAGGGTAAATTCACAACAGGGACTTTTCCTAGTAGACATTTCTCACCTATGGGTGAAGAAAGTCACATGTCCACGTGCTGCACTCTGTATGAAAACACAGATTATTATACTATGATTATGTGAGCGGGATGGGCTAGTCTCATTTTGCAGGCTGTTGTAGACTACTGTGGGAGAATCACAGATGTCATAATAAATCAGAGTCTATTCATGCTTCCTATATTTTCCACAACCTATTCTTCCAGTGGGAAATGTAACTTTCCAAGATACATCAAATTTCAGAATCAGATTTTCAATCTGCATCATGTGTAATGTCGTGTGAAACCTGTTATTTGGGTAGTATTGTCTTACCCAAACGACCAAGAAGCACATGCATACGTCCATCATGCCCAGAAGTCGTGAAGGGTTAACAAGGGGTGTACATTTGGCTGGCCGGGTGGATCCTGGAGGAGCCTTCCCCTGAGGATCACCATGCAGTTGCCACTGCCAGAGACTGGGGCAGCTTGGCGTAGCGGGGCACAGACAGGGAATCATACTGAAGCTGTAACTGGCATTGCGTCTGTTTGTATAGGCCGCTTTGGGCTTCTTGAAGCAACATTACTTAGCGTGATAGCCCATCTGCCAGAAATCCCTCCCAGAACAATGATCTGAGTCTGGATCACCTTCACACATACAGCAGTATGTGTCTGGGGGCTCATCTCCTCTGGCCTCTCGAGAGCTCCACGGTGGTCCAGCACCAGCTTTTATTTTATTTATTTAAAAACTGCCAAAATAAAACTACCCTGGAGGCCAAACAATAAAAGGGCTTCTCTGCCAGACCTGTGTTCTGCAAGCGCGCAGCTACAGCTGTATTGTGCAGAGTGGTGCATGATCTGACAGCAGGTAGGATTGTCTGAGGGCAGGACTCAACAGGCGAGGCGAGAAGGCCTGCTGAGATACCCCTGAGGGACTGCCTTGGGCAGAGAAGGTGAAACACGGCATGGTGTGGGTCCTGGAGGAAACTTCCTTCTCTTAAATGCCCAGGTTTCCTCAATGGCAATGCCAGTTGGTTTGCTCCAAACCAGAGTGGGTTCGTGTGTGTTCAGTGGAGACGACCAGGGTCCCACAAACAAAACAGAGATGGAACCAAACTGGCATCTACTTGTTCATGCAGATGCAAGAAACCACATATGAGATCAGCATCAGCAGAGAGCAGAGAATGCCGGCGTGCTTCCTGCAGGCAGGGCCAGGAGCACAACTCTCAGAAACTTATGGCAGCACAGATCTAAGTATGATCAGTCTCAGATAATTATTAATTACAATAATCATTATTCTACAGATCAGCTAGAATCTCTTTCTTGAGTTACAAAGCTGCAGGCAAACCTTGCCCTTGCTAATTAAAATAAGCCGTGGGAGCTGTAAGATATCAGACAGCCTTTGCCTAACAGCAAATGGGCACCACAGCAGCACAGCACCCGGATAAGCGTGACCACCACGCTCCACCATATACAGGGTGAAGAACAGGCTCTTTAAACGTTAAAGAGTTAAACTCTACCTATTAGCATAATTCTAATTGTTACCAAGATCACAATTTGCCTAAAACGTTAAAGAGTTAAACTCTACCTATTAGCATAATTCTAATTGTTACCAAGATCACAATTTGCATGCCAAAAAGATGTTTGTAATTGATTACTACTTTCTCAATCATTCTCTCACTTTGGTTTGCATTTTTTTCTGGTGTCATTCAGCACTTAGAGTCAAAGGAAACTCAAAAAACCCTCTGAAATAAATGTGGATGGTGGAGAAAGGTCAGTGCACATGGCTTTCAGTTCCCAAACTGCATCAAAATGCAAGGAAAATGTTTGATGATGGGTTAGGATGGACTGTGAACTCAGTGACAGCCTAGGGAAAGGGAAAGCACCAACTGTTATAACACGGAGAAAAAACCCCATTTTTAACTGTTTTCTGCAAGTTGGCTGGGCTTTTAGCCACCACTATCACAACATGTACCAAATATCCAGAGGTTGTACATCATGTGGCACAATGCAGGATTATCACACTGGAGCCCTATTCTTGCTCAAGGTCTTTCAAATTCTGTAAGTTTGCATATTTCTGAAAATTGTTCAATCTTCTGTTTTCCTGGGCCTTTCAAAGTACTTCACTTAAAAGCTGTAAACTGACCTCAAACTTTTGCATTCTCAGAGAAGAAGGAAAATATAGTCATGATAACAATATGGAGTGAAAATGTGTGCAGTACTCCAGTGTTTGGCAAAAAGTGTCCTTAAATGTAGTTAGCTAGAAATCAGACAAGCCTGTACTCTGTATGTCTGAGAAATTAAGTTTGTTTATTTTCTCAAGTAAAAGCAATAGGTGAATTTCAGAATATTTTGACACAGTATCAAGCTGTGGTCTCAGAATTTCGGACCTCAGTGACTATTGCTCTAAGTTTCATTAAATTGTAAATTGAAGGGAACAAACACCTACTTGTTACAAAGCTGCAGTTATACAGATACATAACTTTTCACTGTCAAAACAAAAATCCAACTAGACTCTTGTTAACAGCATATACATGTATATAGAATTGCCTAATCTTATAAAATTTGGCTGAAGAGTTGCCAGCTTTACAAGCAATAAATCATTATGATCAAATGAAAACTATAAAACAAAGTAGACGTACACAGGAATGTGCATAAAAACAATCTCACTAATTATGACATCAAAGGAAGAGAAGACTGGAAAGGAAAGTTAGTTTTAAAAATCTGTATTATAATTACAGTAAGTATGATTAACCTAGTAATAACTGTAACTTTGTATAAACACCAGGAATCACATTTACCCAGAAACCTCGTCAGAAATACACAAAACAGAACTTGGCAAAAAGAACAAAAGGTAACTTCACATCAGTTGTTTGCTATACCTATGAGGAGGAGAATGCAAGTGGTAGCAAAAGACACAAGTTTTGTTAGGTGGGGGAAGCTGGACTGGTTACATTCTGGAAAATGAAAGAAACATTCTCTTTTATCCTTTCAAGGAAAGGATCAGCTAGAGTCTGATGTTGACCAGAGAAATGTTTCCATTGCATCAACTGTGACATGGAGAGTGGTTTCTTTGAATTAGGCTTCCCCTGGTTTTGTCCAAGCTGGCAACTTCTAGACAGAGAAGGCTTTTCTGAAGAAGGATCTGAAAAAAATGATGCAGTAGACTAATGAGAGAAAACTAAGACAGAAAATTTCAGTCTGAATCAATAATTTCAGTCGGTTGGTGATAACAAACAAGAGAAAATAGAACAGCATATATAATCCTTCTATGTCAATGAAAACCAAACATATGTATTCACAGTAAGAGGGGAAAGGCTGTTTCTTGCTCATCAATTGAATTTATCAAAATCACTATATGCTAGCATAAAGACAAATCCTTTTACAAATGGATGGGAAAGGAAATATCTTATCTGACAATTTCCTTTCTTCTGTCTTCCTAATTCTGTGCCATTTGGGTTGCTCCCATTCTTTAAGTAAATCTGAATCTAGAAGTATGTTGCAGCAAAATTCATGCTAGCTTCTATTTCCTCCCAGAGGTGTCATTCCAACCAGCTAAGAATAGTTTGAACAGCTATTTCATTGACTCAGCACACTAGAGCTGGATCTCTACTGCACTCTGTAAACCCAGATTATGGCAGGTTGTTCAATATACACAATATTGTATACTGTATATCACAGCAAGGAAAAGACTATTCCCTGTGAAGCACAAAGAGAGGAATTCACTTTGGACAAAGGATTCTAAAGTCCCAAACAGTACCAGGTCATTGCAGGGTATGTCACACATTTCTGGCTTCATGATCCATCTGATGCACGTGACAAATGAAGAAATCAGTTTGCTGATTTTAACCAATAACTGCTGTTATTGGTTTAAAACCTGTTGTCAATTATTTTCATAGCAGTGTTACGTGCTCCTTAGGAAAGACCAATGATATGAGCAGCATGATGTCTCGGAATATTCCCAAGTTTTTTAAACTTTTGGACAGCCCATAAAGACTCATATATGCAAGACTTTCCTTTTGACTGACACGTGACTGCACATTTGCGCTAGGCTTGAAACAGACTTTACTGGCCAGAAGGAAATTTAGAAGAGATGCACTTCTCAAGTCCTTACAGATTCTGCATTCCTAACTCCATAAATTAAACTACAATCAGGTAAAACAATAGGCTTACAGCTTTGTAGCTGATCTGAAAGCCAGTAGAATAGCAAGCAACCCATCTGCACGATCCATACACAGTTAATTGCTTCAAGACTCCTGTGGTTTCCTAAAGATGGCCCCAGTGTGAATGGACAACAGGAGCTTGGTCAAGAATATCCAGTCTCATTGGTATATCTGATGAACATCATTACGAAAAGCTCATACATGGTGAAGCCTGTATTATATTGTTTGGCTCCTCTTTAGTTCATCTTTTGAATCATACTTGCTAGAAATAGAGGAGACAAATCAGTGAAAGTTCTTGGCCTTTTCTGTGTGCCAGCATCTATCCCCAGTAACCTGGAATGTGGTTCCCCAATGAAGTAATTTGACAGCTTTTTGTTCTTAGGAAAAGCAAAGAGACCAAGTAGTGGTAGCTGCATTCTGGGGTGATCAAACTGAAGACCATGGCTCACAACAATTTGACTAAGGAACTGATGAGCCAATTTGTCCTCTGCTCTTTAGGAAATCAAACCTTCCCCTCACTCTGTCATTTCCACCACTTAAGTCTAAGAATGACCTTCAGGTTTTTGCTTGATTTACTGCCAAAAAGGTTCTGTTCACTGGGATATAATTACGCTTGAGGAAGTCCTGGTTACATTCACTGCCCTGACATCCAAGAGACCAATGCTGTGGTTGAATGGATGGAACCAATATATGTTCAAAGCATAAGATAAGCAGTCAAGAGTGTTAAGAGAATTGCAAAATGCTAAATAAAATTATATGCACCAGTGTTCATCACAGTAATATTATAAAATTTCTCTGGATTTCTGTAGTCCAGGAGCTCTACCTGCCTCACTGCACACCAGTGAGAAAATCTGGCTAACGTTTAACACTAAAGGTGCCTTTTCCACACAGATCCTGTAATAGTACCTAAGTGGAGGCTCGTATATTTTAGAACATCACTTACTCATGCAAAACAGAAGGTCTAATTTTTCAATCATTAAAGAAAGGTTCAAAGACAATGAAATCAATATGTGGAGCAAAAATAAAGGAGAAAGTCAAATTCTTATGGCTATAGAAGCACTGTGCTTTCACTAACCAAGTCCTCCCCATTTTGGGTAGAATGAGATGAGAAAGGAACACAACTCTAGCCTACTACCTGGAGACATGCAAAACATCAAGCAAAATAGTCTCATTGGGTCTGTATTACTTAATTTCTTGCTCATGTCTGTTGAGAACACGCACTCTTGTAGCCATTTCTTTGGCTCTTTTTATTGTGGTATCTGTATGCATTTATAAGATATTAGTATCGGTAACTCATTATCACATCAGTGAATACTGTATATGGATATTTCATGCCCAAAGGAAAGAAACCTACCAGGGCAATGGACACTTTTTCCTTTAAGAAACTAGATGAGCTATGAAAATTAAAATGGATGGGATAATTTTTTATTATTTTTTTTGTAATCCTGCTCCTAACTTAAACCTATATATCTGTATGCAGCAAGGTATTAAAACAATTTTGATATGCCAAAAGAACAAGACAGACACGTTCCTGCAGAAAGGGTAGATGCAAATATTTGCAACCTGGGTTTACAACTGCTAGGGCATCTTCCAGCATTTCTCAAAAATCTATTTTAATCATCTTGCATCAGCTATAACTAATAACTATGAAATGAAAGGTTATATTCAGAGATTTGCCATATCATTATTGAGATCTTCATCTGGCACTGGCTAGTATACCTGTCCTCAGAAAAACAGCTTTTGAACTAACCCTTGTCAGCTACTCATTACTGTCCTTGAATATGTAGAAACAAAACACCATATAATGTAGTTTGGTTGTAACAAATCACTAGTTGAGCTGGCCATAGCTAATTCAAGGAATTAAGTGGCATGATACACAAATTGGTTGTTACTGCAAGGAATGACTCTTTCCTCCTCTTCATCTTGTGAAGAGCTCCAATGGATTAGAAAAATCAGCCAATATCTGGAAGATCCCATAATGAACCTCATTACTTCAATCCTATTTTACCGAGCATCAGAGTTTTCTCCAGTGACAGACCATATATTCAGAATGGATGTACTTCCTCAGCCATGGCCAGAGATAATAAAAAAGAAACTCACTTTGATGGTCTTTCTTTCCCATACAGTCGCACTCAAGCAAGTCATGGGTAACACAGCTGGAATCTTCATGAAGTGTAAAGAGATTTCTAAGCTCCTCAATGGAAAAATGGATATGTTCAGATGTCTTGGAAAGGTCTACAACTGCCCCAGAAAGGTCTTGTTTGCTGATCTGTCTTTGATAAATCTTTTCTTCTATTGAGCCTGTATTGAAAAAAAAAAAAAAAGACATTGGGATAATTTTTGACCAGTACTTGTCAAGAAGAAAAGTCAAATCCATTTCTTGATAAAAATATTCATAGGAAATGCTAAACCACTATTTTCAGTTATTCAAGCAAAAGCAAAGCAAAGCAAAGGCAAATGAATCAATGTGATGTCTCTATTTTAACTGAATTCAGAACAAATAATACGTATTTTTAAAGAACGAATTATTTCCAAAAATGCTCCCTGCCTTTCTCTTATGGATAAAATTTCAACAGCTGTCTCACTCTAGGGTATGCTTGAGCACCATCTCTGACCTGTGGTTAGCAGTCTGTAGATACATACAGTGTGTCTCTGACCATCTCTCCACACTCTAGCCATTGCCTGAAGAAAGCAAAAAGATGAAGAGCATTAACAGCCTACTATACAATGGTATTTCAACTAAAACTTGTAGCTTCCACTGATCAAAGTACCAGTTCTGCTAGCTCGTTCAAAAAGATGTTGTCTAAAGAAAGCATTCCTCAATAATGTCTTTGACTGTTGTTATAAAAATCTTCCGGTATTAACTGTAAATAATGTTGAAAATATAATTTACTTTCTGCCATTTATGCTCCCCTTTCTTTCTAATACTATAGTAGGAAAGTAGGGGTTTCACCTCTTTCCTGCCAGAAATCCCCTCTTCATATGTGTTTTCCAAGCATTAGCAACTGTTTAATATTTCAGGAATACTCATCATTCTCCTCCATCTACAAACCTGTGTATGGCAAAAATGCCAGAATACATCTTTAAAAATGACTTTTCCATTTCTTTTAAAATTGTAAAATTAGTGTTTCACACCCCCTTTAATTCTTAAACAAACAACATGTAACTGAGTACTGCTATATGATTTTTTCAAAAATGTGAGGTTTACACCTACATACTGGGTACAAGTACCCACAACATGGCTTGCGGTCTTTGGCAACCTGTAGCAATTTTGACTGATTTAGCAGACTGTGTTTCAGGCAACAAAACAAGTGACCACATGAGGGTACTAATTCACACTTGGAACAGGAGTAGGGCCAAGGATCAGAGCTTATTTCAGGTACTAAGCACACAGCATTACTCTACAGTAAAAAGTTTCTTACTGTGTTTATAAAAAGATTTTTTTAAAAGTGTTATTGTTAAGGGCTATTTTAACTGAACACTCTTACGCCAACTAAATAATTCCTTGAGTCCAACAGTGCCGTTACAAGAATAGCATAGCACTGGCTTTGTTTTCTTTCTTTCGGCATCATTGCCACATGATCTTCTAATTCTCTTAATTCTGATCAGAACGTCTCCCTTTTTCTCAGGTATTGCAAATCAACAACATTTGCTATGCAGTCTAATCATCTTTTTCTTTTCAGAAACACAGCAACTTTCCAGTTAAAAAGAGGTCAGGAGACAAAGGGGATACACGACTCGGTCCTCCAAAGAAACCAGAATTTAATCTTTTCATTTTTTACTGCAAGGGGGCTTGTAATGATCCTAACATATATTATATGACAGAGAAATATTTCTTCTTTTCTTCTCAGAAAGAGTTTTCCTCCAGTATTGTACTTGTCCAGATGCAATGTGATAATTGGGTAGCAATAAGACACATAAAGCCAGGCATTTAAAAATCAATCAAGAAATCATTTGATGCCCATCCCAGCCCCCATGTACACAGTTGTTATCAGACCTGAATATCCGTAGCTGGATTCCAGTCGATATCATACAGGATCAAATGAGATGCTCCAACCAGATTCAGTCCTACTCCACCAGCCTTTGAACTCAGCAAAAAGATAAAAGCTGGACTGAATTTACTATTAAAAGTATCAACAATCTGTTGCCTCTGGGAGACAGGAGTATGTCCGTCAAGTCTAGTATAAGAGTATCCATAACGTTTGCATGTCTCTTGTAATATGTTTAATGTCTGAGTGTAATTGGATACCAGTACAACTCTGTCAAACAGTAAAACAAAGTTATCTTATCATCTGAGACCTTGGTAAAGTTAAAATCCAATAACAAATTACTGAAGACATCTAAGAAAATAAAATCACAAATCAAGCAAAAATTACACATCAACCTGAGGCTACTCATATTTCCTGAGAAATAAACTATTTCCTATTAATTTGAAGCACATATTAGATTTGGATGCATTGTACCTACTGTCAAGCATTCAAATGTTAAATAATGAATGGTTTTCTTCGCAATAGAAGTTGGCTTAATGCACAGGTTGCAGGGATCCAGAACCAACACAGAGATGGATTTAAAAAAAAAAAAAAAAATCTCTATTTATACAAAATAGCTGTTGTTAAGGCAGCATTTGCAGAGGGTGTTGTAGCAGCTAATAAATAATATATATATGACTACTTACTGAAAAGGTACTGTGAACTTCTGTAGACAACCTCGGAAAATTCTAATACACAAAATCATGAAAGTAAAATAGGAAAGCAATGACTCTCTACTACATTTTATGATTGAAAAGAACTGCGATGAAGGACGGTGAAAGATAACACAAACAATATAGTCTGGATTTTTTTGGTTATTTTTTTTAAAGCAAAATCAGTCTCCTGATCCCTTACACTAATGACCCATACTATGTCAGTGGTTTTTTGCTGAAATTTTGACTAAATAAGTTTCAGAGTTCTGCAAATCTAGAATTTCTATCCTCCTAGATTTTGAGGATGAGTCTACTGAGAGGACAAAGAAAGTTCTTTTGAATTTAAGCCATAAATAAAATAATAAGCACAGTTAGGGCATTTTCTGCTAGATCTTGTTTGGAGGTCTACTATAATCTAACCTAAATGTACAAAATTCCATCAAAGGTGCTCCACTTTTAAACATTTTTTATTAAAAGCAAGTACTGAAGAACTAGACAAATAATTTTAGGGAAAATCTGGTAAATTAACATTTTTTAATTGTTTTAAATTCTTTTTATTATTACATTTGACTCTACAATTGAACTATATCCAAGACTTGTTTGTAAGGACTTTGCAAGATTGATTTTTTTGTCAATCAATCCCTAATTCACACCTTTGTTTTTACTCAAAAATAGAATATAAGCTTTATAAGAGGACTGGAATTGAGTCTGTATATAGCAAAAACTATTTAGTACTAATGTGAGCACAGAAACAAAAGAAAAAGAAACATGGCCAGCACTGCGTTAAAGCAACAAAACTTTTAAAGGTGTAAAATAATGCCTCAACACCAGCTGTAACACAGTAGCTCCTATAGCACTGATACAGGGAAAGGTGCTTTTTCCTGATACCCCTGTTTCTTTTGACTTACAAGAAATAAAACCAGTACATTTAGATATTTAGCTGTCACTGGTTTCAATGGATGTTAGGCATATAAATTCCAACAATAGGCTCAGCTTTCTGATTTGTAAAGAGAGAGCATCAGGAACAAATTCCATTACATCAGTGCCAAGAGACCTGCTGTTACTTCCCACTACTGATTACAGCATGTCCTATTTAAGCATCAATTTAAGTAAGAGTTAAAAGCCAAATACTTTTGGAATAGCTGGGCTTTAAGGCATGAATACATATAAAAGTTATCACAGGATACAAGGTCATGTGAGATTTCCATGAATCAGCAATTCCACAGTAACTGACCATGTGCATCCTATTACCCCATGATAAACAGAGGTTTTCCTACATGTCAGTGGCATTTACCACGGGGGAAATAGGCGCTTGCTGTGCAGTTTCACCTGTTGAGTCTGGTTGCCCTGAGCAGAAAGGGCAGCAAGCACTAAGCAGTTAAACGTTATTAAAGAGGAAAGAATTTATAATCTAGTAATCAAAAACATTTTAGTGCAATTTAAAATATTTAATACATGAATACATCTCCTCGAGATACAAAGCATTGGAAAGTCTTTGCAAATAAAGATAATATGTCATAGTACAGGGGCTGTAGCAAAACTCAGTTGCTGGAACTCAGTATGAAAAATACAAGGATTTTTATCTGGAAAAAATACGAACAGCATCTTTGAAAATTATGTCAGCTGCAAATCCTAGTTTAGTAATTTAACAAGGAAGAGCCTGAACTCCAATGCATAAATATTTGGTACCTCTGCAAACAGTTGCAATGCCTTTATTTTAAATATTACATCCCCATGCATTTGAAAAGCAAACCAATATCCCATTATCTCCCTTTTACCTTTCTTTCACACTTGCCTTTCAGAAGAGTTGAGCTCACGGATTGCTGCTAACAACTTCACCAGCACCTGCAATTTTCCTGAATCTGTTTCAGAGAAAGTATCCAAAGTATAATCTTGTGGGAAGACATCTATTAGACCTTCGTAGAGACTGGACTCATCATGTTCATCAGACATAGGATCATAGCTTTTTTCCTATTGAAAATAAAAGGATTCAAGCTCCATATCCCTTCTAATATGTTTTGGGTTTTTTTAAAGTTTGCTATATTTTTTCTTACAAAGACAAAAGGAGGTATCAAAAGCTTCCACAAAGTAGTGTATGACATGAGCACCACAACCTCCCAATATTGGATTGAAAACACAGTTTTAAAATACTGATAGCATTTATTTTGGTTTACAACCTCTAATCTAAGATGTTGTTTGCAGCTGAGTAGAAAGTTTAAATACTTAAAACTGAAAAATGTGTTTTACTTCTAATTCTCTACTTAAACAACCACACAGATGTACACCCACAGCAAAGCCGTATATAAAACTTGGGGGAACAAAACCAATATCCTGTTTATTCTTTCTAAATTCCATAATACCTCATTATGGAACTTCCCAGTCATTGACTTTTTTTAGGAAGATGCTGTCATTATGATTCAGTTATGCAACTGGAAATGAAGAAAAGCTAACAAGTAAAAACAATAAAATAGAAGAAATAACGGTAATATTTTGCTGTAATTTGAAAAATCAATGTTTCACAGGGAGGAAAAAAGCCAAACTACTCAAACACCAAAACCACAATGGTAATAAATGACTTGCACATATAGTCTTTTCCATCCCTATAGTTTCTAAAGGGTTACACATTCACGTATGAAAAATTTCTAATGCTTATACTATGAAGTAAAGGCAATGAACTTTACTTGGCAGCGTTGAAAGTTACAGGGAGGTCTGTGCTGTGGACATTCCCACAAGTCATGAAGAACGTCCTTTAAGAAAGATTCACATTTCCACTAACCTTACTTGGACTTTGACTAGTGGCCACAGAAGTTAGTATTACCAAGTTCTAACTATCATATTATTTACCTATAGGAATGAGAACATTTCTATAGAAATAACAAGGTGTACAGTGTGATAGGATCCCAGGAGAAGTGGAAATGGAGACATCTAGTACCACTGACATCTTGAGCCTGCAGCTCCCAGTGTCACTGAGCTTGAGAGAGTGAAATTATCATGTGGACAGGGAGGTTTCAGAGGAACCAGCAAGACAGAGTACATGGAACAATCTCTAGCTAAGAGTGTTCTTTGTAAAATTCACATTTATATGTATTTTTACAAATATTCAGAGACAAGATGAAGAGGGAAAATACATGAAGAACAAGAAAATACCATAAGGCAATAGGAAAATGGTGAGATACCTTCCCTGAGGACATTCAGATTCCCAAGGATTTAAGTTTTTGAAAGCCCTTCTCCTAAAGCAAGTTGTATGTGAGAAGAGAGTATGGAAATGACCTTAAGTAACATGCACATTGATAACATAGTTTTAGTGACCTTTGCCTGCTGAAATGACTAATTGCAGGCACCCGCCCCCACGGAAATAGATACCTTTATAGCTTTAAACAGAAGACATGGATGATTGCAAAGTTTTTTCAAAGCTCCTATACATATTAGGTGAGGACTGTTTTCTAGCCTGCCTTGTAGACAGGACCTAATAACTCGAGAACTAAGCAGTTTTCGATACAATTCAAGTTGCAGTGCTGTTGGTCGGCAGAAGATTATGCTCTCCTTTTTGGGGGGCAGAAATTTGTTTATAACCTCCTGTGTTCTCCTAAGAATAAAGAGTCCAGTGAGGCGTGTGAGTTCTGCTGCTCTTTTTTCTCCTAATTCCTTTTCCTCCTAAAAGAGCAAAGCACAAAATTAATGGTAATCTTGCATTTCATCACAATAATTTTCTGTATGATTTTAGTTAGGTAGTTAAAGAATATTTTAAATGTATGACACCACTTTCTGACATGGGACTGTAATGATCAATTCTTCTCCAATTAGTACCACTGCATTAGCTTAGTTCTAGGTCTGGTTTCTAAAGTCTTATACAAAGGAAGATAATGTCCCAGAAGATACCCAAGGCTCAAATTATATTCTAGAATTTCTTGATTGATGCAATAAAATCATGCAGATTTTGCAGTACTATGGAGAAACTAAGAATGTATAAAGCATTGTCATATGGTAATTTGCATTGCATTTTTGGGAGTGCAAGGTTTTGGAAAAACAATTTTTGCCTGATAATTAATAGGCAGCTGAAATGCCGTGATCTCAACATGCCTGTATTCTTCCAGCCCCCTTTGGAGAACAACTGATTTTGTTTCAAATAGTAAGGTGAAAAGCTTTTGCTACTATTAGTCCTGAACTTTATTTTATTCCATAGAAAGCAAATTTCACAGTGCTGTCTATGAACTTTCTTCTATAACTGCATTTTTTTAAATAATGTACCTTTGTTGCTGAAGGTTCTCTAGACCTGACAATTGGTTCCTCATATATCTTTCTATATGTGGATAAAGAACCAAGTATTCCTGGATTCACAAACTCTATTAATGCATAAAATTCTTGCAAGTCATTTTGGATTGGAGTACCTGGAAAGAGAAAAAAATAATCCTGCATTTGGTAACTTTTTCTTGAAAATGATAGAATTACAATTGTTGAAGGCAGGGTTTAATGTTGAGAATGCATCCTGAAAATAGATGTTTTATTTCAATGTAAATTACTCAGAGTACTGAATTAATCTAGAACTTCATCATGATTAATAAACTACTGTCCCCCTAACCAAACAGACTGCACATCTATTAGTTTTGACAAAGTAATTTAAAAACTCAAGTTCTAAATCAATTTTATTAAATAGCTACAAAGGAAAACAGTGAGTGTATGTAAACAGAGTCCTGATTCCCTTACAGAAGTTTCCAGGCTCCTTGCCCGTCCCTGCAGTTAGACAAATTTTGCATTTATTAAAAAAAAAAAAAGGAAATAATCTGCTTTTACAAGACTTCAGATTTGTGCATTTAATACCCATTGCCAAAATTTATACTGTGCTCCTGCCATACTTAGAACAGCTTTTTCCTCTACCCCAACCTAATACTATTAGCATAGCTAAATATCAAAAGTAGCTGTAGATACTAACCAGTAAGGATAATTCTCCTCTCACAAGACAGACTAGTGAGGGCTGTAGTTGTCTTAATAGAGCTATTTTTCAGGCGATGTCCTTCATCACAGATTAGGAGGTTAAATTCTATAGCCTGAATTTGATCCAAAGATCGCAGCAGCATCTCGTAACTGATTATCAAAACTGAATAAAGTGGAGAGCCGATGAATTCTTCTACTTTGTGGTCCTGCAGGTATAAAGGAAAATACATCATACAGCTATTTCTTTTGAGATCACTCATCATACTCCTTAAACATCCAGCGTCTACAGAAATTTTTCTAGCATGACACAAGACATTTTCTGTCTCCTCCATGAGTTTGGATTATTGATTCTTTCCTAATTTGCAAAGGAAATATGGGATCTGATACAGCAATTTAGAGTTTTACCACCTCATTAAAAGAAAATTTATTATTCTTTTAGGCCTTCAAATCCTCTGAGACACATTACCGTGAAGGTGAAAAGCACAGGCTTCCTTGTAACAGCTTCCCAGTCCTGGCATTTAGGTAAGTTTCAAATGAATAATTAAAGCCAAGATAACAAAGAGGCATAAGTAGCTGCCTGTACATTCACTTTGGGATCTCAAGCTGCAGGATGCAGTAATGTGGTCCAGTAGGAAGTTACCACATTCCACCAACCTAAAACTCCTCTTGTAGTTTTGAATTGAATATGGTATTAACTTTGTTAGAAGCCCTTAACATTGATGGGTTGGCCAACAGGTAAGGGCAGCCTGGGACTCAGAAAATAGAGCCTAAAACTAGCCCCCAAAAACATGCCTGTCTACTGGTAAATAAATGCAATTGATTTCTAAACCCTGTATTAGTGGTCAGAAAATGGCCGTGAGCCCCTTCATCCTTATATACCCTTCAAACACTTTTCCTTCAAATAGACATCAAGAATTTTGTTGAACTCCTAAATAAAATAACCAGAACTAAGTCTGCTTGTTTATTACCAAATGTGACGATAAGGAAAACCAATAAGAGCTGCCTATATGATAGCACTTGAGTCTGAAATGAATAGGACTTGCGCACTTCCAGACCTTAGGGACAAAAACCAGCTTTAAAGAGACACACTTAAACTAAATTAAAAAGTCACTGTAATGCGATGTGGACCTGTCCTGGTTTCGGCTGGGATAGAGTTAATTTTCTTCCTAGTAGCTGGTATAGTGCTGTGTTTTGGATTTAGGATGAGAATAATGGTGATAACACACTGATGGTTTAGTTGTTGCTAAGTAATGTTTACACCAGCCAAGGACTTTTCAGCTTCCCATGCTCTGCCGTGCGCACAAGAAGCTGGGAGGGGACACAGCCAGGACAGTTGATCCAAACTGACCAAAGGGCTATTCCATACCATATGGCGTCATGCTCAGTATAGAAACTGGGAAGAGTTGGCTGGGAGGTAGCGGTCGCTGCTCGGGGACTGGCTGGGCATCGGTCAGCGGGTGGTGAGCAGTTGTATCACTTGTTTTTTCTTGGGTTTTGTTCCTCTCTCGCTCTCTTGTTGCTTTCCTTCTCATTACAATTTTGTTGTTGTTGTTGTTCCAATTATTAAACTGTTCTTATCTCAACCCATGAGTTTTCTTGTTTTGCTCTTTCGGTTCTCTCCCCCATCCCACTGGGGGGAAGGGTGAGCGAGCGGCTGTGTGGTGCTTAATTGCCAACTGGGACTAAACCACAACAGTCCTTTTTTGGTGCCCAATGTGGGGCATGAAGGGTTTGAGATAATAACAGATTAACCAGAGCATATTAAGGAATTTAGATCTGTTAATAGTTGCAGGCCACGATATTGATTCATCTGTTCTCGATATTGGTTTACCTGATCTGCACCATGCTCATCTTTTTGCTGTACATGTTAAAGATGGGTGCTGGTTTTTGCAGTTTGCTGTGCTCTGCAGTGATTAGTGATGTTTTGCCTGGGAGATTTGTTATTAAAACAGTGACCTTGAGTTTAATTTCATATTTACATTTTGTACTGAAGCCATTACTGTACGTCAGGTACCACCTCATGGAGACAATTAGCAATTATACTTCTTCCTCTGAGAGGTTTCTTATGGAGGAAATACAGAATGGCACCTTCACTACTTTCTTCTACAATGTTTCTTCCTTCGTTACAATAACTTTTCAGTACCTTGAACATCCTTGGGTAGTTAAGATACATCTATTCGTATTGCTTGGGAATATTGTTTCAGTTTTGTCTAAGATTAGTAAACAATTTAAGAATATCACACAGAGATCTGCCCCAAGGCCAGATAGTTATGAGTGGCAGGGTGTGTGGGATAGCACCGGCAAATGCCTAGGACGGTGGGCACCTCCAGGGTTTTGGAACTTCACCCCTGAACAAGTGCAGAATCCTGAAAAATTAGTAGAATATTTGGAAAAGGTATGTTGTCACCCTGGCAATTCTAGGGAGATACAAATCACTGCAATGTTCTGGGGCCTGGCCCATGCCTACCGAACCCTGTTCAACACTATTCAGAACTCTCAAGGGGAAGAGAAGGTCTCTGGGTCTGGTGACAAAACAACAGACACCACGGCTACTCCAGCCCAAGTTGAGATAAGAATGAGCTTCTTCCAAAAAAGTTTCCTAGAAATAGTTACACTTCTGTACAGACCTGTGAATGTGCTAGGATTGCTTACTTGTCTTGCAATTATGCATAAAAATGGAAAAATCTACTGTGGGCACATCCCTTACTTTCCACTTAGCTCCAGACACTAATTCCCTGCACGCTCCTTCGTATTTCCTAACGGTGTTCACTAACTAAGCAGGATATGGGTGCAGCTGACAAGCTGAAGGACCTCGTTAACTGTGAAAGCAAATCAAGCTAGAGCCTCAGAAGGTATTTTTATTTCCAAACAAGATCAGTTACCAAACACAGACAACTAAGTCCGGAGCCAGATGGTGTAATACACTGTAAAAGCAGCACCACTTAATTATCATAACCTTTAGAGCCTCCTAGCAGGTGATTCAGATGAATGTATGGGCTGAATCTGGCACATTAATCTCACAAAGTACCTTGTGGTAGATCAGTCCCCACATGCTGCTCCCAAAGAGGCCCAGCACACATAAGAGGAAGCAAGGAGTAGTGAGGAGCAGGTAACAAGGGCATGCACCGATTTCCCCAGGTGTTTGGACTGCACCCCAGCATTCCTGTTGTTTCCAGGACTGTAGTTAACTGCCCGTCTTCTGGCCAGTATTTTTACTGCCATTTTCAAAATAGGAGGAGAAAATTTCCCAACACAGGAACAGAGACACAGAGGAGCCCTACAGGCAACACCCAATGTTGTCCTTGCCCAGTATTCAGGCTCCACATTGCAGCCCTGAAGACAGAGGCAATGCCTCTCTGACCTTCTCTTGGGATGGGCAAGCATCAGAAGATGGCCAGGGTTCAGAAATCATTTTGTTTTCCTATACTTTTGGGCTGTGAGCTGAGACTATGGGAAAAGTGCTGAGGCACTGGGGAACTGCCTCCAACATCCCTCCCCTGTTAAATCATCAACTCTTCTGGACTGTTTGAACCCCCTAAAAAAAAGCAGGAGAGTGCTGGCATATTATAAGCCTCCTGCAGCCAAATATAATATATTCCCTGCTGTATATAACAACAGCAGTGGACGATGGACTAAAAATTAAAATAAATTTACAAGCTAATTTCAAGTAATTAATTTATCCTCTTAACTGGCTCCAAGATATGTATGTATTATAGCCTCCATTTTCACAGTTACCCACAGTGACTTGACAGGTTTAAGCGAGTTGCCCAGAGCCACATATGGAGCAATTGTCAATCAGTATTAGAGCTCCATAATGTCCCAGACTTACTCTTTGAACAGACCTTTCTTTGCACTAGTCCAAATCCAATGTAGCCGGTGAAGTGTAGATTAAAAAATGCGGAATCATGCAGCAATGTAAACCTTGAATTAATTAATTGTCCAGATATTTTGACTTAAAAACCAAACCAAAACAACCCCAGTAGAAGTGATACTCTGCAAACAGATTATTCTCTCAAACACGTCTCAAATGCTGATAACATGGATTAACAAGACCTAAATGCAACCTTTGTGGCGATGCCTTCATTTTAAAAGCAATGTCCTCTACACGACATTTGCATTTTAACAGAAGCAAACTGTAATCATATTTTAAAAGCAGATAATGTCCTGGTTTTTTGAAGAGTCTGTTACTGAAGGGTTAGGATCAGTTCCTGGTATTTCAGTGTGAAAGTGACGAAAACATGCCTAACATATTTTAAAAAGTCTGCCAGTTCTTTGAATGTATTCCTTATAGGCAAGAATAGCAAAAACCTTTGAGACAAGCTCTTCCTTTTAAGTTATACTGGAGAAATAACAGTATGGTAATTGCTGTTTTTCCAGAGAAGACAGACAGTAAATTATTTTGAAATACCTCATTATACCCCAAGGCAAGTCATATTGTGTCTTCCTTTTGCATGACAATGTATTCCTTACTATTTGGGAACACAATCTTAAAAGCTGCTGAGTGTCCTCAATCCAAATGGCTCCAACAAGATGAGTAAGAATATTAAAGTTATTTAAATTAAAAGAAAATGAAAGCGACTGTCATTTTGGGTCATAGTAACTGTCAGCAAATTCAGGTTTTCTCCTCCCAACATTATTCATAAAAACTGCAAGAAAACGTTCAATTATTTCTAACTACCTTTTCAGGTAAAAATGTTGCCATATTATATTTTGCCTTGTATCCACTTCTTTTAGAAACTTCCATATTTCTCATCCAAATGTATATTACATTACAGTTCCTGACAAGTCAGCTTGCTTCATTTCCACATCTTGAAACGAGTTACTAAGAAAAGCAAATGATGCAAAGATTACCTATTACATCTGGTTTGTCCTCAGTGGAAGATGAGTAGGTTCAGTAATTTCAAGGGTTTGACAATAATGAGCGGAATTCAAAGAAATAATTATTGTTACAAAATTTTATATGCTCTACAAAAGAGTTTAAAAACAGTTTGAAAACTTCCATCTGATCTGAAATATTCACTCTTCCATATAGACAATAAGGATAGTGAAAGAAACTAAAAGCAAATCTGGTTGATGTAAGAATCGGGACATCTTTAGAATGAAGTACTATTTGTTTCTTCAATCTACTTGTATGGAACTACTAGATTAAAAAATAACCTTGGAAAATAAATATCTTCGTTGCAAGCACCAATGCAGACACTACAAGTTCTCCACTTCCTCCCACTGGCACAATACAAACATATAGGATCAAGGAAAAAGTAGGGGTACAGCAGATTGCTGAATATACATATAGAAACCACAGTTTGCTAAACAACTTCTCTTTCCTTTCTGCTATGAATGTCCACTCCATATGGCCATGAGGACCAGAAGTCTTAGGAAAAGAAATACTGGATGGTAAATTATAAAAAACAGAGCTTGAATCTGAAAGCTTCAGAAGTGTTAACAAACGCATGAGCAAGTCTCCTGTTCACAGCTTCATGAATGCCAGTCCTGAGGGAGGACCCAGCTCTCTGACTGAGATATTGAGCCATGCTTAATGGGAAAATTTACATGGCAAGAAAGCCTTACTGGATAACCAGAGCAAGATGTGGCTCTCCTCCAGAGAAAGCTCTCAGTGATGCTACAGCCTCACTCCTTGAACTCCCTTGTCTTTTACTTGGCCAGGTGCTTTCCTGCCTGATGTGGTCAATAAAGGTCGCTGAAGCACAGAGTCTGTGCTAGAAATTTTAGTCTTTGCACTGAAGGATGGAGAAAGTTTTGTGTTTCAAAAACAAAGGCAAGACCCTAAAGGTATACCAAGGAGATTAAAAGATGAAATACTACGTCAGCACATGGGATTCATCCATGCACTACAGGAACTTGGGAGTGTCAGCGGGACAGCGGGAACAGCTCCACTACAGGAGGGACAGGGATCAGCATCATCAGCTTCTTTATTAAGATTTGTACTTGTCTGCATTCTTCTAGAGACGAGAGATATTCACATTATCTGACACTGACACTCTAGGCTTGGTAACTCATGAGACTTTAAATCATCCCTACAGAAACCTAATTCTTGACAGTGACAGTAAAGGGAATAACCTTCTGAAGCAACCTGAAACAGACAGCCGAAACAAAGGGGAAAAAGTTTTCAGTACAGAAAAAAAGCAACTACCACAGCAACAGAGTACAAGTCAGTCAAGGTAGATGTTCTGGTACCTAAACAGGGAAGGCGTGCATTTTGATAAACAGAAAGCTCTTTAAACTGAAGAGGCACAAGGAGGAGCATGTCACCTTTTACATCTTCAAATGTGAAGCCTGAGGAAAGATAAGACAGACATATGCTACACAGGCAGGTGAGCTTGAGTTATGACCTGGTTACTGACAGCTAAATGCCCATATGGACAATTACCTGAAAGAGAAATAGAGCATTACAAATAAATATTAATAGAGAATTACTAGTTTTGGTCTCTGGTTAAAAAAAAAAAGAGGGGAAAAAAAAAATCACAAGTCCTATATCCTGAGCCAAATATGACCTAATCCCCTTTTGGAAATAAATCTTACCTGATCAACTGTAAAGACTTTGATCCTTTCACTTCCCAACCATTTCTGAAATTCTTTTTTCCAGTTTTTTACCAGACTCCCAGGGGTGACAATTAGTGCTCGCTTTAGTAAAGGTTTGCATCCATAGACCCCTTGACGCAGAAGAGTCCAGACAAGTGCAATGCATTGCAATGTTTTTCCTAGGCCCATTTCATCAGCAAGAATAGCTCCAAATCTGCCACTGACTCTGTAAGATATAATTAGGCGGTGGTAACATTTTAAAAGACATATCTATAATTATTTACAACTGGTTTAGGGAATTGCTTCTTGTGGTTGTTTTCTGAAGTATAAAGAACCTATTTATACTTACTATGCTCTACTGTAAGGTTTTCATTCAGTTATACCAGAAGACCTTAGAGTGAAATTCCTTGTTTTCTCAATTAATGCATTAGTCCTCGAAAACCTAATAGTTTAAATCTGCCTTTAGAATTAGAATTATTATCTAATATTTTTTAAATTTGTATATACCTTAAGGAATCTATGACTTGATAAAGCACTTTTGAAAATACTACTGTATTTCTTTCAACAGGTTAGTATAACAGCTTCTTTACTCTAAATGCCTGAATTATAAATTATATGAATAATTATGAATTATATGAATTATAAATGCCAGAAAGCAGTGTTCTTTAGCATGGGTTACATTGTATCCGTGTTTACAAGACTTGGTATTTCCAGTAGAACTGACAGGCCGTTTGGTGCACGAGCTTCTCATCCCATCTGGCAAAGTCACAGCAAGCATGATGCTACATACTGGTCAGAAAAAACTTGTGCAACCTTTACTGAGGGAAAATGACTCATATTAATTAATTGAACAATTGCTCAAATCTTCCCTTCAAATTGTCTAATTTCAAACATGGGCATGAAAATATTACAGGTATTGAAAGCCAAAAGGACAATTATCGTCTTACCTCATTCCCATTACACATTCATATAGAAATATAATTCCTTCTTTCTGATGCGGTCGGAGATTATTTGCAATGTAAGGATCCACAACTACATCCACCACAGGTAAACCAGCCTTATTGAACGTCCACTGATGACTTGCATTTGGTCTTGGCATAACTAGTGAATCTTGAAGTTCAAAACATATGCAAGTATTGCACAAAAACATTATTTGTAGTCTGTTAGCAAAGGGTATTATTTCTCTAACTCAGCTACAGAATAAAGTCAATGATCTAATGACTGCTAAAAATACTGTTTAATATATTGACCATTCTCAGACAGAAAATGGATTTACCAACAGAGCATCTAGATAGCCTTCTAAATAAAAAATCCTTTTACAGAGGTTTCCTAAATAGTTTGCACTTTTGTCAAAAGTAAAGGTGACAAACTGAGAAATCTGAGTATTTTTTTAATCATGAGGTGCAACTGCCTACCTAATAAATGCTGCAAGATGACTTTAAATGCATAGAGTTAAATCAGAAGAAGTTCTAAAAGGCTTCTTAAAGGAAATTTAAGAAAAAGAACATAAACAATGACCCACATAAAGTCTAGACACTACATTTCAAGGGGATATTCTTGTAGCTGCCCAGAAAGACTTCTCTGCCTGAGAAACAGAGATAAAAAGACAATGATTTGTTAACAAAAAAAATAGGGAAGGACTGAGAATGAGCTGACAAAGGCTGGCACAGTGCATGAATAAAAGATGTTGACAGGTTTGAAGACATACAGAAGCAAAGAGAGCATGAATTATTGGGATATATACTTTGGCTACATCTAAATAACAGTTTTGCTTGCCATAATTTGTTTACAAATTCTAACGTCATAATTTTGCTAGACGATGTCCATACTGGGTTGCTTATATTGATGCTACATATCCTCACTGAAAAGTTGTATTGTCAGAGGACAGAATGAGAAAGCAATTTATAGCTGCCGGTATTGTTATCTCACTAGAGTAGATCTATACTGATAATTTATTCATGGGAATAGGTTGGTTGACGGCTTGTATCATTCAGGGAGATTTTGTTTCCTACTGACAAAGGGCTGAATTCTGATGGATGACATCAAATTGCATGCCTGTATATATAAGAGCCAGTGGTGACAAAAGGTAACTTTTCTGACAAAATTTTGCAGCCTCAGAGATGGGGAAGAAACAAGGCTTAGATGAGCAATGGACTAAAAGCTTAGAAATCATACGTAGAAGACATGGCTTTACATCTTTGTCACTGTGCTCTGTTCTGCTAAGCACAAGGATAAATGGCTTTCCATTTTGAAGAAGCTGCATTTTAATCAGCTATTGGCATAGACCTCAACATGAAAACCTCTGAATGCTCCAGTCCCAAGGTCCTGGTCTAGGAAAGTATCTCCATTATTTCAAAAAGAGCTTATGCAACAAGGCATTAAATAAACTATGTGATTCTCCTGTGTAAGCAACACTAATGACTGGGAGTCCAACTTACTGATGTGTTGAGGGCTCTCCATATCAGCCAGTTTAGGGAAATCTCATAGGCAGTACTCAAATTCACCAGAAGAAAAGTCACAGGAGACAAAGAAATAGAATAAACCATACCTTTTGACAGACTAGTGCAAAAACAACAAAGAAGTTAATTTGGGTGTTGAATATTTCAGGTCTTTGCCAGCTTTTAGGTTAGAAAGCTAATGTAGTATCATCTTGCAACCACAGGAAGGAACCTTCTTAGATACAACATAATCAAGTTGAATTCAGATGAGAAGCTGGTGTTAATAAGGCTGCTCTTACAAAAGGGCCAATGATATCACTAATTACCACTTGATTGGGATTTCATTGTTTATTTACATAGCAGCCAGGTAGCAGCTTTGAAAAGTCCCATAGTATCAGGATATGAGGTAAGAAGTAGGATGGAGGTATAACTATAGTAAGAATGTAGAACAAACGTGGTTTTTTTTAATATGCATTGCTCTGCTTAGTAACATTTTTTTAAATTCATTTTTATATTCCACCTGAAAAATAAAGCCATCAGCAGAATATAGCGCCTAACTGGTTTGTTACTGACAGACAAAAGAGTACTTCTTGTTTAGATAAGCAACAAAACACTCTAACTTGTTTCTACAGCCATCTGTAACAACTATGAGAAACTTATCACAGAATTGTTTAGGTTGGAAAAGACCTTTAAGATCATCAAGTCCAACCATTAACCTAGCACTGCCAAGTCCACCACTAAACCATGTCCTGAAGTGCCACATCTACACGTCTTTTAAATACCTCCAGGGACGGTGACTTCACCACTTCCCTGGGCAGCCGGTTCCAATTCTTGACAACCCTTTCAGTGAAGACATTTTTCCTAATATCCCATCTAAACCTCCCCTGGCACAACTTGAGGCCATTTCCTCTTGTCCTATCACTTGCTACTTGGGACAAGAGACCAACACCCACCTCACTACAACCTCCTTTCAGATAGCTCTTGGTAGCTATTCAGATAGCTATTCAGATAGCTCTTGCTCTCTACGAGCAATAAGGTCTCCCCTCAGCTTCCTTTTCTCCAGGCTAAACAACCCCAGTTCCCTCAGCCACTCCCCATAAGACTTGTTCTCCAGACCCTTCACCAGCTTCACTGCCCTTCTTTGGACATGCTCCAGCACCTCAGTGTCTTTCTTGTAGCGGAGGGCCCAAAACTGAACACAGTATTTGAGGTGCGGCCTCACCAGTGATGAGTACAGGGGGACGATCACTTCCCTACTCCTGCTGGCCACACTATTTCTGATACATGCCAGGATGCCATTGGCCTTCTTGGCCATCTGGGCACACTGCTGGCTCATATTCAGCCAGCTATCGACTGGCCCCTACCCCGTTCACCCCCAGGTCCTTTTCTGCCAGGCAGCTTTCCAGCCACTCATCCCCAAGCCTGTAGCGTTGCCTGGGGTTGTTGTGACCCAAGTGCAGGAGCCGGCACTGAGCCCTGTTGAACCCCATACAATTGACCTCAGCCCATTGATCCAGCCTGTCCTGATCCCTCTGTAGAGCCTTCCTACCCTCAAGCAAATCAACACTCCCACCCGGTTTGGTGTCACCTGCAAACTTAACGAGGGTGCACTCGATCCCTTCGTCCAGATCATTGATAAAGGTATTAAAAGGTATTAAACATGGCCCTAATACTGAGCCCTGGAGAAGCGGGGAACACCACTTGTGAGCAGCCACCAACTGGATTTAACTCCATTCACCACCACTCTCTGGGCTCGGCCATCCAGCCAGTTCTTTACCCAGTGAAGCATACGCCTGTCCAAGCCATGAGCAGCCAGTTTCTCCAGGAGAATGCTGTGGGAAATGGTGTCAAAGGCTTTACTAAAGTCCAGGTAGACAACATCCACACAGCCTTTCCCTCATCCACTAAATGGGTCACCTTGTCATAGAAGGAGATCAGGTTGGTCAAGCAGGACCTGCCTTTCATAAACCCAGGTTGACTGGGCCTGATCCCCTGGTTGTCCTGTACGTGCCATGTGATGGCACTCAAGATGATCTGCTCCATAACCTTGCCCAGCACCGAGGTCAGACTGACAGGCCTGTAGTTCTCTGGATCTTCCTTCTGGCCCTTTATGCAGTGCAGAGCATTTCACTCATTAGAAACAGGCATGATAAAAGCCTAACATGATATTGATAAAAACACTAGTACTGTATGTCAGAAATACTTCAGTCATACACTGTGGAACAAGAAAATTTTGGTTATACATTCAACTTCTTCTGAGAGCCAGAGGATGTTTAAAGAAACTTAAAAACCTGAATCTTACTTGAAGCATTTGGATCGTGGCGAGGTTTGTGGCTTTGAGAATCTTTGAGCATATTCTCTTTAGTACTGGATTGACAGACACTTTTGAATGGTTTACAGAATGGTTTCATATTAGTTTGAGATAAAGCAGTTGGGACTGTGTCATGAGTCCCTATTCCAGCCTGAAAACACCTGCCACTGATGAAGTCATCTGCTGAAATTACACCCATCACTTCAATTTCTTTTCCTCCAACCATCAGTGTTTGGCCTTCATCAAGACTGTCTAGCTCTTTAGATTTATATCCAGTACCTAAAATAATATAAAAATTTAGCAATTAGGACAACACATCAAAAACTACTTCCTTAATATCTGTACTCATCTGCAGGAAGAAAAAACAAAACTGTAAACAGGTATTTGATTCTTAAGCATTTGAATTGTCACACATATGAACCCATAAAGCCTTTCCATCCTTAACAGAGCTTGACATTTCAGTGCTAATAATCAGAATTAGATAAGAGAATACGTATACGTGTATACCAGAATGTGTATATATAAGCAAATATTCTATCATCATCATCCACAATCAGTTCTACTGAATGTCAAATATCCATTTAAGGAATTTACAAAAAACAGCCCCATATCCTAAAATCTAGCAGCTTACCTTAGTTTTAAATTTGCTCAAAACTAATGATCATTCTAGGTCCTTTTTCCTTCCTTTCATGCCTTGACATGAACACCACTAGCCCCTCTTGCTGTTGATCTAGACAGATTATTCTACTTTTAAAATCATTCTAAATTAGCTTTTTAGAATTAAGGACTCATACGCATCTGAAATCTTTACCGCTACATAAGCTTTGAAACATATATGCCTGATTTTTGCCAGGATTTATCAATCAACTCAATAGTTTGCTCATTCAAAAACCTATCAGGGAGCTGATGCATTTTTCTATGCCCCCTTAGGGACTCTTATCGGGTGGGCATTCTGAGAGCAGCTACCACATACTATTAATCTCATTAAAAAATACAGCTACAGCTGCCACTTTCTTTTAAGATAAAGATGTAGGAAAGAGTGGTGGTTCCTTATTTTAAGCAGCATTCTAGTGGCTGAAGCTCTCACATAAGAAACAGGAGACATATGTAGTTTCTTTTCTTAACTCAGGGAGGTCAAAGCCACATCTCTACCTCAAAATTAGAAGCAGGAACATTCTTTACCCCAGTTGTTGAATTTGTGCCACTTTGAATAAAAAGGCTTGGATCCTTAGTTGGGCCAAAAAAATGAAAAGCATTTTCATTCAGTTCATTTCATGGACTGTGTAGACCAGAGTTAAAGCACTCACCTGTGAAAGAGGCGAAACTCCCAAAGGTTTTACACATTTTATGCAACAAACACTACATATAAAGACTGCTGGGAGCTGTTTGCAAAGCTCAGGTCTCCCACTTCTAGGAAGGTGCCTTTCCCAAAGGGCTGGACGGTGAAGATCTAGATTTTAATTCCTTTAAGAGAATAAATTTACTGAGGTGTTTCACAGTCTAAGCAAGTGCTGAAAAATAGTCTGGCCAAAAGGGAAAGGAAGATATTTTTCTTCCCCTCCTCTAAATGCGTGCAAAAAGCACACAGTGATCCTTGTTTGGTTCTTGAAAGAAGAACACTTGGTTTCAGGGAAGAGTTGAAGATGCCAGAACACAAGAGAATGCATGTGCCTTCCTAAATGAGGTGCCTGGAGAGAGCATTTATGACCTCTCCTTTGCTCTGCATTTTTGTTTTCTGTTACTGCCTCTACATAGCTTCAAGCTGAGCATACTGAATACAGGCGTATCCCTGTGCACGATCTTTTGGATTCCGGTCTAAAGAGTCTAATTCTAAGACAGGATGGGCTTTAAGGGTAGATGGGAACTTAGGAAAGGCAAAAACCAAACCTACAAAGCTTAAATGTTTATGCAGCTGCCAGAAATAACTCTTTCTATAACATACAGCAAATTACAAGAGAGCATTTCCTAAATTCTTTTATTGAATTGTAATACATTATTAAGGAATTAGGACATTTGCAGGGGAGAAAAGCAAGATGTTCTGCTGCCTCGAAAACAAGCTACAGCCTGTGCTGGTTTTAGGTTCCCATGCCCCTTCTTAGATCCAGCCCTGGTATGCCTAAGTAAAAAAAAAAAAACCAAACAACACCAAAACTTCCTTTGCCCTTTTCTTCCCATTTAAAAACAATAATCCTGGATGCTCGTTCACATTCACTGTAAACTTCCTAGTACTAAAATGCAATTTTGGAGGTAAGCACCACTACCAGACCTTTTCTTCTCACTCAATGGGCTTGTAGAATAATAGCAGAAATTTAAAACTTACACTGCTTAAATTGGTCAATTTATGATTTCCTTAGAATCAACGAGCACTGAAAGCAACTCTGAATGGGCAAGTTAGCACCAATGATGTTGGTATCATTGTGCTCCCTGACACCATCAAACACAGCAACAAGACTTTTACCAGCAAAAATCAGAATATTCATTTTTCTATTGTGTTTTCTGCTAATTCAAGAAGACAGGACTTGAAAAAAACACAAGAACAACAGGGTGGTGGCTGATGCATTCCAGGCATTACTCTCTTTCTCTCTGCCTTTTTCAAAAACAAGCAAGTCTGTACATATATTGCTTTGCTATACATAAATTCAGATTAACTTCTAAGTCACAGACTGATTTGCAAATCAAAACTGCCTGGTCCTAACAAGGCTCACAATGTCATGATTGTAACAAAAGAGCAGAGAAGCCATCTCAGCCCTAAAATCAATCCAATTATGTTTTGCAGCAACATTGTCCAATCCTACTCCCTTACAAAATATCTTTGGCTCAGTTAGCAAAGTTAATTCTTGCTTTGCTTTCAGTAAAAAATGACTGCTTCAAGTTGACTGCAGCCTATAGTTTGCAAGTCTTATTTTTAACACTGATATCAACCCAAACTGAGTCTTACAGCAGCAGCTGCTGCTAAAACTACAAGACTAAAAATTGCTACACAGTTGACTTTGGCTTGGCTGGAAAATGTTGCTGTTTGCTTGTCTTTCCGACAAAGATAATATTTTTAGCTGTTTGACTGGCTGAAAAGTACAGATCCAACCTCTGACATTCCCGGTTGCCATACTACTGACTGGAATATCTACAAGGAACTTACCTGTATATTTTCCCCTAATTTTAATACCTTCTCCAATGCATTATGTGAGCAACCAAAATCAACTACTCATCCCTCATTTGGCATCTCTGCTGAAATAGTACAGCCGTTCATTTCCAGATCCTCTCCTTGGACTAGCATTTGGTGTTTCTGTGAATAATGTTATCCAGCCTGCCCCAGCCTCCCCCATGCATCTGCCTTATATGTAGGAAGGATAAAGCTTTCTTGAGGTCTCTCCTCTGCCCCCCCACACCCCACCCCCTGTTTTTTCATCCTGTGGTTGACATTGGTATGGAGAACTCTAAATTATCTAGAGAGCTGTGTGTCTGTTATTCAAAGCACAATAATTTTAACCCAGTTGTTCACTTACACAAGCATGCAAATCTACAGTACCTCTTCCAATGTCTTTGCCTTCCATATCTTTCAATATTACTGACTTTCCTTTTGTAATAAGAACAGCATCGCCTTCCCACTTCTTGTGCTTTTTCTTTGATGCCTTACACCACACAACACTGAAATATTTCGCAAGGCAGTCAGGTTCTTCCTGAGCTGCTTCTTCCTTTGCTGTCCCTGATGTTGGCAAATACAGTGCATCTAAAAGGGAGATAAAATAACAAAGAATATCTCAGGTTCTCTTGATGAAGCATACAGTCATTTGCATTTCAAACAAATCAAGGACAATCTATGCATTTCATCTTATATAAACAAAGTGATGTATTTCCTGTCCTGGGCCGCTTATGGTAAGTTTGGACTGAGACAGAACAGCACATAAGGACTCATCCTGAAATAGGAACCATTAAAATTGTTTCGGAAAGTATGCATTTCCAGGAAAAGCACATTACTTGGTACATTAGTAAGCGAGCTCCTGACTTGACATACGTACAAGACTTTCAGAGTGGAGAAAGAATAAAAGGAAAGGCTGGAAAAAAACAAAAGGGAAACCACTATAGGAGAAAATGAAAACAGGGTCCTGGTGAGATGGTGCTGGGCAATGTTCTGGAAGCAACACAGAGCTCAGGAAAGGGAGCAAAGGAGGCCAGTAACCAGATCTGGAGCTGAAGTCATTAGTACCGAGTGGCAGAATAACCATAATTGTAATAATGCAAAAGATTATTTCAACTCCTTTCCTTATACCCTTTAAAAAATAAGTAATTGTGCAAATCTTGAAACAGACCATCTCTTGAGTTTGCAGCAACTCAAATGTTGTTACTAGGCTTAGGTTGATTTAGATTTGTCAGCAGTTACTTAATTTTAAGTGTTTTGGATGTAAATATTAATAGGAAATATCTAGGTTGATAAGGTTAAGAAATCATAATAGAACAGACAGCAGTTGATTATAGTATCGATTAAGAATAAACATATGCTTTCAGGAGTTAGCAATCTGAGATAAGTAATGGTAGATAAGTCCCCAGCATTACCTAAAGGAGTATCTGTAGCATTCCTTTTCAGCACATGCACAGCTTCAAAGGGAGAATCAGACTAATTTTCATTAAAATACCCTTGCATGCTGGTTAAAGGCTTAAATCGGTTTGCTCCTTTGATTCCATCTGGGATTCAACACTATACAAATCTGTTACAAAAAAGTGCTTATGCCCACAGACTAACCTTTCCAAAATTTCCAAGTATGCTGGTATTTAAAGGAGAAGTGGCAAGAGTAAACTTTTGTTCACAGTAATGGTCCAATAAAGAGGCAACTTTATCACTTCTACATCAAGTCTACATATTCTTAAAACTGCGAAACACTTGTAAGTTACATGCCTAAAAAGAGTGCAATTTTTCCGACTAGCATTTACTAAAAAGGTATTATCTAAATGAAAAATGCTATAATTATTGAACAGCATTTTCTTCCCAAAGCTCTCTAAAAGTTTTATTCTCTGTATAGAACTCTCTGCTAACACAGTGCCTGACGTAGATAGGATTTTCCATAGGTGGGTGTTTCTTCAGGGCATTAGTCAACATCTGTAGTGTTTTCATGCGACAGATGCCCCCATCGCCAAGGGGTAACAGAGCAGCTACTGAACACTGGCACACCGCAGAAGGATGAGAAAACAGAACAGAGCAGCTCTTTTTGAAATGTAGGGGATTCTCTGTAGATGAAACCTGGGAAATGAGCCAGAGAGCAAGAATAAATCCTTGCAGTTTTGCAAAAAGGTACAAGGGCTCTATTGGATCTTCAGTAATCACAAGTGATAAGATTTAGAAGAGCGAAGGCGGGGGAGGGGGTAAGAGCGAAAACCCATACATTGCTAAAAATACAAAAGACTAATTTGCTTATTGAGTTTCTAATTGTAAACTGATTCAACAAGATAAATACAAGATTTTTTTCTTCTTTGCTTTTCAAACTGATTCTCTTAGTTTAATCAGCAACTTCTTTCCTCATATTAAGATTTTAAGTAACTGTTACTGCAAGAACTGGAGATTTCATTGCAGAACTTTCTTCTTCTCTCTTGAAGGATGGCCATCCATAAACAAATGACTACCTCCTTGTCTCCTCCACTGACCTCCCACATGAGTTTGGTGACCCCTGAGATCTGTTTTATGGTCATTGCTCTTTTACTCAGGGAGTCCTGCGTGGTGTTATCTGAATCACCAGTGGATTAACCTTCAGGTCAATAACAATTCTTCAAACTCTTCTTATCCCTACTTCATTTAAAATAATAAGAAAACCAATAATTTAGAAACAGAGCTGGAAACTGCTAGCATTTTGTAATAGTGACTTTTGCCAAAAAGGATTTCCAAAGCAGCCTGCCCCCAGTGAGAAGCAAACTGGGCACCAATATTCCATACAATACTACCATGTTCTTATGGGAAAAATGAAAAATAACAGCCTCTGCAATGCTCAGATTTCTTCCCTCAATTTGCCTTCTGAATTATCATAATTTCTGTTTATAAAAATATCCAGTAACGATTTGTTTCTATGCTAAATAAAGATTTCTCCTTTTACCTATAACTACAGTATAGTTTCAGATAAAAGTGTTATGGTATTTTTCTTTTTTTAAAAATTAAACATTTTTATGTAAAAATAATTACATCCTCTCAAAATTATCTTCCATAGAATTCCCTTGAATAGAAAACCTAAACCTGTTCACCAACAATGCTGATTAGGTACTTGCATTCGACCTTCTTTTTACCTTACCATTTTTGTTTGTATTCAGCATCACACCTATTTACCTTCAAAGATTTATTCCAGTGCAATAGCAGAATATCCAAATTTGATAAATAAAGTGTCAGGAACTTTTCAGGAACTGAAATGAGACTGGTATGTTACACACAAGGACTAAGTTCAGTGTTTGATACAGGGGTACAGAGAGCAATGGTTTCAACAGCAAAGCCCTTGCTGCTCGCTGACCGTAGACAGTATCGTAAATAGAGCTGGGTTTGTTGAGACCCTGGAAGATAAACTGCAATTGTAAATTCTGAGCTCTGCTGTTAATCAGTTTGGACTGAAAATAATAAGTAACAGGAACTATGTGTACACCGCAGTACGAGAAAGATCAGGAAATCATGCCCACTCATTTCTCTCCCAAACAGCAAACCGCCCAGCCTGGGAGTGCGGTTTTCTTAACCATGAAGAAACTCTAGCAAGTGGCATGTCTTTCCTCCCAGAATGAAGGGCTTGGGAACTTTAAAGACATGGCTAATAAGGCTTTGAAAAGGTTCCACAAATAAAAAAAGCTTTCTCTCTCTGGTTGAGAAAGCAAGGGCTTAAGTTTCAAGATATAAACGATAGTCTAGCTGATATGAGGAAAAGTTTCAGCAGCCTCAGGAAGGTGATGATTTACAGAAAGCGGGACAGGATCCAGGAGAGGGGACGGGGGAGCGTTCTAATGGCAAACTAGTTTAACCGGTTTCTGATGAGCAGGATTTAGAGAAAACGCATCGATTAAGCGCGTTAGGTTACTCCCAATGCACCAAGAAAGCAGCTGCATTATGAAAGACTACAAAAGGTAACTCAAACGTGCATTTTCAGTAGACTATACACCGTAGCTTGCGTTACCGCAAGGAGTGCGGCACGCTGCAGTGAGCAGGGCACTAGACACCTCGGTCTGAGGTGTGGTTTAATGGATGGCTTAACCCCATCCAACTGCAGGCTGCTGCCAAAGCCCACGAGCTCACCCGTCCTTTTCCCTCTCCCCCTCTGCTTCTCATGCACCAGCTGCAGGCAAGCCAGCTCAATGAATTCCATCAGCAACTACAGTCAATACAGGGAAGGGATCTGTGTGGTTTGGAACAAGGAGACTGGGAGGCTGCCCCTTTTTTTGTGGTGGCTAGTGTTAGGTTGGGGTGATTTTGAAACCACGGGACCTGTTAAGTTACCCAACACCTCTGTACCTGAACTTCCACGTTGTAAGCGTGTATGGAACGATGGGGAGTTTCCCCTCAACCACTCTGAATCTTCCAAATACAAAGCACTGTCACAATGCAAAAATTACAATTTAAAGAAGACAACTTTGATTCAAGTTGCACTCTATAGCGCTAAGGAATACTTAAAAAAGAGAGGGAGACAGAGCAAAAAATCTGGACTGAGGTAGAAGGAGATTTGGAATGAATCGCAACCGGAACTCGATGGCAGTGCTCTGCTGCAGCCTCTGCAGCCACTCTGCACGTGCCATCGATCTGCTCCGCAGAGCCGGCGTCATCTCCGTCTTCTGAGCAGAGGAAGTAATCAAAAAGTTCCTTAATCAAATTAATTCATAACATTTAGAGAACAGATGTTTACATAGTAGTTAAATGTCTTGTTCCATATGAAAGATCTGTATGTTAAACACTCCTAAGATATTCCAGGAATATTTAAAGAAATATGAAACAGAGACAGCATCATCCTTCATTTGCAAAGCAATTTCAGTCTAATGATAAACTTAATACTAAGCTAACATGTAAATGTATATTAGTGTGCCTCAAAGATGGAAAAATATGTAATAACTCTTCCCACAGCACTTCTACGAGACTTTTATGAGGAGAAAGGAGAACAACCAGCAAGAGTCAAGCTGACTTGCCTTAAAACCATAGGAATCAATGACAGCTGGGATTACATCTCAGAGTCACTTGATTACAACCCAGTGCTTTGTACCCCTCTTTCAAACACAAAATGTATACGTAATTCATCTCGCACATATTAGCATCATTAGCAAACTCACCTAAAGACTCATATTTCAAGCAGGAATACTTTCTTTGAAAAACACATCATTGTTTCATATCCAAAATTATTTTTAAACAAAAATGCAGATGATCAAAATTTTTTACTATTTTTAAACATCGGTGTCAAAGTCACTTTATATGCATATCTTTCATCTGAAACTCCTATCAAACTTGCCTCTAAATTGCTGAACATGCATTACTATAGGGACCTCCATTAGTAGATCTTATTTTACATAGTTGATAGCTTTGCCAGGCCTTCATCAGTCCATACGACGTCTTCCATGCTAGCTGTCTCAGTTTAAGCAAACATATTCACACACACTCACAATGTCCATAAAAACTTTCAGTGAAAGAAAAATCAGTTTATGAGAACAAAAATCACAGATCAATGCAGTTTTAATCACAATAAACTTATTCCTCTTAGAAGCTTTAATAACTCAATACTCTGGAGAAGAATCTAAAAATCTGGGGAGAAGATAGTGCGTCTTTTTTCTTTGGTAAAACTTTTTCCATTCCTGAAAGCTAAAAGCTCGTGGAAATAAATGCAGTTTGCACATTCTCTGCAGCTTAATTTCCTGAGGATTACACACTGGACACGCTCTAACTGAGGCCAAGAACAGCCTTCTCTGTAGTCACTCTCACTGCTCAGACCAAAGCTGGGTCTCTTCCAAGCATGCCAGCGGGGAATTTCTCCTGGTCCCTCTCCTTTGGAGACATCATCTCCCCTCCTAACACCAACCAGGGAAAGATGGCAGAGGGGACAAGGACCAGCTACAAGGAAGAGCAATTTGGGAAAAGAAGTCTGAAAAGAAAGACTACCGCTGGAAAGGAAGGCTGATGTTAAACCAGTAGAAAACTGACAAATAGGTAAAAGACCGTAAGTCAGCGCTAGAATCAGAGCACGCCAGGGAAAGGCTAGAAACCAAGCACGGAGTAAAAAAAGTAGGAAGACAACAGATTATTTTAGGAAAAGGATGGGGAAAATAACTGGGGCAGACTGGGACTGGAGTCCAGTATAAGAGTCAAGCAACAGAGAGAGAGTTGGGATTTTCTGAGTAGGAATGGTGGCAAGAAAAACTTACTGCCCCTCATTCCTGTCCCTGAAAATTCAAGGTTCACTAAAAAACATAGGGCTGGAAGCCATCAAGGGAAATCAAGGGAAGACTTGGGAGGAAGAAATAAGAACAGGAGCTCATTAGTAAGTGACACGGAAAATGAAGTGAAAAGTGACAGTGGAAGAAACCAGCTAAGGACAACATGGCATTGCAACATAAAAGGTGTCAAGCAGGTGAGCCCAGAAGGGCACTCGGAGCAACCCAACCTCCTGGTAAACAGGGCCCACTCCTCTTCCCCCATCCTTCTAGTTTGACTTTTTCCCTAATTCAAATTTTAAGACTACCAAGGTAGCCTTAAAGGTAGTCAACATAAAACTACTATAATTGTTATGCTGTTCCATATAATTTTACAGAACGGGATTCAGGAGCTGCTCTCCATGTGGGTAGGGCTGGGGGAGGAGAGCGAGGGGAGATTTAGGTGCAACATAAGAGATGGAGGCAATTAAGCTTTTGAACATGATCCATTTGACCGATCATACCCTGCGAGCAAACCCAAACCAATTCTGAGTTTAGGACTGGTGGAGGACCCAGAATTGGGCAAAAAATTTCTAGCGGACAAGTTGGTGAAGGCAAAGCAGGAGCTAAAGCTTGGATCATCGTATCATTTTCCCCCAAGTCCCTTTGGTACTTTCTGCTCTTCAACCTGAGAAATTTTCAGTCTTTCAGTTTCTTTGCTGTCAGCAAACACATGCAAAACTCACTGGGCAAAACACTGCATGTCACTATATTAATGGTCTACACGGAATTCAGTGACCTCCTAATGCAGTCATTCACTTTATTATCCCAAAGGATAAAGACAAGAGTTTCAAACTTGCCTGTCTTACATAGATGAAAACATCAAATTATATGGAATAATCTGTTTAGAAATGTTAATTTGCTCTAAAAGCCAAAAGATTAACATCTACAACCCTGTGGTACAAAACTATGTCAGACCCCCACCCCCTCCCCCAAACCTCAGCTTCCACTAAGTGAATAGTTTTAAGGTTGTGAAGTCAAGCAAAGTTTGGAGATGTCGAAAATAAGACTGTTCCAGTGACCTGATCTGCCCCATTGTGCGTATGCATTAATGATAAAGTCTTTACAGAAAACATGCTGCACTACATTGCTGCGGGACATCTTACTCATTCAGTGCAGAGAACTGAACTGCTCCGCAGCGGCAGGAAAAAAGAGGCTGCTGCTGCCTACGCAATCCCTCAGCTGCCTTGTTGCAAACTGCAAAAGGTGTGCGAAGAAGGAGGCCGAGACTGCAAGGACAGAAAGTCCACTCTTGTGGTTAGATAAGCTGAATAGTGCCTTAGAGAAATGGATTTTACTTGCATGTCTTCTAGAGTTCCTCTGTGGTATAAGGAAAGTCATTTAACGCCAACTTTTCAGCGGTAAATATTTGTCCGAGCATCTGACTTGTGATTCAGTCCCATTTGCAGTAATAGTGAACACTCATGAGTGCAAATGGAAGCTGTGGTTTGGAAAGATTAACTGTACGGTATACTAAAGCACTGAGATAATGCACTCCTAGCTGATTCAGTCTGCACCTTCAGTAATAACGGGGCTTTTTGTTTTTATTCTCTCTGTGTGTGCCTCAACTCCTGCATTATCTCCCAGAAAGTGGAGATTATACCAACCTCTTATCTCACAAGGATGTTGTGAAACATAATTACATCTGTGAAGCACTCGGATACTATCAAGACGGGCACCAGAAAAAAAAAATAGCTAATTAATTCCAAATAGTTTGAATAGTGTGCTGAAAACAAGGCATAAGTCTATAACTGAACAAAGAGGTGGAAAGAAAATACCGAATAGTGGCTCACGAAGTGGACCCAGTCCATTCCATGAACTGAAACTGGCAAGGAAGCCTACAGAAATATAATCCATAATCATGTAATTATTAGCTATACCCAACAGCATGAGAAGGCTGGATTCAGGTTGTGTGTATTTGCAAGTTTTTGGGTACTTGCGTTTGTAACCTTAATTTTCTTTTCAAATAGGAACCTTCTATATACAATAATAGGGATCGTAAATGTACTTAATTTGAACAAGTAGGAACAACCCTCTCATCACCGTTTAATGAAACATTTACCTCTTAAGGGTATCAACTGCAGAGAAGGGACAATGGAGAGCATATACTTTCAAAATTATAGCTCCATGGTAGAAAACTATTCTTCCTAAACCTCTCAACTGTCTAAAAATCCAACTGACTCCAGCTTCCACTGTAAAAATTTAATGAACTAAGCTGAAAGCTTCTGTCAAGTCCACAGAAATAGATGTGCAAGTCCTATTATCAAAGGAAAAAGCAGCATCATTGAGAATTCTGAAAGGCTGCAGGCATCATTCGGTGCAGTGAGCCAGATCAGCTCGGTAAAACATTGGATCCAGTCAAATGCCATCCAAGTTGACTGTTCACTACACTTCTTAATGTTGCCATCCACACCAAAAGTTGTTTTAATTGTCAAGTAAAGGTTCTTTTACTTCAAAAAATAAATGCAAAAGTCATGTCAGAAAGCAACATCTGTACTTGGGTTCTGTAAATATTGAAAGTTATTGCAATGAATTATGGTCTAAATGGGATATAAGTGGAAAAAATCCAAATATTTAAATTACATGAAAATCTAAATTACTAAGAAATAGTTATTAGACTATTACACAATCACAGGTTAATTGTAGCCATCTCAAAAAGCAGTCAATTTTTGAAGCAGCTTCCAGAGATGTAAGTATGCATCCTTTTGTGTTTAAATGTTAATGGAAGGTACACAGCTAAATCCATATGTGGTACTTTGAAAACATATAGTTTGGCATTCTCTTAAGCATTTGCTATTACTTCTACTGTTTTTATTAAAAATAAAACTATATTTCTGTGCTGTACAAAATCTCTGTTCCTGAAATGCAAAGACTTTTAGATCTGTAACAAAAAGCAAGCCGGCAGAAAGGGATTTATTAAGATTACATATCCTTCATATTAACATCTGTTTTAGCACATATTGGAAAGAAAAACATTTTTAATGTACTGTTTGTGTTTGTTAATGGCCATCTTTGATTTCCCTGGATTATAATAAAGAGTCATTAAAATAAAAATAATCAATAAAACTTATGCCCACTGTCATAAGTATGAAACAATATATTCCTATCCTAAATTATTTAAACAGGACTGTTTAAAATTTATGACATTACCCTGGAAAGAAGAACACAAAGGATGAGTCATATTTTTGAGAATTTTCATGTGTTATGCAGCAATGATTACTTGCAGAGTGGCTGATGAAATATTTGGAAAGGGAAAGAGTAATCTTTCCAAATCAAATTACATAACTTTGATGTACATAAATGTAATCCATTCAGTAGTCCAAGCAGAGAAGTAATATTTATAGCCCAAGCACAAAAACCTAGAGCTCTAGTTGTAATTCTTACTAGGAAAGCAAAACTGGAACAGGGAAGATGAGGGAGGAGGGAAGAGGAGAAATTCATCCTCATGGAGGTAAGCGATGCTTACAATGCTGCCTTTGCTGGTTCTGGATGTAAGAAAATTGAATACAACTTAAATTGCATAGAAATTCTAATGCAAATTAATAACGATTCTATGCAGGGAGCTGTAAATTCAGGATGCCTTTAACAGAGTCTACTTTGTGTCCACCCTGCCTATTTTTGGTCCTGAGCTGACCACTTATATAAGGAAACGCTAGAAGACACGGAGATGTGGCAGCTTTCCATCAGCAGACTGGGTCCACTTGCTATTCCCAAGGGACTGCTTTGACCCTTGATGTCGCTTGAAAGCCTCTGCAGCGTGCACAGCTCTTCTTATCAACTTACCATATGCATATCTCACTGGGTATGTATGTGTGTGTGTGTATGTACATGTGCACATGTGCATACACATCAGAGAAGGATGAGATTTAAAAAAAGATCAAATTTATCTCTACTATATTTCATCTGAAAACAATCTTTACAGATGCCTGCTATATCTTCAGAGCTAAAGTATCTGAAACTCGCAAAATATATTTAACTTCTGGACTGTTGAAAAACATCTTTAGTACCATCTTGGAAGTTGACTTAGGAATCATGTATTTTCAAAACTCAACTACAGCAAATTAGCACATACAGCTATATAACAAAACCTCTTCAGAACAGAACAAATTTTATCTAGCAGAAATAATTATAACAAACAACAATGGCTAAATTCCCTAAGCAAGCTTAATTCAGCCCTCACCTGTGCACACACTATGCAGTACTCTGAACCAGAGCTACAAGCCATATTTTCCAGGCTATTGCTGGTCTTGGTCTGCAGAAGAGCTGGGCCATTGCCTATCCAGCTGTACAGTCCAAGAACTTTGAAATCCTTACTGCCCTGAAAGAAGGGCAGTTATGCTCGAGAACCTTGCTGTCATCTGTCACCCTCTCTGGATCTAAACAAAGTGGCTTCCCCAGTGAGGCTGCCTGGCCTGCTAGTGGCAAAACTGGGGACACATTTCTTGCTTTCATTCAAGGTGTTCACAGCTGAGAAATCGCTGTTCTCCTCTCAACAGTGCAACGTGCCCAGGTTGGACAGACTCTCCTAAGAATTCAGTTATGGACTATATCTGAAGTATAACAAACTTGTCCTGTAAATGACCAAATTTTATGTTTGCCAATGACTTATGAATTAGACAAACTTGAGTAAGGTTTTATAGGAATGGCCAAAGACCAGCTTGGTGCCAAATTTTGAGTACTTTTTCAAAAACACAGAGAAACTAGAACACTACAAAGGGAAGATCATAAAAATTCAATAAATCCAAACCAGCATATTGTCCCCTCAATCTAGTTCACAGAAAAAAGCTGAGCTACTTCAAAAAGACATAAACAAACACAAATACATATCTAGAACACACACATTATAGCCTCAGAGGAGGTAACCCAACATAAAGTGGTTTGGCCAAACTGATAGTTGATGCTACCAATGTCACCTGGAAGTCCATCACGACATACAACCTACTGCCAAAGCTTCCTTACAATGCAAATCAGTGCAAACATCACCTGGGTGAAACAGGTTTCACCTCGTGAACAGAGTTTACAGGTAAAAAACCAACGGTTTTTGGCTTACACATGCACCCCTAAGTGAATGTCACATTACGACAGAGAATGTATCAACAGTAATAGTAATGTCATACATACCCGGTTTTACTTCTGTATTTCTGGTACATGCCACACAAACATTTCTAGATTTCACAGAATGGTATTCTGAACAGTATCGACAAGTGAGCAAAGTAAAATTTACCTGCAAACTGCTGCAGAGTTATGATAAATTACTTTCTTTCACATGACATCTTCAGTGATTAATAATAGATATGACTGGAGACTACTGCAAGAGATTTTATCTGACACAATAGAGGAAACAAATAACATTGTAGTAACCAACCACAGGCAGTCCAAAATCCCTCCTCCCCATCCCCAAACTAGATAATCATTTGGTCCCATTGTTTCACTGATAAATTACAGAAAAAAAAAACCCCAGTAATTTATAAATTGATTTATTATAAGCATGCAGAAAGTTCTGAGCTTTAAAAACAGACATTTTTGAGAAAGCATTAGCAATATAGACAAGGATCATACAAAGACATACCAAGTAAGCAAATGGCGGCACACCGAATACTGTAAACAAAATGACTGAGCATTAACCAAACTGGGTCCTGACATCAACTGAGTATGGAGGGGCACCATAATCCAGAGGAATTATATTTTAGCTGACATTTATGTTAAATTATGCTAATTCTTGTGATTATGCTAACTATAGATGAAAATCGAGAGCCAACAGGAAATGGCCTGGAAACAATGACTTATTTATTTTTAAATTCTGTTTGCATACATAAAATACAAAACATTAAGTAGGATTTTTCAAGTCTGCAGTTTTGCTAAACAGCAAATAGAAGTCATAAATCACGTGGAATAACTGCTGATTAAGTATTCAATGAAAATATATGATATTCTTCTTGTGCAAATAATACAGAGTCAAACAAGGTGTTATGTTCACTCAGAGATGTTTGGACACATAAACAAATCGTTCTGTGTAATCACTAGGATAAAATAGTGTGAAATCCCATAGCACAGAAGAAAGGCAAGGACAGTGGGGAACACTAATGCCTGCAGATAGCTGAGCTTTCCTTGGGTTCTCTAACCCTTATCCACCCCGCTCTTACACATGAATCACAAGCGAGGTTTTCAACTACTTTAGCACTGAACAACTGTAGGTTTTACAAGAAAGAATTCACAGAGACTAATTTTGTTAGCTAGTCTTCAATAAAACTTCAGGAAATTGTATCTTTATTATGGAGGAAACTCTGCCCAGATTAACTGGATGCTATTTAAGAGCAACCAGCACTACACAGGCAACTTGGCCAACATCAAGGTGAACACTTCCATTTTTAGCAGAGATAAAACACAGAAACATGGGTCATAGCATGACTGAAATCTCGTCATGTGTAACACACCCAGCTAACAGACTATTATTTTAACTACCATAAACAGCACGGTTTTTTCTTTGGTTTTTTTTTAATCTAAGACAATGAGATTTTTCAAATTATTTAAGACCTGGACATTTAAAAACAGAATAAAAGCATGACTTGTTAGGAATACACACTGAGAAGCTACATTTCATGTAATTTAAAACTTTGGAAAATGCTAAAAGGCATTCTTTTTAAAGGCTTCTCTTTATTTTCATGTGCAAAATAGAACAATAATCAGCATGCTAGGAAAGCAACACTTTATCATCTTCATGAGTAACCTTTTTATGATTTTACCAAAGTTAAAATTTATATGGAACCATTCTAAAGCACTTTAAAATAAGATACAAGAAATTTCAAAAGACAGCTTAGCCAGCCAGCCTGAGTACCACAATTCCCCATTTGCTCATCCCACTTAGAAACAACTCTCTCATAATTAATGTCATTGCCTACTGAAAATCCAGTGGGCACAAAGTCTGCCCAAAGAAGATCATATGCAAGCTCTAGTCTATGCATTTCCATTGCATGGGGGAGAAAAATCCCAAACCAGAAAACATGCAGAAATATAAATGAAATAAAGGAATTGAAGCTAGTGAGGTGGAAGATGTTAGAAAACAGTAGTATGACAAGCAAGATTAGCTATAAGTAATCTCTCCTGGTCTTGGAGTACATCTCTTTCCTACCATTTCTACCTATAAGAATTCTGATCTAAGGCAAGCACATCAACCAAGATGATTCCACAGGAGTCGAAAGCTTACGGGGGGAAGCGGGGAGGGACAAAAAATGCAAGATAATTAGGGAGCAGCCAACAAAATTATGGACTGATCATTAGACAATTACTCAGATAGATGAAGTAACACAAGATGCTATCACAATTATCACAAAGGTATCACAGTTACAATTTTTTACTCTAATCTTAAACATAAGTCCATTAGATATTGGGAATTAAGTTACTCCTGGAGCCTGTTTATTTCAGTTATCTTAGTAGAAGGACATGAACATATGGTAGAAATTTGTCCTTGCCTAAAATTACTCTGCTTGTACTATGTACATTATAAACATCCAGACAGGGAATGGCACTGCCAGATGTAGTGAAGGGAGTAAGAGGATAAGAACGGGGGTTAAGGAGGGAAAGGCTTCCTACCACCCCTTTCACATATGCTAACGAAATATCATTTGCTGGAACAGTAAAAATTCATAGCACTTCAAGGTCCAGAAGGACTAGCCACAGCTGTGGTGCATGTACCCACATTAGGAATACATGGAAAAAAAAAACAGGAACAGGCACTGAGAAGTGAGAAGTCTGGCTCAGACAGATAACCTGATACTGTAAAGCAGATGTGGGCTGAGAAAGAAATGCAGATCCACCAGCATGGAGAGGTATAATATATAGTCAGCACCATATTGCACTGACAGAGCAACATAAAGTCACTAAAGGAGGAAACATTTCTGTAGTGAAAGGAGATAAATGTCATGTCACTGGTACAGAAACAAGCGAGCTACATGGGGACTCAAGAGATTTCTCCCCCCACCCCAAGCTCCCCCCAAAACCAAAAGAAACACAACCGAGAACAAAGGAAACGAGAAGCATGAGATCTCTGAACTAGAGGTGCTGCCTGCAGATAAGAATGAAAGGCCTTTCACTAAGAAATGAGACAAAGACAGAACAACCAAACGCAGGAGAACACTGATTATAGGGAGACAGTGCTGACCAGGCTGGTGTATTTTATTATTTCTTTACTCATTTGCATCCTTCCCCTTCCAATATCAAGAATACAAGGGGGACTTTGCTCTACTCAGAGTTCTATTTTTCCATCTACTTTGTCTCTCAGTTCAAGAAAGGACTGCAAGCTTTCAAAGACTGGAAATTCCTCTGGTTCTAGTCCTCGAAATAAAAATACCATGCCAATAGAAACCCTGGAGGTCACCTCTTCATCTAGCTCAAGGAGAATGAAGAATTCAACAGAAAATATTCTAAAGTCTCTAGAGCCTTTTGGTGGCCAACATAAGAGTAGCTATAATTCAAAACCACTGCAAGATGATGAGGCCTATGGGAATTATTTTCTGAACTATTAAAAACTTGTTGATTTGCATAATACGTAAGGACAGAAACAACCAAGTAGAAATTAATTCCTTTCCACTGGAAACCAGAATTCCAATTTTCAACTGAAAGGATAAGATCAGGCATTTCCAAATTCGGACAAGTGCAGAGAATTTAGTGCTGTTTCCCATTTCTGAGAAGCCACATTTCAGATGGCAAAGCAGAACAAATAAAATCCTTATTTATTTATTAAAGCCAATATTTTGACTGTTGTAAACTCAGGGAAGTAAGTGTCTCACTGAAGTGTTTCCAGCTATACAAAAACAGATCAATGTCCTTGAACTGAAAAATACAGCATAAAGCCAAGGACTTTACAGAAACAGAGGCCACTTATTCAGGCATCATCATTTTCAGCACACACAAAAATTCCCAACAGAACAAATGCTTACAGTGCTCTCTTCTCTAGAGAACAACTGGAAGAGGAATAGTATTGGGGAACTCCATATTGACAACATCTGTTTTCACTGTCTGTATTTTTCCTCAGTTTGTAAACAGAAGACTTGCTTCCTCTACTCTTTCCACTTGTAACCTGTTAAAGTTATCCTGGGCACTGACAGTCAAGATTATTTCTCTCGTATCACTATCATAAAATTTTAACTACAATTCTTTAAGCTCCACTAGCCCCTCAATTAAACTTACATGCTTCCAGCCTTCAGATTTTAATAAGCATTTATCCCTGTGGCTACAAAGGTAACCTGATTCACTCAGAAGGCCGACAAGAAGGTGTAGAGATCTCTATATAGAATCATAGAATCATTAAGGTTGGAAAAGACCTCTAGGATCATCTAGTCCAACCATCAGCCCAAGGTGCGAGGCTTACCTCATTCAGAGTCTGCTGATGCAGACCAGTGCCCCATGCTCGCATGCTGAGGTTCTGCGGGAATGGACAAAGAAGCAAATTTGGGAAGACAGTGGTGACAGGAGCAACAGTTACAAGCAGCTGCAGGAAGAAATATTCTCCTTCCTATTGCTTTTGTTCTTTCTGTTGTTGGGGCCCTCTGAGATGGGAGGCACAGAAGGAATTACATCTCCTTTGTTCTTTCTTTTTCCTTGATGCTGTGCTTCATTTCCTTTTCTTGTGCTAAAGGTTAGAGGAAGGAGAAAGTATTGTTACAGGGAATAAGGAGCCAGAGGTCTAAGGCGGTTGTGGATCCATTCATAACAGGCAGGAGACTAAAAATTATGAAGAAATGAATCATAGAATGGTTTGGGTTGGAAGGGACCTTAAAGATCATCTAGTTCCAACCCCCCTGCCATGGGCAGGGACGCCTTCCACTAGATCAGGTTGTTCAAAGCCCCATTCAACCTGGCCTTGAACGCTTCCAGGGATGGGGCATCCACAGCTTCTCTGGGCAACCTGTTCCAGTGCCTCACCACCCTCACAGTGAAGAATTTCTTCCTTATATCTAATCTAAATCTACCTTCTCTCAGTTTAAAGCCATTACTTTTTGTCCTATCACTACATGCCCTTGTAAAAAGTCCCTTTCCAGCTTTCTTGTAGGCCCCCTTCAGGCACTGGAAGGCTGCTATAAGGTCACCCCGCAGCCTTCTCTTCTCCAGGCTGAACAACCCCAACTTTCTCAGCTTGTCTTCATAGGAGAGGTGCTCCAGCCCTCTGATCATCTTCGTGGCCCTCCTCTGGACTCACTCCAACAGCTCCATGTCCTTCTTATGTTGGGGGCCCCAGAGCCAAATGCAGTACACCAGGTGGGGTGTCACAAGAGCGGAGTAGAGGGGGAGAATCACCTCCCTTGACCTGCTGGTCACTCTTCTTTTGATGCAGCCCAGGATACAGTTGGCTTTCTGGGCTGCGAGCACACATTGTCAGGTCATGTTGAGCTTCTCATCAACCAATACCAAGTCCTTCTCCTCAGGGCTGCTCTCAATAATCTGGGACTTATGCTTTCCAGGTATTTTTCTTCCAGTTATGAACGTTGATCGTAACTGCAGAGGAAATGGCTGCTACTAGGACAGACAGAAGAATCAATTTCTTTTTCATTTTGGGCATTTTATTTGAAACTAATCAAAAGACCAAAACAGCAGCATTTATAAAAGGTACCCAGAATAACAAAGAATCTTCTGTTGATTTCAAGTCACATGTTACTTACATACAGAAACTATTTAATTTCAGTAGCTTATAGTCATAGTGATATCGATCAAAGGCACCTGCAACTGTCTTGGTTGCACATGCACTGTAGTAATTATGCATGCAAATGAGGAAATTACACATTTTTGTGGTTGATCACCAGTATAATTACTATAACTGAATATACAATCATGGTAACTGTACACACAAATTACACATGCATGCAGTTTTAAAAACCAAGCGTTGCATTCATTGTCTCTATTTTGATAACGTCCTATGGAAACACTCCTCCACTGGAAACAATAAAAAGTATTAACTTTTTAAAAGATGTACATTTATTCAACTGTCTACTTACTGAACATTAAAAAAATATAACAATCCAGTAATTTTGTTTTCCAAGCTGAGATATCAGCAAAATCTCACCACTGTCATAAGATTTACCAACTGGAAAAGAATAAGACATTTAAACATAGCCTCTTATTCCTCCTTTTTATACGTATTTATTAACGTGTAACTTCAATAAGATATTAAAGGATAGGTAATTATTTGAAAAAATAATGTATATGATCAAAATTTTTTAAAAGAGCTGAGCTAAATTTCCATTAGCTCATCACAACTCTATTAGAGATAAGTGGAAATATTTTAAAAGTTTGCATTTTTATCAACTTAAACACTTAAATATAGAGGATTTGATTATACTGCAGACCAGAAGAGTTGGTGCATTCAAACCCATACAAGGTATTTTTCTAAGGTACATGAACAACATCATGGGAAATATGCTTTCATCTCTCAAGCCCAGATTTTGATCCATCCATATTAACATAAGGAACAATTTTGCTAGGGCAAAAGCATTTATTATTAAGTATTTCAAAGAATATGACAGAAGTAATAAAATATTTAGATATTGCTGTATTCCGGCAGATCACGGCGTAGTCGTACTGCCTTCAGCTTCTCTACTTTGATTTTTGTTCGCAACAGTTCTTCTTCCAGTTGCTGCTTTCTTTTCAAACCATCCCTTTTTTCTTGGACATAAAGACCAATTTTTCTTTGATTTTCTAATATTATTTGATGCTCTTCTTTCAGCATTTGTAACATCTGTGGGTCATACCCACACATTGGTCTAAAGCGTTCTCCAACCTCAAGCCTAAAAAAATCATCTCTTCTTGGTACAGGAGAGGGAGACATCATCACTCTCATATCAACTGAAGATACTGATGTTGAAGGAGACCTTTCCATAATATGCACCAGCTGGTGTTCTTCCTCTTGTTCTAAGTTCTCATTTTGCTGTGAGTCTATAATCAATGAAGGAGGAGGTTTGACATCCTCTTCCGATTGCAACTCCATCATGACTGTCGCAGGATGGTGATCCAACATTGCCTGTGGTGAACTGGTACCAGCAATTGTTTCTTTATCGATACTAGCACTAGAACACACAAAATCATATTTAAATAATCCATTAAAAACTATTTTTAAAAGGCGTAGCTGTAAGTAACCAAAGCTTCATTTGAAATACTACTCTGCTATCTATGTCTGGGACTCTACTTCATTACATGAGCACCACCTGCACCCCTCCTTCTTTCCACCACACATATACAGCCCTGTCTTATACAGATTCTATCGCCATAAAGGCAGTATAGCCGACGGAGAGCTATCCTGGTAGGGCCTTCTTCTGACACTGGAGAAGCAAGAAGGGCTATTAGTGACAAATGAGAAGAAAAACAAAGCAGCAGCAAGCAATGCAAGTGACAGAGGAAAGAGTTTATATAATATATAATGTGATTTTAAAAGGACATACATTTAGATTGAGCAGACTGTGGCAGAAACATCTCCATCTCCCAAACTTATTAATCTCCTCCTGTTCTAATGTGTTCCCTGTTTCTGATTCATGCACCAAAGTTGTTCTTTTTTTTTTTTTTTTTTTTTTAAATGTAAACCAATCACTGAATAGAATTCTATTACACAACGAGCCTTGGGAGAAGAAACCAGAGCCCAAATGATGACCCTGCCAATAGGTTAGGGAATCAAGCTAATCCTTGCTCCTTCTCTTTGAATTGGTGATCTCAGTATTTTTCTGAAGCTTCAAGAGAAGACACAGAAATGTTTCATTAAGAACAGCCCATAGTTCTGTGCATTTCTTTTCGAAAGTACAACGCCCACTTGACTCATCTGTCTTTGTGTAAACCCCTGAGTCAGCAGCACCTCAAATCATGATTTGACATTACATTGGCTTTGATGATAATAATGGCTCAAGCTGTTCCTGCCTACTTCTCCACCATCGGTTGTGTTTGAAACCCTACACTTCTGCACATCACTCCTTTATTCAGGTAATGTTTTTTTAAGCCAGATCAGCTTCTTGATCTATTTTACAGTACAGATCTACAAAGAATACTTTCAGCATGACTGGGAAGGCAATACAGTGTAACATGGGAAAAGCAATATATTAACCTGGTACGGATACCGAAGAGAGCACATCATCATGGCCATGACGGTCTAAAACAGAGCCTGTAACTGGTGGTTGCAGATAGGAGACATTCCCCAAACCTTGAAGAACTGAGCTGCTGCTAGCAGCTACAGGCAGCAGGTGGATCCACGATTAACATAACATTCGTCAATGCTCCCCAACCCTGGAGGATCTGAGTTGCTGTCTATTAAACTGGGGGGTGGGAGGTGTTTATTTACACATTTTAAACTCCTTGTGAGCCCTACAATCCACAAATTGAGAAACACTATCTGATTATTAAAACACTGTCCTGGTTAGCAGTAGATGTGGGTTCAAATTCCCAGAAGCAAAGGAGAAATTTAATTTGTACATCCTACTTCTCATGTAAATGCACCAACTCCTTAATCAAAAGGTGGCATGATCATCACTTCTGCATCTCGGTCTTCAAAACTCTCGGTTTAAAAGAAGTAAGCAGTCATGGTTGCAGTTTCCAAAGGATCCTGATCTAGATTGCCATCCATTAACATGAAAGTGCAATTTCTAGAATAAAATCATGAAAGCTTCTCCATACTAAATTATAAAAATGTTAAATAGGCTCAGAGCAATATATTTTCCAAAAATTAATCCTGTCAACCACCCAAACTATTCTAACTAAAGATTAAAAAAACAAACACACACACCCCCCCAAAAAAAGTCCATCTGAAGCAGGTATTGAAAACAGACCTTTCATTTATTCCCCAAAGAAAATGCCAGGATAATCTTAATTCTATCGACTGTTACCCGAGCTGCCTGTAGAGTATCAACTATATCACCTTACTCCCTCCTCCTCATGCCACAAAGCTTCACCTTTTCCTATATACCTCTTTCTCACATTCCTTTAACTCCTCTCATTGAGTGTCGGAAGTATTATCCTGCACAGAAATTTTCACTTGTTTTCCCCAGTGCTGACTGTAATTCTGGGCTTTCCCCTCTTCACAACCGCAGCTTCTAATACAGCTTCCCTCCTTATTTGCTGGCTCCTGGCCAGCTTCTAGCCTGAGAAAAGTGGAAACAACCAGCCAGCAGGAGAAGCAGGTCATTCTGACAAAAGGAAACAGAGAGAGCAGAAAGAGAAAGTGAGAGGTTAAAGAGAAGAAAGATAGGTAAGATTTAGTCTAACATAGACTAGAGCCTCCAAACAGTGAAAAACCCATCTCTTAAAGTGTAATCCACACAGAACTAGAAAATTACCAAATCTTCAAGTAACTGCGATGAGGCTTTTTTTTTTTCCTTAGAGTTAGTCTCTTAAGAGGAAAACAATTAGACTGCAGAGAGAAAGAAGGAATTGAAAAAACAAAAGAGCCGCCTGTATGGTGGTTACTAATGTTGTTTCTGACAACTTGACTGACAGACAGACAAACAACAGTTACCACAATCGGGGGATGGTGTTTATAACCCTGCAGGCACCCATGATTCACCAGGTTTTGTTTAATCACAGCGAGCTAGAAATTGCTTAAAGGTGCGATTAAGAATTTGGATTCGTTATAAGTTGTATTTCCGTCCTACAAAACCTAAGCCATAACCTGGTGAGTTAAAGCCCAATACAGGGTTCTGAAAATTAGGGCAAAATGCAATTCAGAGTTAAAATTAGAACTATAAAATAATTATGTATTTGGGCAGGGGAAAAAAAATCATTCAAATTATATTCTTCCCCTTCAGCACATGGTGTATTGGCTTTTCCTAGGAACAACCATTTTGGGTAAGCAGTAATCAAGTTAATGCTCCCAGAGCCATAAGGGACTGCAAAAAAATGTTTAAATTATAGGAGACAAACTATGGAGATCATTAGCTCTTAATCATTCACAAAAAGCGTCAGTGCTTTTTATAAGCCGATCTACAAACCAAAGTTCTCACACTATTTTTTTTTTTCCTCCTTACAAAAGTTGGTAGTCAAGACACTGCAACCTTTATTAGCGCAATTAAAAGCCTTGTTTTGTTCCAGAGAATTCTTTGGAACGGTTCTTCCAGGGGCATTCACCAGGAGCAGCAGTGCAGCCCAGTTGCTTCAGACTTCTTTACGCAAAGGACCCACAACAGCATATTTTTAGAGCATCTGGCATGTTGGGGTTTAGACAATTGTTACCATTCAGTTCAACCAGTGGCACCATGAATCCAATTCAGCGTGTGTGCGCATGCCAGCTTTTCTTAGAGTGTTACGCTGCTGCACCGACTATCAGTATATCTGATTAAAATACGGAAAGTTTGCTTCCCATTAATCTGCTTGGGAAAATAAGAAAAATCAGAGCTTTCTCAAGGTTGCTGGGGAGTTATTTGACCTTTTTTTCCCTCCTCCCTAGCTTAGTTTTTGTATCTGGATGAACCAAAACCTGACCCAGGCATTTTCTGATCCCTCAAGGACCAATACAGAACCAGCAGAGTGTTGCAAGTCAGATATGAGGGGCATTAGCCAGCTGTGGGAGAAAGCCTGTGTGCTGCCTGCCTGTATTATGTCTGGCTCAAATCTAGACAGTGTGTCTCACTTTACTGAGCAGTAAAAAAAAAAAAAAACAAACCCTACAAGAAAAGAAAACTTCTAGTGCTGTACCTCTCAGTTTCTCTCTGTATTTAAACTACCTAACATACGATATAGAACTGCTTGGAGTTTAGACTGCAATTAGCTTTGCTCCAGTTTCAGGGAACCACCGTCAATGCAAGAAAAGTATAATTTAAAAAAATATTTGCACTCACAAAGGCACTGTGGTGTGGGGAGTCTTTTTTTTTTTTTTTCCCAAGGACTGGGATCAGTTAAAACATAACATGCAAACGTCAGAGTAAATGAGAGAAAAAAGGTGTATGAGTAAGGTTTCTTAGCTCTGTAAACTAACTTTACTAAAAATCTTCTATAAACTGGTAATAGTTCCATATGTTGCAAAATGACTGCAGTATTACCTTAAATGGAGGAGAATAGCCATCACTTTGCCAGTGTTTGAATAATCTGCCTATTAAAAGGTAGGGGAGGGGTAGAGGTTGGAGCTACTATTTCTCTCTGACTCCCTCTTAACCCTCACTTTCCAGAGTATGACAAAGACTCTGAAACAGGCTCTTAAAGAGAGCTGAAAAAATGAATGCAGTGCTAAGTCACCATAAAGCTTCCCATAAAACAAAAGCAGTATTATTTTGTCATTGTTCCCCACTTGGGGATTCTCTCTGCTAAACATTTCCCTTAGGAGCCTGAACACAAGCAAAGCGTTACAGAGTAGATAGGAGGCGCCATAATTGTCATTCAGTAACAAAATAAAAAGAATCGTCTCACCTTTGAACACCGCTCCTGTCTCTTAAACACACATTGGAAATCTGTGGAATCATCTCCACAACTTTCTTGGTTGGCTCGGAAATGCTGCTTTTACAATCTGAGTGAGTCTCCTTTTGCTGCAACAGCTCCTGTTTGGCATATTCTTTGAGCCTCTTGTACAGCGTGCGCAGGCCCTGTGCAGTACGAGGAGGGCGATCTACTCCGATGGCATTGTAGTTATCAGCTATGATATCCCAGCATTTGTTTTTTTCCACTATTACAGAATGCTTATTGGTATGTTCCTCGAGAATTTTAACGTACGGCTTCACGAGTTTTAGCAAATCGAGCTTTTCAGATAAGGTAAAATTAGAAGATCTGGCCTTCCCAACCATTGTTATCTTTGAATTAAGGAAGCCGTTTCTGAAGCCACCATGCAGTCCCTAGCTCTGCTCAGCTCTTTTTCACAAACAGAAAAAGATCAGGCTTAACTAGGCTAGTCTCATTTAGGCCCACGCCTACAAGGGAGGGTTTATTAAAATTCCTTCAGCTTAAGCTGACGCAGGTTCAGGAAATCTGCTTAAGCCAAGCCTGACCTACATAAGGCTTCAGACTGAAGAAGACGAGAAGAAACAAGCAAAATACACTTTTGTGTGAAGAGACCAGACACACGCAGGATTTAAAAACATAAAGGTTTAAAGATTAGCACGTTACCCAGCTAAAAATTACCTAATTTAGCTTGAGTAACAAGCTCTGACACATCTCCCTCGCTCTCTCACACGTATCTCAAACTGAAACCGCCTCGAGATGATTTTACATGTAACGATGTCCCCAAAAAAGCAACAATTGCTTTGTGAAACGCACCGAGCGTTACGGGGCGCGGGAGGCACCGGGCAGCGGCGGCGGGCGAGGGCGGCGCGCGCAGAGCTCCCTGACAGAGCCCCCGGCCGCCGCCGCGCTCCCCGCGCCATTTGCATAGTGCTGGTCCTGCTGTCAATCAGGGGCGGCATCGCCTCCAGCCGGCTAGGTTACACTCGGGCGCGGGCTTCGCAGTAAAGCTGAGCTTCTCCTGCACTCGGCTACCTACACGGGGGCTTCTTAAAGCGGCCGCTGCTCTGGGCGGCCGAGCCTCCGAGGCGAGCAGGAGCAGCAGCGGAACGCCAGCGAGCGAGCCCCGCGCCCCGCCGCGCCAGCCCCGAAGCGGCTCCGCGTCGGCGCTGCGGCCGGCGGCTGTGCCCTGCGAAAACACGCCCGCCGTGTAGCGCCCGTGTCGTGGCGTGTCACCGCCCGCCGGGACCGGGAACGGCGCGAGCGAAGGCTGGGGCTGCAGGCGGTAAGGGCTACAGTCCGTCGTGACGGATTTACTGAGTGCGTTACCGCGTGTGGATGCTGGGATTTTCGTCATATCCACCAGGAAACAACCGACTCTTTAATAATACTTCCAGGCGTTCTTTCAGGATAAAAATCTGATTTTCGTTACCGAGATGTGCATGCTATCTGCGTGCATTTCTAACATTTGCTCGAAAACGCATCACCTTAAACCAGGTCTTCACATAAAAATGCACGCAAGGCTCAATTTCTGTGGTCCAAACAACATCAACACATCATTTGTGGCAAAAAGAGAAAAACCTGCAGATGTAAGGAAAGCTGCTCTCAAATACAAAAAGCAAAAACTAAGTTTGAAAAATGACGTACATGACTGAAAGAGTCCGGAAGGTGGAAACAAACACTGTTTGAGATAGTGGCAACAGCTTCAAGCTTAACATGTTCAGCCTTGAAAACAAGGGAGCCTGGAAGGGGGGTGAAGGAAAGAGAAATCTAATTATAGTTTGAAATACCTTAAGGCTATAAAGATCTAGGTATGAACTTGTTTGCTCTAAGGGAAAAAAAAACAAAGCAGACACAAGCCGTATTCAAAACAAGAAATTAAAACTAAACAAAGGAAGACCTTTAACTGCTAAAAATCATTTAGCATTTAGAATAACAAGCATGTTTGGAACCATTTCTGAGACTTGGCTTGTCCATACCACCTAACGAAATTGCGACCAGTCCACTTTGCTGGAATTGCTTTCAAGCCAAGATTAAATAAAGCATTTTATAGTCTGAAGCCCATTACGCTAGAATTTGAGAAACGAAATACTCATGTGGTTAGAAGCTCTGTATGAAAACCACTTTTAAACACTAATCCTTCACTATTTCCCCACACTTAGCTCTTTACTAATCTTAAGAGTAGAAAGCTGGTGGTTATCTTTTTTTTTTTTTTAAACTGATATACTTGGTTATTCTTCAGTAATTGTCAAAAACATAAAAATAAAAAAGGAATACGCCTCAGATAGTTGAGGCTGCTGGCAGTATCAGAACTGAGTCACAGGCGAGCCTACATTGTACCCTCTGATGTTGAAGCAGTTGAGCAGCGCCCAGCCTCTGGACTTTTAGTGACAGAAAGAAGTCCATCACTGTTAGGTTGTGTGACTGAAGGCTCCTCCCCACAGACACAAAGAGCACAGACGAACAGTGTCAGGCAGAGGAACCCCAATAAGCCGAAGGAAGGAAACTGAGCCCTCAGTCCGGCTGCTCCCAGGGCTGTCAGAAACATGAGCAGCCCAGTGGGCCGGGGGCGAGACCCAGACGGAGTCCACAGAAGAGGCTCTCTCTAGATCACCCTGCAGACTGAAGGAGGGGGGTAACTGCCCACTGGGGTATGGGACTCATTATGAGATGCCAGCGAGAGTATTTTGGGATTGCAGAAGGCACAGTACAGGATATTTAGAGGAAGAACCAAGGGCAATAAAAGGGAGAGAGGAAAGTGGTTTGGGACAGAACAAGCGTAGGAAAATACTGGGGGAAAAAAGGGATAAAAGGGGCCAGGTGCATGTCAACAGGTGGCTGCGCAGTACAGTTGTGCAGCCATGACCTGCACCTGATCACTACAGTTTGTCCTATCTTCTTGTTAAACTACACCCGAACTATTTTCCTGGGTGAGGGGAATCGCTACTCTGCATGCGTGACTGCATGGATGCATACATGCCAGCAACTGGAGTTGTACCACAGGTCAGAGAGGCCTGGGTGCTTGGGGCGCCAGCGAGCAGAGAGGCTGGAGCCCACGCATACTGCCTGGGTACCCATGTCAGTGTGTGACCACTGGCAAACACCAAGCTGGACTAGCCAGCGAGTTAGGTAAGAGGCTTGGGAGCCAAGAATTGGAGCAACCATGAGTCTGGGCCAGAGACTGGAGAGATCAGAAGGTCTGAGACTTGGGTACTGGAGGGACCAGGACACCTAGGCACTGGCCACTGGTAAAGTCATAAATCCAGACCAGCTGCCAGAGAGACACAGTGCAGGTTTGTGAGGCAACTGGGAGACCAGGGGATCCAAGGACCAGCTACTGAGCAGAGTAAGAGTCTAAGGCCACTTGCTGGAGGGATCTGTATTGTATACGTATGTATTTTCCACAAACAGGCTTTCATCCCAGTCCACCAATGAAGGGAAAGGATGAGACCATTGATGCTCCTTGTGTTTGCACGAGTACTGTGTTTTCTGTATGGCTGGCCATATATACACATCTAGTGTGTACACGTGTGCCTCTTGGGAATACATCCTCAGCCTCTCTGTGGGCTGGACCTGGCCACAAGGAGCTGCAGCAGTCTCCTCTATACTGGGCTACCAGGTGCAGCAACTCCTAATATAGACCTATTTAAACTTGCATTACTTTACCACCTTACTGTTTAATGTTGCTAGAGAGACCAAGTTTCCACACTAATGCAATTATAGCAAAATACCGCTACAAAGATTTCTTTTGAGCAAGTGCCTGAAGGAATCAGTCTGAATTACATATTGTTCTGCAGGAGTGTAAAATAACCCTTGTAAAAATGAAGCTGGCTGCCAACCAAGAATTTTTCCTTCTTCCTCCCCCCCAACCCTTTTTAAAATAGCTCTGCTCATCAGCCTAAGGTCATATCAGTACTTGGATGAGAAATCACAGAAGGTGAGAAGCCTAGATATTAATGTTACGTACAGACTTTGAGCTAAAACAATAGGTGTAGTTCCAAGACAATTACAAAACCAGAAATGTTGCCGCAGTCCATCCTTCATCCTGCACCTTCCACCAACACTAGCACTTATGCAACACAGTGCACAGCCAGTTCAGGGAGATGATCCAGCTACAGACTAATCAAATTTTTTTTTTTTGGCAAGCATAGAGTTTAATAATTGGTTTAAGTCAACATAAATGTGGGATATTGCCAAAACAGGAATTTCTGCCTCCCCCCAACCCTGTCATGTTCCTGCCCCTTCACTGTGCTGACATGAGCACTCACAAATCTTCTGAGCAAGTCAGATCAGGGAACTGATTTGTCTGCAAATTAATCATTTTCTTCTGCGCTGGGTTAGTTTTAACCACCAGCAGTTCCCTGATCCAGTATGCCACAGGACAAATAACTCACACAAAAGAATACGTTGAAAAAGCTTCTTCAGACTCTATCTGGATCATTTTAGCAATATGGTTTGCAACGCATCCTGCAAAAACTTGTAATTAGCATAACTGAGGGGACAGCAAACCACAGGTAGCGGGGAGGAAATTCTGGACACTGCTGAAGAAGATAGTCATATATGCACCCATGACATCACTTCACTGCCTTCTATACTTCCTGTTTTAATCCTATGTGGAAGGTACAGCTCATTTTTCCTTCTTATTTTCAAGGTGGAATTCACTAATCTATTTAGAATTCTGAAAAGAAAAAAGTCTTGGATTCAGCATTTTTTTTTAATTTGCTTGATTCTTTCCTTTAAAAAAAAAAAAAGATGCTTCCCAATTTAAATGTTAATATTTAAAAACCCAGTTTTCAAGTGGATGAAATCTTCGTATCTGGAAGTTCATGAAAAATGGGAGCTGTGAGGTAAGATTATTTTTCTAGGGAAAGGAAAATTAGCATGATTATTCAAAAACCAAGCAATAGCCCCTCGCTAAGGTTGCAGAACTTCAACAGTTGGGAAATAAGACTCAAAACTACAGGTAACAGGTAAGTTCAGGTTTTTGCTGTGGAAAAGTCTAGAAATAATACCAAAAAAATGATACAAATAGTGCATCCTGGAGAGCTATCAAGAGATGAATGAATCACAGCTATAATATAGTCAGGGATTAAAGTAGCCAAATGACTATGAATTGCTGAAAAAGCTCAATGGGCCTAAATTTTACAAGTGACTGATTTGTATCATGGCCAATAACTGCATCAAGTGGCCCATGTAAATTTAGGTACATTATGAGGCAGAACACCCTGTAAAGGAGAATGTCTTAAATTGGAGGAGCATCTTGGATGGAGGGAGAGGAAGGATCCTTTCCAGAACTGAGGAAGAATCTCTCCATGACAGACTTAAAAAAAAACCAAACAAACAAAAAAACCCAAAAAAACAATCACTATAAGGTACATGATTCAAAGACAAAACACATCTGAGATAATTAAGGATGCCCTCAGAAAGAACGTATCTTTAAAGATGTAGTTTGGATCAGACAGCAAACTTGAATGTTGAAGGGAATGACGCTGGCTTAAGTGATTCAGGCTGGGACTGTCTAGTGCAAAAAATACCAAATCAACAGATAAAGGATTGCTAAACTCTGTGAAGGTGCTCTGCCCACAAAGTGGTAGCCCCAGAATAGGTCTGCAGGACATCTGTTCTTATTTAATAATCTGCAAGCAAACTAGCGCTGCAGAGACCTGGGTGTAGCATTTGCAATCACCTAGGAGCCTGAAAAATCATAAGAACAAGAGGACAATTGCAAGATTTGAATCAAAGCCAAAGTGAAACCCTGATACCCCTGTGCTTACGAGAAACTGTAAGAAGATTCAGCAGCTAGGATGGGCTATGTTACACATCACTGAATATACTGGGCTATACTAGCAGCAGAAACATTTGGCAAGCATTGAGGCAGTTGCTCACTCTTGCAAATGAATTTGGCAGCTGCATAAGATGACTTGAGGGTGTCTATAGGTAGCAAGGGCTGCAAAAGTTCCATTAGGTCATCATATAGTCCTCTTTACTGACACGACTGCAAGACAGTGCCAAGTCATTTGATCTGCCTGTCTTAAGAGCATGCTGCAGCAAACGGTGGGTGAGAAAGTTTTCAACTCCAAAGGTCTCTCATAGGGACAGTTGTTTCATGGGTAATCTCCAAAATTAAGGGTTGCAGGCATTATTCATTATGGAGAGGGTTGAGGATGACAAAGTTTAGTGAGCCAAAAGTTACAAGACAACTTCACCTGGAAGTTACAGTGCTTAAACACATTCTCTCCAGACTTTTTAGAAATACTTTTAGATCATTTAAGTTGTGTTTCAAATAGCTTTCTCATGTCACTTGATTTTTTTTCTCGTCTTCATCACACTTGCACCATGAATTTTGGAGTGTCTTGTTCTTATCCTTGCTGTACCTGAACCTCTCAGACCACTCCTTTCCTTTCTCCTGCACAATTTCTAAACATTTCTAAACCACTGTCCTGCATTGGGGGTGGGGAGAACAAGGGGAAGCTTTACCTCTTTTTTTCTGCATCTATTTCTGCGATCACCATCTAGCACGTATTAACTTCTAACATCTAACAGTTCTTGCAACTGCTGCAAGAACAAGGGTGCATGTATCTCCTGACAAGCACAGAAAACACAGAAGTTAATGATGTAATTATTACCTTTACACCACTCATTGAACTAGCCTGAATTACACATAGCCTACTCCAGAGCTCTTATCAGCTAAAATTCCAAGCATAAAACCTAACTACACTTCTGTGCCCTCTGCTGATGTAAGGCATTCTCTCAACATTTAGCCACTGAAACAGGAAATATTCAAATTAGACAATTAAAATGCACTCCATGCCAAATTTTAAAGAATTTATCTTCATCTCAGTCTGACCTTCCAGGGCCCACACATTCAGATCTGTAACCATCCTTCAAACTAAGTTTGGCTTAAAGCTACAGGACTCTAAATTATAATACTAAGTGACTATACAGCACCATGAGTTAGCTCTTCACTTTATAAGTCATGTCCTTAAAAAAAGAAAAGCTAAGAGCACCATTCTTTACAAATTCAGAAATGTGTCCAGTTCCTAATACATGCTTGTATCTTCTCTGAACCTCTCTTCAACAAGCTTTTTTATGAGTTATCAGAAGCAGCTGGGAAATACAGAAAAGATTTAAAATTATTATTTTCTCAGGATATTTTGCTTAAATTCTTAAATCCTCATTAGCAAGATAGGCTCTAGAAAAAGAAATGGTGTAAGAGAAGCCAAGTTTCTGCAATTCTCCCATCTTTTCATAGAGATATGAAAATTTTGGAGATTATGCTTTTAAATACTAACCTCAAAATACTTCCCCATACACTATTCCCTGCATTTGACATAGCAGCAGCTTTCTCCATTCTTCTAATTTTGCTCAGCAGATATTTTGAGGACAGTGAGATAACCATCTTACCACTACCTTGCTGATTTTAGGAAAGTCATATTGTGACAAAGCTTCTGTTTCAGGGGAAGACTTAAGGCCCAAAGCCAAAAGCTGGGACTGAACTCTAGTTATGCTGGCATGGCAACAAAGGGGATCCAAACAATAAGCATAGCCACAGAAAGATTTGGCAACTATCTTTGAAGGGATCCAGGCCAAGTCTGTAATAACACTCATGATAGCTCAAAAAAACCTTCAAGTTCCCTTCAATAAGGCATTTCTTGTCCCTCTACCTGAGAGCGACATTCTCTCCATCTTCCCTTAAATTCACCTTTGTATCAATTTGAGACAGGAGGGCTGGGGGAGAAGAAAAACCCCGAACCAGGACTTTCCAAAGGGTGGGAGAGTGGAAAAGAAAAACAGCCAAGAAATTTAGAATAGCCATATATTTCTCTTTTGCCCACCTTCACTCCTTACACACACAGAGCCTGATAATAGATTTTGATAATCAAGAAAAAAAATAAGAAACTATGGGTACAACTTCCCTCAGAATCAAAGAGAAAACTGAAAGAATTATTACTGCTAAACCTGAATCCTTGAAAATAGTCCCTATACAGAGTATTTCCTAAATTCCTAATTTTTAAAGTTACACTATTACATAATTTCATTTTCTATATATTGCAGACTATGTGCCGTGTGTTTGCATGCAACTCCCGGGAGGTAAAAATTATAATAATTATATTGGGATAGCAAGTTCACTTCCCAACACATCCCCTGCCACCCCTTGGAAAGGGGAGTTTCCTTTATATCTGCAGTTTCAACATTAGGTCTCTGTCTCTGCACAAGAAAGAGGATTTAAGTCTTTTTTGCTTGTTTACAAATTTTAATTTTCAATAACTTAACAAGTTAAAGAAAAATGCATAAAAGATTCTTATATTTACATGCACACATCTCTCTCCAATAGCAGATATATCACTACTCAAAGGTAAAGAACCTAGCAATTTATATATTTTTCATTGTAAAGAAACAACGACAGTTCCATTCAACAGGCAAGTTACTACTGCAAAACTTTCATTCCAACATTTTGGAAAATGTTGAATATCTTACATCTAATATAACTCTGTTTTTCTTTATTTTCTGACCATGTAATACCCTTCTGATTTCTAGTTTCCTTCCCCTCTCCTTCATTATCTCCATTTGTTCAAATACACACATCAGAGCACACTTAAGTAGGACAAATGAAAAGTATATTTCACTATCAATTCACTACCCTTTTCTCAAATGTGTGAATATCCTGGTTATATCATCAGCCATTACATAAAGCCTAGTTATTCACATGACAGCAAGATATGATCATATCAAATTATAAATTATGTTGTATTAACTGTGGAAATATCACACTAGAATTATGCAAGTCTGGATTTGTTTTACAGCAGCCTATTATACTGCATTGCAGATGGCTACCCCGTCCAGGAAAGCAGCTTTGCAGTCGCTGAATGTTATACGATATGTTGCCTTTGGTGGTGAAGCTGGTGTAAGTTCCTTCTTCCTATCTCACTCTTGGTTGCTAATTCTACTGCCACAGCATATCTTACCTCTCAGCAGGTGGGCAGCCCAAGTTCAAGATGAGTAACACTGGTTAGGAACGTGAACTTCAATAGGCAAGTCTATCACCTAAGCATACAATATTCTTTTGCTTGCTTTCAGTCTATGGCAACTGACTCCAAGTTATCTGACTATTGCTACAATCCAGTAAGGGTTTCTCCCCTGACAGACCTTAAAACTAAAGAAGTGGGGAAGTCTCGGCTGCTGCATTTGGTGCTTCTGAGCACAGAAATAGAAGCCCTTCAGGACAGCGTTCTGTTCCATACATAGTTCTGGTCACTACCACACAGAAGGTGATGAATCTATAAGAAGAGGAAAAAAAAAACAAAAAAAAAACACCAAAACCCAACCCCCAAAAAACAACCAAAAAAATCCTGAAGAGTCATGAGAACATGCAACAGCAGACTAAAGAACCTCCTCTTTTTTTTCTTTTTTTTAAAGTCCTGAGAGTTTTGAACACTTCAAGATTGCAGTAGTAAAGTTACTTTGCTAAAATGCTGTTCCCTGCTTTGCTGTCATACCATCTCCATGCATAACTGAAAACAATGCCTGACCACAGCCAAGGGGAAACCTGAGCATGCATAATCAGCTGGGGAAATGCTAGGGAAGGTCTTATGCCAGCAGCAAAGTAGAAGACATCATCTCACATCCCAAGGAAGAGCACCAAGCAAAAGGTGTTATCCTGAGGAGATGCCAGAGCATCCCAAAGCTGCAGACCAGAAAATGCAAACCATCTAGCACTAAATAATCACAGAAGACTCAGTGAGAAGTCTACCTGCAACACATCGACTGCTGTGCAGTGGGGTACTGGGCCAGTAGGTGACAATTTGCATGTATACCTATCCTGGTTGATATATAAATGTACAATTTTGGAACCAGTGTCAGATCAGAGATACAGACAATTTCTCTTCTGATACATTTACATCAATCTAGTTTTCTGAACCAATCCCCATCTCCTGAGATGAAATGATCAAACAGATACAGATGACACCTAAACAGTAAAGAAACTATCCTGAATTTAGAAACAGCTTGTCTATTCATTTGTCTATTTGCTATTATAGACTATTCTGTCTATAGCACTGCAGGGAGAAGGGGGTAATTTTAAATCACAAAGAGCTAGCAAAGTAATTTGATACTATTTCAAATAAGAAATTGTAACAGAATTTACGAACTTGTAAAATCTAGCTTGCAAACAATGCTGTAATAAATTATTTACACTAGGCATCCAGTAACACCTTAGTTGTACTAAGGTGTACTTAGTTATTATTAAGAGCTACAGATGTTTATGCAATATCTTTTACCCAAAGACTTAACTGCTTTACCAACTCTTTATAAAAAGATTTGAGGGGCTCGCTGAACTGCAGCCATACATGCAGCTCCACCACTAAAATAGACAGATGGTAAAACTACTCCTGACTGGAATATCTTTTCCAGTTCAAACTGTGAAGTGCAATAATAGAAATGAACGCAGTAACAGAAATCACAATTAATACTTCTACTTTTGCAGATATTCAAGTAATTCTAGCAATAATATGATTCATTATGAGATGTCAGGCCTGAATGCTTTTAAAGTTGCGTTGGCTAGAAACCAAAAGTAGGCAGTTAGACTGAAATCAGACAATGTGACAAATGCTGAAAATAATTTTTAATCCTCTGATTAAAAGTGATAGGCAATTGATTGCTACTGTCATAAGTGAATGAAAAGTGAGTTTTCTCTTATGATATTCAAATTAGTTGGTTAAGAGGGCTTTTATTCATACCAAGCAACAGGAGGTACCAGACTAACCTGTAACAATGTTGTAGAAAGCTGAAGGAGCCAACAAACATTCCTATTATGCAAATAAAACTGATTTAAATGAGCAAAGAGTCTAAACCTTATAGACCAATGTACCCAGTATGCATTAACATTCCAGAGAAGATAGAGAAAATGTATTCAAAACTATATGTAAATAATAAATACGGTTAATATCATAGGCATGAAAAACATTCAAAAACATCTGTCGAGAGACATAGGGTGAACATATTAACCCTGATATGAAATACAGTTACAATCTGCACTGTTAGCTCAAAGATAGTATTTGAGCATGACTTCTGACAAAGTTCCCCTTGGAAGATGCATTAACAGATGTTAGTGATGGATGAAAGACAAAGTACTCCTGAACCAAAAACCAAACAAGAGGTGAGCTGTAACAGAATGGGACTCTATATTCAGCTTTTCTGTTCGCCTACATCAGGTTCAGACGATGAAATCTCAGTCCAAATAGAATCTTGTGTCTAGGTATGCAGGTGAAAGAGCTATTCATTTCCACAAACGATATAGTAAGCCCAAAGGAAAAAAGAGCAACATTCTCCTAGATTAAAAATGCCAACAGAAAGCAAGCTGTAAACTCAGATAATAAGCACAAATTAAATTATGTATGTTTTATATAAATAAAAAAATATATATATTAAAAACATTAAGTTGAAGAAGGCACCATAGGTAAACACCTCAGTTCTGGCCAGTCTCGCTTACTAGCAACACTGAGGAGATACTAAGTATAATTCAGAGATCTGCCTGTCCATTTTTTCTTCAAATTCAAATTATTTGTGTTTTTTTGTTCTTGCTTATAGGTCCCTCAGAATGTAATGAAGACAGGTAGAAACCAACTTTTAAAAGCTGCAATAATATCCTTCCAAACAAATGTATGATTTTGTTTTCAATTACTGTTAAATAGTTTAGGAATGTTAAAGTGACTTACATTTTTAAAGAGCATTCAGACTTATCTGATAGAATTCTCTAGAGGCATGTGAGAAAAAGCACCAATGACAATGTCAGATAAATTACCTCCCCTCCACACATCCATTGTGTCAACAACTACTATATTCTGAATACAAAACAAAGGTACCAAAGAGATTGCCATGCTCTTTGCTTCTTAAAAACAAGCAAATACTGATTCACAAAGCAGTAAAGTTCATTTTCCTACAAAGATATGTATTTATGGAAATACATCATTTTCCAACTCATAATCACAATTAGTAAACTGCCTGTTGAACAACATGTTCGATATCTTACAGTTCAAACCCTGATATCACCAAATCTGTCTTAAAATTACAACACATAGGTAGGTTTCGCTCAACAAGAGTTACTACAATCTTATTAAAACATCTTTAGAAATATCTCATCTTGTAGAATTTCAGAGTCCCCTACACTTTACTTTTATTAGTGAAATTTTAGGAAAAAGTTTATTTTGAAAAGAAGCCTAGAAAAGCAAGTATTTTTTAAAGCTAGATATGCTATAATTTTTAGATTGATGCTATCTAATGAAATCCTTACTTGTCTACTCCAGGAAATGGACACCATGTGTCACATAAGTTTTTTTGAAAGAATGCGCAACATTTTCAGGGCTGGGTTTCAGAAAGATTAGCTCTATCAACAGTGCAGTTGTCCAGTCCACAGGTGTTTCACAAGAATTTCAATGGAAACCGGGTATTTATTTACACATTCCACTGCTGCACTGGAAACCTAAACACAGCAGCTTTCAGCATGATATAAAGCTAACAAACGGTTTATCATCTGCATTAAACAATATGGAGACAATAAACCAAAATAATGCATACACACAGACTTTTTCAATCTTTAAATTATTTTAATGCCCCTTTAACAGAGAAGTCTTCTTTAGCTGAAAAGACTGGCAGTCAGATATAATTCCATTACAATATTAATAATAATAAAAAACCCAAACTGACTCTGGCTTTCACAACTGGTTTCCATTACTTCTGAACTTCATACCAAAAACAGCTTTGACAAAACAACTTTTATTTCACACTGCAAAGGAGGTTATGGTTTACACAATCTACGTAATTGCTACATTAGCTGTAATGAATAGCAGACAAAAGTGACGTAAAGGGCAGAAGCTGTCTTGGAAAAATCTAAGTTATTAAGAAATTACTTGAGATTTAACAGAGCCTCGAATGCAGGATTGTTTTCACAGTACAGTGCTTGCATCACCAGTGAACCTGATGACCGTAATTAACATTGACATTAGATATCCTTATTTTATACCACATTTCATCGTAGCTTTACAAAGACTTGCAGGGTTAGCCCCATTCTACAGATATAGAAAGGCTTTGGCACAAAATAGCTTGTTCAGTCACTCAGAAAGGTAGCAGCACAACATGAACAGAAACAGCTCACCCAGTCTCACTCCATCACCTTTCAGTTATTTTTCTGAAGTCATCACAGAGAACTCATACCAGCTGCACCCGGAATTCATGATATTGAAAAAGCATTTAGTATCTTTTTCACTTCACAACATTTTTTGTTGGGAAGACTACTGATTTTCCCTCCAGGCCACAGGAAGATTATTTTGGAAATAAACCCACCAGGTATCTTTCAAGTCCACTGCTAGGCAGAACCAGCAGATGCAAACTTTTGGAGATGTACCTATAGGGAAGCAGGACTACTCAAACAACTTGTCCCATACACACTGAAAATTTTCTGCAAGTATGAGCATCGTCAGAAGAACTGGAAGTTACAGCATGCAGCAGATAAACACAAAAGCTGTAAGACCAGAGGCTCATAAGACATACAAGGAGGCTCAATTTTCCCACGTTAGATCTGCCAAACAGAGTGCATATACTCTGGGTCACAGAACATGATAATGGCAGCGTCCTCTTAGGGCTATCACAGGGGACTGATCAACCCCCATTTTCTGGGGATGAAACCCAACAAGAAGAGTCAATGGGAAGGGCTCTCCAGAGCACCTTACAGAACAAAGGGGGTTGCTGCCTACTGGGGCCTGGAACTCATAAGGTGCTAGAGGAGCATTTGGAGATACAATAAGGCTTATAATGAGATTTTTAAAGGAAAAAAACAAAGACAGGCAAAAGGGACAGATGATGGTGGTTCAGGAAGGAACAAGCATGGGAAAATACAGGGCAAAAAGGGACCAGCTTTAAACACGTGACTGGTGAGTATGCTTGTCCAGCAATGCTCTGCACCTTATTGCCACAGTCTGTCCCAACTTCTTATTAAACTACACTTCTAAATATTTTCCTGGGTGAAGAGACTCTATTCTGCATGCATAAGCATGTTTGGAAGTATACATGCCAGCAGCTGGAGCTGGACCACACACAGGTACCTGATGTCCCAGCAAGCGGAGAGGCCAGAGCCCGTGCATACTGCCTGGGTGCATTACGACAGTGTGTGACTGCTGGCAAACACTGAGCTGGACTAGCTGGCAAGTTGGATAAGAGGCTTGGGAGCCAAGCATCAGAGCAACCATGAGTCTGAGCCAGATACTGGAGAGAGCAGAGGGTCTGAGATTTGGCTACTTGGAGGGACCAGGAAGTCCAAGTGAGTTACTGGAGAGACCAGGACATCTCAGGGTTGGCTACTGCTAAGTCTAGCTACCAGAGAGACATGTTCGTATGTATGCATCTCTTGTGCACAAGGCAGCTGGGAGACCAGTGGATCCAGGAGCAAGCTACTAAGTAGACCAAATGTCTAAGACCAATTACGGGAGGGACCTGTAGTGTGTTTACCTGTGGGAGCACAGGTCTGAGTACCAGGAACTGGACTGGGAGCTGTGGGCCTTTGTGGTTCATATGCCCACATGCCAGCAGCTGGGGTGTTCATCAAACCAAGGAGCCAGCTACTGAATAGAATGTGTAAGATCAGTTACTGGAGGGATCTATATTCTCTGTGTATGTGTGTGTGCGTATATCTGTAAATAGATATACATATATTCATTTTCCACAAACAGGCTTTCACCCTGATCAGCTAGAGAGGGGAACAGGATGCATCCATTGGCATTGCTTGTGTTTGCATGAGCGCTGTGTTCTGTCTGTGTTGGCCTACGCTACCAGACGTGTATATGTATATATGTATCATACATATGCACGCCTGTGGGAATACATGTTCGGCCTCACTATTGGCTGGACCTTGGGACACGGAGCTATGGCAACTTTGCTTCTATCGGGCTTCCAGATTTAGCAACTCTTATCACAAACAAAATTAAATATAACTTTGTTAAAGCCTTCTGAATTATAATTTTCAACCATTATGGAATCAAGGTGATAAGCAGTCATGAAATGCTCTAGGTAATGAGTCTGAAGTTTTAAAAAAGTATTATCAATTAAATGAACCCTAAAACAAAGAGAAAGATCATTACCAATGTAATTAATTATGAGGAAACAACAGTGAATTAACTGTAAAACAGATGTTGAAATGCCTGAGCTGGCTCCAAGAGGAGTGATTTTCATCCAGCAATGTTAGTAACCCAGTTCAAGTGCAACACTTCCAAGATGCACTCGGCTCCTGAGGTCGTACACCTGCATTCACACAACGCAGAACATCCCTGCACTGTATCTGTGTTCAGGGCACATGAAGAGTGGGAAACAAAGATACTCAACCCCAGAGTCATTCAGGTCCATCAAAGCGCATTTGCGACACTTCAGTATCTTTGCAGCGCTTACTGCCTAGCTTTTCAGAGTAATATTCGTTACCGAAGGTAACAAATGAGTAAGTGCACACATGAATGCATAGAACCAGTTCTGCTCTGATGCTACACCAGAGTTAGCAGCCCATGCTTGAACCTTGAGTGCCCACTGGAGACACTGAAGAAAACAGCTCAGATCTTGCACTGAAGAAAAGAAACCCTCAAGAATTCTGAAAAACATTAATCCGCTCAGAGCAGTTAGCATTCTCTGCATGAGGCCAACAGGGTCTCCAAATTACAATGCTTTTCCACTATTTAGGGTATCCCGACTCTCGTCTTGATACTGCTCTGAATTAGTGAGTTGACTATAGTAGTCTTCTGGAAGACACACACCTGAATAGCGGCACTACCAACTGGCTTCTAAAACGTCAACTTTTTTTCCTTTTCTATTTTAAAAAATAATTTAATGTTTATTTCTTTCACTCTCTACCCAGTAGAACACCAAATAATGCCACCATTGCATGACTCTTACATTAGTATTTCCTAAAAGTTTAGTAAGTAGCATATCACTCATAAGCTTTGAAATTCTCTTATGATAAATGGCTGTAAATAAGAAAGAGCATCTTACCAGCTTTGGGCATATTTAGTGTTTTCGTTTCCACCTTGCTACACTTATTAACGCTGAAACATGCTTTTGTAGTCTTTACTTTTCCAGTTGAGTCCACAGACTGTGTAAAATTTGCATTTTGATTCTGTCCATCTATTTTAGAAACCAATGAAGCACTTCCCTCTTTCTCATCTGTCTGCAAAAGAGAGACAAGTTCACAATAGCATTTCCTTCATGCAGTTGAAGAGAAATGGAAAGAAGAGCAACGAGAAGGGATCTTAATAGATGCTAATCCTCATTATCAAACTATCTACATAAATATACATCCCTACACAAATATATGCATCCCAGTGTTCACAACAAAAAGCGCATGCAAACAATACCAAACACCACTTGTGCAAGTAGTTTATGAATTGAATTTAATCGAAGTCTTCTGCAGATAAAATCAATAAAAATTGTGATGCTTTTTTTTGGTTGATATTAAAGGTTTCAGAGAAAGTTCCTTGCAGGAAAACTGCAACTTGATGCACTGGCATTTCATTACCAAGTATCTTGGTTTTTTAACTGCTTTTGCCAAAGCATTCCAAACATTTGAATCCAACAAAGCCCACCCCAAGATGCAATCCATACCTCAGCCACACTGAGAATTGTATTTGGGCTCAAAACTGGTTACTTTTACTTATTTGAAAAATATTTTTCTGCATCCACTTCACAAGAGAGGAACCTACCTGAGAAGCAAGATACAATGTAGTAAGAGCAAAAGTATCAAAATCTATTCTGAACAGGCTGATTATTTAAGCAGAGGTTGTTTGTGGTGAGATCAGATGCTATCTTTTAGTAACAATGGTGTATGAACAAAGATACTTTTTAGTGCACTGTTCAGTTTACCTCCTTTAATTTCATTTCTTGGTCCATCTCCTTAGTTCCGTTCTCGAGACAAACTGTGATACCTTTTCCTGGTGGTATAAACCTTGGCTTTTTGGCTGCGTTTCCTAGCAGTTGACTTGGAGCTGCTGATCGCCTCATATTTAGTTGTAATGCTCTGGAGAGTGGAGGGAAAGGAAGGAAGCAGATAAAGACAACTGTAGTCCGAATAGGCTTTAAATATAAAAATAGATCCATAGATAACAATATAAGCACTATTTTAAAATAAAATAAAAGATAGCATAAAAGATTTTCAAATAACAATCTTAATTCACAAGCATAATACAACTTAAGAAAAAGTAGTATCATTGCAATGCATTGTTTATGTACCACTACAGCAAATTCTGCAGTTGAACACTTCCTTTTTCATTTGAAAAGCCAATAATGCAGTTCTCAATAGCAAGAAACGCTCTGGAGATGCGTGAAATAGGGCTGCTTAACAAACTTACACCAGTTTATAAAAAGAAAGACAATTTGAAACAGAACTAACTTGTCTAAACACTTAAAACATAATTTCAAAAAGCCCATTATTAGTGCACAATGAACAACAACTGTTGAAGGCATGTTTCATATCTGGGAGTAGTATTTTGCATTAAACAGTCAATTATATTGGTCATTCAGATTCACTGCAATCAGATTAGAATACAGCAGAAAATTATCTCAAAATTACAGTGGTGGTTATCACTCCATGTTATGTCCACTTGAACAGTGGAAAAGAACATATTATAGGTTTTTCCTCAAAATATAAGACCATTATTCCCTTAAAGAACCTCAGGACAAAACCAAACATACACCAATGTTAATATGAGAAAGCATACTTGCAACCACTAGAATAACAAGTTATAATCTTAATAATTCAAAGTAGTAGAAATACAACAAGAAAAGAAAATTGCAGTAGAATGACCCAGCAGCTGGAATGATGAAGACAAGCACAGTACAGCAATTTATGGAACATACTTTGGTTTAATTCTCTTAATGTAATACCAGTACATGGACTGTTTATTTTAATTGATCCCCCCAACTATTAGGTAAAAATAAACCATAATACAGGTTGCAAACACAAACTTCTCTACCTCTCTACTATCTTGAAAACGTTTGCATCCTGTTGCAACAGCCAATGTGTTTCTGCACTTTTTTGACGCTACTCTGCACTCCAGCGGCTTACTTGGGCATGACAACCTTTCTTTCCAAGATTTGCATAGTAGTAACGGAGTGCTGTTAGAATACTTGCAAACATGCAGACAATAACATAAGTACTGCTCTCTCCTTCATATCTGAACAATTAGCATATATGTAATGCTGTTACTAGATGTAAACCTTAATGGCAAAATGGCCTGAACTGTTATCACCATGCGGTTCCATGGTGGCTGTTATTAAAAATACAAGGAAAGAGGTTTCTTAACTGTGTCAACAGCAGCTCATATAAGTTAGCAACAATGTTAGCATATGAGGGAACTGGGGTTGTTTAGCCTGGAGAAAAGGAGACTGAGGGGAGACCTTATTGCTCTCTCTTATTGCCTGAAAGGAGGTTGTAGCGAGGTGGGTGTTGGTCTCTTCTCCCAAGTAACAAGCCACAGGACAAGAGGAAATGGCCCCAAGTTGTACCAGGGGAGGTTTAGATGGGATATTAGGAAAAATTTCATCACCAAAAGGGTTGTCAAGCATTGGAACAGGCTGCCCAGGGATGTGGTGGAGTCACCATTCCTGGAGGTATTTAAAAGACGTGTAGATGTGATGCTTAGGGACGTGGTTTAGTGGTGGACTTGGCAGTGCTAGGTTAATGGTTGGACTTGATGATCTTAAGGGTCTTTTCCAACCTAAATGATTCTATGATTCTATGAACTCTAGTTAACCCTATGCAATAAGGAAGTAGCTTGGTTATTATAACAGGAGTACCTGCAGTGTAAACAACTGATAGTCACTGTGAAAGCTGCAAAGGTGTCAAGAACCTTCCAGAGGAGCAGACTCTGAGTGGCAGCGCTGACCACAGCCAGCTTCAGGTGCCATGTGAATTTGAATAAGTTCTCTGCTCAATCCTATAATGCCTGGTGATGCTTGGGAAGACAACCCAGGCACCCCACAACTCTACACGAGGACTACGCATAGCATGGCTGAACTGCTACACTAACTGGGACCACTGCACTTCTAGAGCTTGTCACATCTCCCGTGGAACAGGGGAGTTGTGCAATTCATAAATTGCATGTATCTGTGATTAAAGTGTTTTGATTTCCAAATCTATTTGGACTTTACACCATCATTTGGTCTTAAACCACAAAAACAGACTCATTAAGAGATTTGCAAATGACTAAGAAATTTAAAGACATGACCCTTGATAACACAGTAACTTCACTCCCGTTAAATTTAAGAACATGTAAGAATATTACCAGTATTACCTACTTGCAACTACAAAAACCATTAGGGGGTTGTGTTTTTTAAAATGTAATATTGCTTCCAGCAATACATCTCCCTCTGTCTTCAAAATATAAGCTTTTATAAAATATAATAAAAATATAACATACAAAAAATAATAAAAGGTTTATATTTTGTATCTTTACAGTACTATACAGAAAAAAGGCCATTATGGACGTGCAACAACTTTTGGATGGGATCAGAGTAGGTGTAGCTAGGGCAAGGAATAGCTCCACATTACAACTAAATCAACTGACAAGCAAATATGCCCTTTCCTCTGAGACAACCACCAGTACATTGAATCACCCTGTACCTGCAATACCATTAGGTATGGTTGCAGAGAAACAGCTGGAGGTAACGAGGAAAGCACTGTTCCTGCCTTTTATTAGCAACCTAGCTTGACCAAATTAAATGTACCATGAAACCACATCCTAAAACGTCTCATGAATGCATCTGGTTTTACAAGCACTGAATTTTTCTCCTTAAAAGGTATCTTAACAGCTGCATTAAAATGAAACACATACACAAAGAATATTTCAAAATTTTACACATGCAACTCAACACAGTATGCATGGAGTCCTGTTAGAGGCAGTTACTTTAGCCATTTTAGCACAAATTTAACAGGCTGCTCTCCTGAACATTTGAAGAGATATTCCCGGCATAGACGACCAGGCTAAATGGTTTTTATAGGCAACTACGAAGATGTGACACAGGATTAACTTTTACTCAATTAAACTGCAGGCACCGAGTGCATCACCTTGGATATCAGTATTAGTGGAAAAACCACCTCAAATGCGTAATAACTGTAAGGATTTGGAGCAGGTCCAAAAAGCAATGCTATTGAAATCGCTACTAGCCCGGCCCACCTCGCCTCAGCCGCCCGGAAACAGCCGCTGGGATGGGAGGGGAGAGGGAGGGGGTCTCCCTGCGGGCAAGTACAGGGGCTGGGAGCGCCCAGCCGGCTCCTCCACCCCCGCGAGGAGAAGCCAGCAGGCCTTCCCCCCCGGTGACCCGCGGCAGGCGCCGCCCGCCCCCAGCCGTACCTCAGCTGCCGGCCCCGCCACCGCCGGCCCCGCCGCTCACCCAGCACTCAATTGTCCCGCCGCCGGCTCCCGTCAGCCCGCTGGCCGCACCGCGCATGCGTCCTGCGCAGCCCCCTCCCTCCCTGCCAAGTGCCGCTCTTCCCGCCAAGTGCGCATGCTCCGGGGCCGTGCGCGGCGTAACCTCAAGTGCGCATGCCCAATCCCTTCCGCCTCGGAAACATTGAGGTGCGCGTGCGTAGTGCTAACCTGTGGGGTGCTGTTCGGCGCTGGCGCCGTTGGAAGCGGCGCATGCGCGAGGCCCTTGTGCCACACACAGTATGGCGGAGAGGCCGTGCTCCCGGAGGCGTGCCGCGCGGCCGTCGAGCAAGAGAGGCCGCAAAAGTAACCTCGATTTCGCGACAGCGAGCGGCGGCGGGGCGAGGCGGCGGCGGCGGCGGCGGGCGGAGTGAGGGAGTGAGTGGGGGAGTGAGGGAGTGGGTGAGGGAGCGAGGGAGTGGGTGGGTGAGTGAGTGGGTGGCTGCGGCCGCGGCCGCTGTGAGGGCCGCCCGCGGGCTGGGGCGGCGACGGGCTGGACCGGGGCGGGCGGCGGGCAGCCGCGCTGCGGGGGGCAGCGGGACCGAAGCGGATGGCTGTGCGGAGCTGGGCCGTGGGGCGGGAAGTGTTGCATGGGGACATTAGCGTTTGTCTGGGGTTGCTCGCCGCCGGCAGGCCTGGCGCTTGCACCTTCAGCCCCAGTGCTGGGCTGGTGGTGGCTTTGCCGCCCTGTTGAGAAGATAATGGTAAGTGTGTGTTCGTTGCTCAGGTCCGCTTAGGTGCGGTTGCTTGGTGTTACGGTGCTGCTCCACGTGTTTCCAGGCCAGTTTTGTTTTCTGTGACCAAGATGATTGACCATTCTGTTTCCGTGAAAAGCCGAAATCAGAACTCAATAGTCGGGATGACTATTAAGCAGGTATTCTTTATTGCAGCGCTGGGCAGCACTGGGGATCGCTCCGCCACAAGTGCTCCGACAAACAAGCAAGATCACAGAGGTTATATGTTGCAAAATATACATATTCATAAGATTAATTTATATAAACATGAGATTTCTTGGAACTCATTAATATATGTAAATGTCCCCGACGCAGGCGTACTTAAGTCCTTAGGTGGTCGTTAGGGATCCTCTGGTGGTCGTTGGAGGAAGTCAGTAGTCTTCATCACTCTGACCGCTGACTGAACTTTGTCTTTACGCATGCTCAGTCCATCTTTGTCTTGCTCATACTTTCCTTACATATCCAAAATCAGGTGGTTCTTGTGTAGTTTCTCCTTATCAGCCCTTTCCAGGGACACAGGGCCTGAAGAATTCCTTTTATCTATCTTCATTACAACTATCTCAGCTAACCAAGGATTTAACACAGGCAAAGCATTCTTACTCTAATGATTAGGTCAAATAAAGAAAGCTCGTTAGCAATTCTGCTATCTAAGTTTACTGGCAAGCTAGGCCAAATTATCTGCGAAAGGGAGACTAAAAGAAAACATTGAGCAACCAAGATATTTACAGGATTTCTTTTTTTGTCTTTGGGATTTTAGCTCTTTTCATTCCCCCCTTTTCTTTAAACTTTGTAAATTCTTTTACAAAGGTTCTAAATTAAAAGTCATTACTACTTCCACATATTTCTTTCAATTATTCGCTTTACACAGCCAACACAAATGGCAAGGATGATAACAATTATTATCATAACAATTAGCCCTTCTAATAATGTAGCCAGCCATCCTTTCAGTGACCATCCTCCTAGGGTCTGCAGAATTTTATTTAGCCAATTATTTTCTGCAGTCTCTCGGAGAGCTTTACTATCTTTTGCTACTCTTTTCATCTCATCTAACTGTCTTTGCAAATCATCAGTCACATTGGGTATGTGGACACAGCAATGTTCTGTATCTAGTTTTAAGTATCCACATACCCCTTGTTCTTTAATCAATAGTAAATCTAATGCTAACCTATTCTGTATGGTCATCTTAGTATTTGCTTGAACCTGCCTGTTAATAATTTGAAACCCTTTCTGGGTAGCTCTTGATAGTGCTTCTACTTGCCAAGTCAAATTATCTATCAGTATTCTATTTTCTAATGCCATTAGTCCTGGTAACAAAAAACTTTGAATTCCCCAGCTGAATTCCACAGCAGAGGTAGGTCCTGCCCATGAATCGCCTTCCGGTTCTCGTTTTACTTTTCCCCAATAAGTGGTTTTAATTGGACTTTGCTTCCAAGTCGGGCAGAGTGTCAGAAGTCCTAGGGTTACTTGTCTCCCTGTTGATCCTAGTTTTAATCGAGTAGTCCAATATCCATCTGATGTTACCCACACAGTGTAGCCAGGAGAAGGAATCTTTTGCCTACATTCTTGGGAATGATTTTGAGCGCATTTCTGCTGTAATTCCAAAGTGGAATTGAGAACATTGATCAAAGACTGATTTACCTTTGTGGGGCACCTCCAATTTGTCCTACTAGTATCAGACATTGCCTTTATGCTCCAATCAATGCACCAGGCGTTATTTCCTATATACTTCCAAAATCCCTCTACTGGCTTAACCCAAGTTTTGGGAGGCTGTCTAAGTTTCTCGCATTCAGGTGATTTTACCTTTTTCCCTTCCTGAATTGAATCAAAAATACACATTACTAGTTTACCCAGGGCAGTTCCTCCTCCTGATACAAAGCCAAAGTCCTTTTCGCTATAATCTTTAGGACATTTTCCTCCTCTTGGTTTAGCAATTATAGTTTTGTTTCCTATGGTCACTGGATCTTGTAGTACATTCAAAACTCTATCCCTGCAGTCTCCTTTCTGGTCTAAATAGTATCTTACTCCAGCCTTATTTAATTCTTGGGTCATTTTGTCATAATATTCTAGCATTGTCAAATTCACAGGTATGATTCCCCATGGGATAGGTTGGCCTGCAGATTGAGGAATTGGGAGGCAAGCAGTTACACTTGTCAAATTTCGCATTTTACCAAATCCTTGAATGAGCTCTAACATTAAATTGTTAGCATCCTTTTCACACAAACTTTTACACACTAGTAAACAAGCGCATAGCAGCATCAGTAAAACTACTTTCGGGTCAATCTTACGGACGTTGGTCCCGTAGGCTGAGATTTCCATGGTCCAGTAGGTGCTTTCTTAATTCTCGAATAGTGGATCCACGCAGCGTGCTTCTCAAGCTTAACTGCAGTGTAGGTTGTGAGCAGAACTTGAAAAGGGCCACTCCATTTCTCTTCAAGAGGGTCACCTGAAATATTTTTAACATAAACCCAATCCCCAGGTTTAAACAAGTGCACCGGAGAATCTAAACCCCACGCTCTGGTAGATACCACTAATTTATTTACTTCTTGTAATTGTTTTCCTAATGCTATTAGATATTGCCGTAAGCTAATTTCCCCTGCTTGGGTGAGATCTTGCCCTCGATATCTGGTTTGAAATGGTCTCCCATATAAAATCTCAAAGGGACTCAATTTCTCTTTAGTCCTTGGTTTAGTTCGAAGTCTCAATAATGCAATTGGGAGGGCCTGATCCCATCTCAAGTTGGTTTCCTGACAAATTTTGCTCAATTGTGTTTTTATCATATGGTTCATTTTCTCTACCTGTCCACTTGCTTGTGGGCGGTAGGCTGTATGCAATTTCCAATTAATTTCTAAAAACTTACTAGCTTGCTGAACTACCTGTGACACAAAGTGTGGCCCTCTGTCAGAGGAGATAACTTCTGGCACTCCAAACCTAGGAATAATTTCTCTTAATAAAACTTTTGTTACTTCTCGAGCTTTATTTGTTCTGCAAGGGAAAGCTTCAGGCCATCCAGAGTAGGTATCGGTTAACACCAACAGATACCTATACCCCCCTTTTCTAGGGAGCTCCGAAAAGTCTATTTGCCAGTTTTGACCTGGAACATTTCCTTTGCCTATGCTTCCAAATTTTACACGATTTTCTACCTTTGGGTTATTTTTCAAACATGTCTCACACCTATCAACCACACTTTTCACAGTTTGAAACAAATTTCTAGCCACTATCTGCTTAGTGAGAGAGTTATACAGAGCTTCAGTTCCCCAGTGAGTTTTATCATGTTCAGTCTTTGTCAGTGCCCACAGTAGTCTGAAGGGGATTATTATCCTGTTATCTTTTAACACTGCCCATCCTGATAGGCCAATTTTAGCCTCTAAGTCAGTAATTAACTTCTGATCCTTTTCATCGTATTCAGCTGATTCAGGTAGTGGCAAAGATTTTTCAGGAATTAAACTTAGTATCTCACCTTGTTCCGCTGCTTGCCTTGCTTCATAATCAGCCAACTTATTTCCCACTTCCCTGTCAGTGTTACCTTTCTGATGTCCTTTGCAGTGCATAATCGCCACTGCTGACGGAAGTTGCACAGCTTCTAAAAGTCGCAGTATTATATCAGCGTGTTTTATACCTTTCCCTTGAGCAGTTAAGAGTCCTCGCTCCTTCCAAATTGCTCCGTGAGCATGCACTACGCCAAAGGCATATTTTGAATCTGTCCATATATTCACGCGCAATCCTTTGGCAAGCTCCAGTGCTCTCACTAAGGCAACTATTTCGGCTCGTTGTGCAGATGTGCCTTTAGGGAGTGACTTTGCTTCCACCACCTGATCTGTGGTGGTCACAGCATATCCTGCCATTCGAACTCCATTCTTTACAAAACTACTCCCATCGGTATACCAAGCGTGGTCAGCTTCTTCCAGTGGCTCATCCTTCAGGTCAGGCCTGCTTGCGTATACGGTCTCAATGGTTTCTATACAATCATGTACAACAGTCTTCATTTCCTGCTTATTACTTAGAAAAGAAGCGGGGTTAATTACAGCGGATGTAACGATTTCAATATCGTCCTGTTCCATCAGGACTGCTTGATACTTCAGAAACCTTGATGGTGACAGCCAATGTCCTCCTTTTTGTTCCAAAACGGAAGTTACAGCATGGGAAGTATGCACAACCATCTTTTGTCCCAAGGTAAATTTTCGAGCTTCTTGAATGATCAAAACAACAGCGGCAACTGCCCGAAGGCATCCCGGCCATCCTTTACTCACCTCATCCAATTGTTTGGAAAAATATGCTACTGCTCGTTTATAAGGACCCAGCCTCTGGGCTAGAATTCCCAAAGCCACTCCTTGTCTCTCATATGAGAACAACCAGAAGGGCTTTGTTATGTCTGGCAGGCCCAAAGCTGGAGCTCTCATTAATTCCAATTTCAATTCTTTGAATGCCCTCTTGGCTTCATCAGTCCATGTTAACTGTGTCTGACTATTTTTCAACAGTTCGTACAAGGGTTTAACTAAAAGTCCATAATTATAAATCCATAATCGACACCAACCTGTCATTCCCAGAAAGGTTCGCAGCTCTTTTACTGTGGTCGGTTCTGGGGTCCTGCAAATGGCTTCTTTTCGGTCATTCCCGAGCTGTCTCTGTCCTTTAGAAATCACAAATCCCAAGTAGATTACTTCTTTTTTCAAGATCTGGACTTTCTGCAACGATACTCGATAACCACTTAGTCCAAGAAAATTTAACAAACTCACAGTCCATTCCTTACATTCTTCTTCTTTTTCCGTAGCTATCAGAATATCATCCACATATTGCAAAAGGGTACCATTTCCTGGAGGCCTTTCCCAGACCTCTAATTCTTTAGCCAATTGATTTCCAAAAATTGTGGGGCTATTCTTAAATCCTTGAGGTAACACTGTCCAGGTTAGTTGGGTTTTCCGTCCTGAATCAGGGTTTTCCCACTCAAAGGCAAAAAAGTTGCGGCTTTCAGGGGCCAAGGTGAGGCAAAAGAATGCATCTTTCAGATCTAGTACTGTGAACCATTCATAGGTTTCTTTTAAACTGGTCAATAAAGTGTATGGGTTTGCCACTACCAGGTGCAAATCTTCAACTATCCGATTTATTGCTCGTAGGTCTTGCACCAATCGGTAGGTTTTGCCATCAGGCTTTTTGACAGGCAGAATGGGAGTGTTGTACTCTGAAGAGCATTCAGTCAATAATCCGAATTTTATAAATTCATCTATAATATGTTTCACTCCTCGTCTATCTTCCAATTTCAAAGGATATTGTTTCACCCTAATGGGTCGTGCTCCTTCTTTGAGTTTAACAACAACCAATTCCGCATTTTTAGCTTTTCCAGGTATTCCCGAGGCCCATACTCCTGGGTATACCTGGTCTTTTATTTCCTGCATAATTTCTTCTTCTCTAACTTGGGGTTCAGTGAGAGCCAAACTTAAAATTTCAATGTGGTTTTCTTCTGGTATTTTAAATTCGATTTCCCCATCTTTAAATCTTATTTCAGCATTCAATTGTTCTAATAAGTCCCTTCCCAAAAGTGGTCTAGGAGCTTCAGGCAAGTAGAGGAATTTATGAATCCCTACACTTTTTCCAATTTTAAATTTCAATGGTCTTAGAAAGAAAGCCCTCTCAACCTGCCCTGTTGCTCCCACAATGTTAACAGTTTGTTTACTCACGGGCAATAAAGTCTGATTTAATACTGAAAATGTGGCACCTGTATCTATTAAAAATTCTACAGGTTTTTCTTCTTTCCCTAGCTGAATTTTTACCAAGGGTTCTGCTAGGGAAGATTCCCCTGGTCCCCATCAATTTTCTTCCGTGTTGGCTACCATCACCGGTTTGCCCAGTCTCGGGCAATTTTTTTTCCAGTGCCCCAGTTGTTTACAATAGACGCACTGATCTCTCAAGAGGGGTTGATTTCCTCTCTTCCCTCTAAGTGGGGCACTTGCACCACTTCTCATAACTCCTCTCCCCTCATTGCTGTTGCTCCGAGGGGGTATCTGACCTTCTACGGTGCGCAAAGCAGCTACTGTAGCATTAGCAATTGTTTTACCCACTTGTTTTTCCTTTCGACTATCTCTATTCCGATACACTTGCCAAGCAGTTTCCAATAACCTTTCCAAGTCCCTTGCATCTGCCCCCTGCACTTTCTGTAATTTCCTTCTAATATCATCCACCGACTGTCCCAGAAACAGAAATATTAGCTGACTTTTACCTTCTTGAGAGGTAGGGTCTAAAGGAGTATATTTCCGCATTCCTTCCTTTAGCCGATTCAAAAAGTCAGTAGGTGACTCCTTTTTATCTTGTTTTATCTCATACAGCTTAGACCAATTTACTGATTTTGGGACAGCATTTCTTATTCCGTACGCAATCCATTCCCTGTACCGCCCTAGTAAATTCCTGGTTCCCGTCTGGTTAGGGTCCCAGCCGGGATTTGTAATTGGAACATGATTATCCACTGTTCCTGGCAGAGTCCCAGCCAGCACCAGAGCCTGCACCTGAGTCCTAGCTGCTCTCACAACCATCTGTTTTTCTGATTCACTGAACACTGCATCCAGCATTGCATCCACATCCTCCCAGTCAGGGTCCTGGGTTTTCACAATCAATTCAAATCCTTTAGCAACCCTCTCAGGGTCGTCCCGATAACTCCCTGCAGTAACTCGCCAGCCGTCCAAGTCTGCTAAAGTGAAAGGTACTTTAATTCTAACAGGTCCTCCCACTCCCATCGCTTGTCTTAAGGGAGCCTGTATCGCAGGTCCCACTTTGCTTCGGGTCCTGGTGGTTATGGGAGAAAACCTAATATCTGTTTCCTCTCTCTCTCTCATCTCCGGCTCTTCTCTCCCAACAGCACCCGCATCTCCTTCTCTATCACCTTCCCTTTCTAGCGGAGGCAAATAATCCTCTAACCTTTCATTCTGCGAACCAACTTTCAAACATCTCTGTCCAATGCTACACGCCGAGCAACACCTTTTCAATATCCTATTTTGCTTATTTCTCTCCTTTTCTATCGCCAAGACCATAGGGTCCTGGGGCGCCAAATTAATTCCGCACTCTTTCTGCCACTCAGGGTGATTCCGCAGAGTGAAAAACATATCTGCATAAACCACCTCATCCCATTTTCCTTCCCGCCGCAAAAATAACATTAGTTGCAACAAAGTATTATACTTCAAAGTTCCGTTCAAAGGCCATTTTTCACCATCTTCTAATTTGTACAGGGGCCACCACTGATCACAATATTTGATTAATGTTTTCTTATTCACACTCCCACCTGGTGGTCCCCCTATCTCTTTCCAGTGTGCTAAGATACATCCTAGGGGGCTTTTCTTTACAATACCACCACTTTGCTGTCCCCCCATTCTACCTTATTGATTCTGTACTTCTGTTATTCTCCCACAGATTATTTTAATAACCTCAACCTGTCGCGCTTTATTCTCCCACTCTGACCACGTTCCACAATTCTCACATTGAATAAACAATTCACAAGGAAAAGCGGTTCACATTCATTTTCAGGATGAGACGCACAGGTCTCCAGGTTTTCCACACTCACTTTGCAGTCACACTGTGTTTCAGTCACTCACCAGTCACACCAGAGTTAACTCAGCTCATTCACGCTTAGTTGCTGATTTCGCAGTGCCTAACGAATATATCCAAATTCAATACCAATAAACCAATATCCGAGTTTGGTGCCAGTAAATCCATACCACCAACAGTACAAACTCATGCGGGTTTCATAAGTGTACCAATACCAAAAGGCACGTTCTTGCAGAAGTACAAGGCTTAACCCGTGCCTGTACCAACGTACCACCAACAGTACAAACTCATGCGGGTTTCATGAGTGTACCAATACCAAAAAGCACGTTCATGCAGAAGTACAAGGCTTAACCCGTGCCTGTACCAACGTACTAAATACCAAATGTATACCCTCAGGCACTAGTAGCCTGGTATACGGCGCTCAGCGTAGGACGTCTCCTACGACTTATGAGAACCTTCCAAATGACCGGTCCCAAATTCCAAAACAGAAAAGATTTAAAGAATACCTTTTTCCTTTAGATGGTCCTTGTCTGCTCCCGCAGTGATCCGATTGAGGCGAGGAGTCCCTCCGGGAAATCCCGGGGGTACCCTAGGGAGTCCTGTTCTCAGCGGGTCCTGCAGCCGAGCAGAGCGGGTCCCATCTGGGGTGCCAAACTGTTTCCGTGAAAAGCCGAAATCAGAACTCAATAGTCGGGATGACTATTAAGCAGGTATTCTTTATTGCAGCGCTGGGCAGCACTGGGGATCGCTCCGCCACAAGTGCTCCGACAAACAAGCAAGATCACAGAGGTTATATGTTGCAAAATATACATATTCATAAGATTAATTTATATAAACATGAGATTTCTTGGAACTCATTAATATATGTAAATGTCCCCGACGCAGGCGTACTTAAGTCCTTAGGTGGTCGTTAGGGATCCTCTGGTGGTCGTTGGAGGAAGTCAGTAGTCTTCATCACTCTGACCGCTGACTGAACTTTGTCTTTACGCATGCTCAGTCCATCTTTGTCTTGCTCATACTTTCCTTACATATCCAAAATCAGGTGGTTCTTGTGTAGTTTCTCCTTATCAGCCCTTTCCAGGGACACAGGGCCTGAAGAATTCCTTTTATCTATCTTCATTACAACTATCTCAGCTAACCAAGGATTTAACACAGGCAAAGCATTCTTACTCTAATGATTAGGTCAAATAAAGAAAGCTCGTTAGCAATTCTGCTATCTAAGTTTACTGGCAAGCTAGGCCAAATTATCTGCGAAAGGGAGACTAAAAGAAAACATTGAGCAACCAAGATATTTACAGGATTTCTTTTTTTGTCTTTGGGATTTTAGCTCTTTTCAATTCCTGAAGAGCCCAGCCAGGCGCGACCCGGCCTTCCTCCTGCCTGTGCGCAGCCCCCCCCCTCCCCGCCAGAGCCTCTGAGGAGAGCTCTTCTCTCCTTGGTCTTGCCTCTGTGCAGCAGCGTCCAGCCCTTCAAAGCCTAAAAGGTGGTCTGCGAGAGCCATATCTTGTATCGCTCTGTTTTGAGTAGGTTTTGCAGCGGGACAGCAAGTGGAAGCGTTGCATAAAAATGTTCTTTGTCAAAGTAGTTCTAAGTTTCTTAGGTAGTTCCTGGTAGAGGCATAGGCCTTAAATTAATTGTATATCTCATACTGGTTATTATAGAAGCTTTTGTTGGTTAAGTCAGGTTTTTATATCGCTGTAAGCTGGTATTGCTATCCATTCATTCTTATCCTCTTCTGCTCCCTTTCTCTTACACAAACGTTGATGAGACTCCACGACGTACCAGTCTAGGGACCTGAGCTGAGGGTGTAGCTCTACAGCAGCCTTAGCCACAGACACTGCTGCTGTCTTACTTTCCTTTCTACCCTGGCTGTGGTTTCTCATCCCCTGTCTTTCCCCACTTCCACAGTCATTGGAGCTTTTGCTGAGCCATCTACAAGGAAATCTAGCCTGACAAATCAGTAGTAGTTTTCTGTATGGTTAGTTGTCTGAGCCAGTTCAGGAAGGGGCCAAATTAAATGTTCTAACGGATTCAAGGGAGGAAGTAGAATAAGGCGAGGAGGACGTTAATTAGTGGATAGATTGGCTTGGGCTACTGTAGGACAACTGTCAAAGATAAAACTTTTTTTTTCTAGTTCAGTCTTAAAACAGGTCAGTTACCCAATATGATACATCAAGTGGCTGTAGAATCAGCTTGTGCTGTCACAGTTGAAGGGGTGAGTCTGCTTCTTTGGGCATTAATGCTGACTTAAACTGGTTTACAGTGACTGGCAGAATGGCATACGACACCCTAAAACATTGTTTCTGTATAGCAGGATTTAAAGCACAGTGTATCTTTGTGAAAATAGAAGCTGAAGCAATAGTGTAGACTTAATGTCACCTCATCACTGGGCCCTGCATAGATTGACTGTTCTTCCAGCTGCACGGCACTTCTGGAAATGCTGTCTTAGTGATGCACACCTGTAGTTCTGTTGTGCTTCACTCCAGCCATGCTTTGTTTTCTCACATGGAAAAGAAACAGTTTTTAAAAATCAGGAAGTAGCATAGAAGTGAAAATGCAAGTCATTAATCTGATCTCACTGTCCTGATTTTGACAATGGAATAGCTTTGATTAGTGCCAGACATTTAGCAAGCTGTGCCATTATGTTGTTGAGAACTACATCTTACCTGTATTCTCCCTGCTATTAACAGCCACACAAAGTCTCTGTTTGAAGGCGGTGCAGGCCATAGCTCAAGGTTGGTTTTAGGCATGCATCCACCTGGCAAACAACATGGGATGACAGCTACTAAAAAAGCACTTCATATCTGTGAAGTCTGGGGGAAATTTTAGCATGTCAAAAACTATGGGGAGAAATAAAATGTATGTAAAACAATGGAAGTAAAATAGTGGGTAATAGTTTGGGGTTTTTTTCTGCCTTCCAGATTTGGCACCCGCAAATTGCGGATATCCTTGTGGATGGTGTCACTGGTAATGGCCAGGTGATGGGCAAAATTCTGGACCAGAGAAACCAAAATCAAGGCAAAGTTTGGAAATATTAGTGGAGTGTGGGAAGGCAGTGTTAAATAATGTAGTTTCTAGGTGCAAATAAAAAAGAAGTGTGACAGTCGGTGTAATAGATAGTCAGTTGTAATAGAAATAGAAGAAGAGGTTTTGAGGCCAAGTCAAGAAGAGAGAAGTTTCTGGGGAAGAGCAGAAGTTGAAAGTTACGTTGTTTTGCGGTGAAAGTACTGAGTAAAGTGATCTGTACTGCTAGAGTGCATAGCATTTATCTGATGCTCTCCCTCTGCTTATCTGTTGACTAAAGTGCATCCTTGAAGTTGACATAAGATAAAACATCTCTGGCTTTTCAGATCAGGAAATTTCTACTGGAAGAGGCCTGGGACTTCAGTGACAGCTGTTGTAGGTCTCAGACTCAGAGCCACAAGGATTCTGGCACTGTATAGGATGGTGCTTCTCCAACATCAGTCTTGAAAACATACTGAAGGTCTCATCAGAAATCCCCTTGATTGTATTTTTTGCCTCAGAGTTCCCATCCACTCTCCATTTGAACTCAGCTTTTGGTTGGGGCTTTATATATATATATTTTGTTGTTGTTGTTGCACTTAATTTTTCTGTCAAGCACAAATAAAGTTTTTGTTTCCCGCTTGCTAAAAATATTCTTTCCTGCATTCTGATAGACTTCAAACTTGCTAAAATATGCCGAAGAGTGTCTTGAAGACAGTGCTCAGGGATCAGCAACATGTGTGCAAAACATAGCTTACAGCATCCACAATTTCAGTAGAGCAGAAACCCTAGGACAGCAAAAATACTCACCGTTCTGTTGACATATCTTATGTCTCTATGAAAGTTTTCTAAAAGCTGAATCCTCTGGGATCCACCAAGCCAAATCAAAATTTTAGGCTCACAATTCAAATTATAGAACATATATATGCTGTTTAATAGTCCTCCAGCATAAACATAGTATATGTTTCAATGCGTTCAACAGTATTGGGAACTAATACTTGACTTCGCATTCTGCTACTGCTAATTAGCATTGTTCTCCACTTTTAAACTTTCCATTGTGGTCCTTGCTGTCCTTACAATCACAGCTTTGTGCAAACATAATGCTCGTTTTGTTCGTGCTGAACTAGCAAAGTCCTGAATTTCCTGTCTTTGCACGAGACCTGTAAAAACATACAAGGAAACAACAGTATAAAAAGAATTCTTTATCATCTTCATAATATGGTATTTTCTTGAGCAGACTCTTCTAAGACATAGAATGTCCATGCGGTGCCTGAAGGAGTAGCATATCCCAGGTACCTGTAAATTTAGTTTGCCTGTGGTGTTGGTAACAGTGTAGCCACAGAAGCACAGAGCTAAATGCAGTCTGTGAAATCTGCCTGGGACCTTGTCAGGAGTCCGTGTGGATTGCACTCCCTGCTGCTATGGCAACACTGTCACTAGATCACCTGGCTAGTAGGTGTCCCGGCTAATCTAAAGCTAGCTCAAGCATCTCTGCAAGCCATGGTGTTGGCTGTGTGATAAACGTGCCAGTAGAAATAAACACAATGTGGAAACTGTGTAGCAGATGATGTGTTTTGGTGATACACATGCTTGCTTGTGCTATGTATGCTTTCATTACAGGTTTTATTAGCTTTAATCTTAGCAAATACCCTTTTAACACAAGCACCTTTCATAATCAGTGAAGATATGCTTTGATACTCAGATATCTAAGACCTTCTAAATTCCAGATTTATATTGTATTCATGAAGAGGAATTGCAAAGTTCTTTTTTCCCTTTAGAGCAAAATTTGACATTAGTCCTTAGAGATCCTTATTGTTCTTACACAGTTCTAATTCGGACTGAGATTCTCTTTGAATGTCATATTGCAACTGCTAGATATCAACTTAAGGGATTTAAGTGATGACATCCTTTTTAATTTTTTAAGTGAGCAACCTTAGTTATGCTACACATCAGAGCAATGTTATTTGTCAATACAATGAACTTGACTGTAATAGTTTTGTTTTAAAAATGAGCTGCATATCATGTTCGGATAAAACCAGGTTAAATAAAAAACTTTATTTTTTTAAGGAGTATAATTTTACCAGATTTCACTTGCTACTTTTTAATAATACTTAATTCTGTTGTCTTCAATCTTACAAACAAATCTAAGGCTTCAAAATTAAATGGCAGCAGGGTGTTCAGTTTTGTGATAAGTATTTGCATCAGTGATAATTGAAAAAGAGACTGATGATTCCAGTCTCCCCAGTCTAGTCAGATCTCTTGTGTTGAATTGTAGGTTTTACAGTGGCTTGCTTTGGAAAGCTTTGTTTTAATGGGCTGTTAGGACAGCATGTATTCAACAGCTGGCTGGTTGGACACGGGACTCAGTAACTTAGGAAACACTACTGAGCCTTTTACTTTCTAATTTTTCTCATAGGCGTAATAAAGCAGTGAAGAGAAACTGAAGGAAGTATTACATGTCTTACTGATCAGAAAACTGTTTCTGAATTATTTGGACAAACTACGTATATATGTAATAAAATCTAAAAAGGTAGGATATCTTCCTTTTCTGTTCTATTTAGACCCTCATAACTAATGAAAAATTCTTTCATGAGTCTCAGTGGGGTTACGAAAGTAATTTTGTATGTTAAGGAGGAATGTGAAGTCTAAAACATTTTATTTTAAGTGAGTTCTGTGGAGTCTTACCAAATTCTACTAGGCTTTTCATGGTAGGATTTTGATGAAGGCAGATTGCCTATTAGTTCTTCTTCAAAAAACTTCCAAATCCATTTAAAGGGTACCCAGTTTTATAAAATAGACCCTGTAGGAGAAGACAGTAGCTCCTCATGATTTCAGGGTTAGCTGCTGGTTTGGCTCCCGAATATTAAGTATTTCTCTAGGCGTGTGGAGATTTCATGCTATACACTGCTATTCTGGAATGGAAGTCTACAGTGAGTAGAGAATCTTAGCCGGGTTTTTTTGTTGTTGCTGTTGCAGTATGAAAGCAACAAATTAAGTGATGTGCAGTTCATAAGTACAAAATCTGCTGGCTGAAAGTAGCGCAGCTATTGTCTCTCAGGACACTGTTTTGTAAGTTTGTTAGGCATTATGTAAGAGGCATTAAAATGGAAAGCAAACATTTGCATTTGAACTTCTATGACGTTTCTGCTTCAAGTAAATAGAAACTATATGTTTCACAGTGGCTGCTAGAACTATGTTCGATAACAGAGTTCAGAACAAGCACAGCTCGCATATCTGCTAAAGTCTTTGCTTTCAGAATTCAGAGAATCTTGATATAAAATTGGGCTTCTGACATCCAGCAGTACAATCCTCAGATTCTTAAAGTCTCCAAAGTATGTAAACGTTTGCATTCTCACCTGTAAAGTTCTGTATTCATGTTAAGTTCTCCATATTTCTAGAACTGCTTCCAGGCCTTTTTGTGGATCTAGCCATTCGGATTCAGGACAAAGACTGCTTTATTTCTCTATGTTGTTTCAATAGGTTGAAACTGTGTGGAGAGCATGGGTTATGATATTGAGCGTTTCGTTGGCTACGTTAATGACGGGCTATTATGCTCCATCTGCCGTGATGTGTTAGAAGATCCATTACAGGCTCCTTGTGAACACGCTTTCTGTACTGCTTGTATACATGGATGGCTTGTTCATCACAGTAACTGCCCTGAAGACAGACAAATGATTGACGTATCTTTGCTACGACCTCTCTACAGGTATACAATAATCTTGCTGGATGTTGAAATTACATGAATTTAGGATTTCTCAACTTTGCTTGCACAGCTTCATCTCTTGTCATTTTCTGTCACTCAGATTGTCTTTACTCAATATGCCTGTGGCAGAAACTGATGACTTGCATGAAAGCATTAGCATTTTCTATTTATTATAACTAACTTTCAAGGTATTAACATTTCAAAATGGAAATAACACTTAGTTGTTTCTCCACGAGCTGATTCTAGATGTCTGTCTGGATTTTATTCTGAATGTCTTCTGCAGCACCAAAACTTTCCCATACTTTTTTAGAGAAAGCAGGCAAAGCAACTCTTGACGACAACAACAGTCACTAAACACTATATCTTTTGGTTTTCTTTTCAGTCTTACGTAGATACTGTAGTGGGGTTTGTAATGAATAATTCCTGTAGATATGAACCAGACTTTTCACCTTCAAATCTTTTTTAAAAAAGGTCTTTAGCCATAAGAATATCTGTCTTGAGCCACCTTGTCCTGTAAAGCAGGCTGTTTTCACAAGTGTCTTCCATGATTGGTCAGGCAGTTGGACTAGATGATAGTTGCATGTCCTTTCCAACTGAACTATTCTATTCTATTAATTTCTGCTATTGCCAGCACACAGTTTCATCAGTAGACACTGTTTGCTGTTTAATCCCTGCATTGTCTAATCTTGCTCAGATTGACAGTTATGTTGTGTTTCAAACCTTCAGCCACAGGCATTAACTTCATTAGTACTCCCAGTATTTTTTGTCACTAAAGAGATTTTACTGTATAGAAAATTGAAATATAGTGTAGACAGAGCCCTAGAGTTTAATTTATAGATTGTTTGGTCTGTACTCACTGTAGTCAGTTTGATTTGGCATGGTTAGAAACACAAATTAAAACTTAAATGATGAATGAGTATCCTAAGTGTTCGTTATTGGTAATACGTGCTGAGCTAGTGAAAGTTCACGGTTAAAAATTCATTCAAAAATAAAGAATTCATTTTTACATTTAATTTTGGAGACTGAATTTTCCTTTAACATTTTTTCTTTTAAGCCTGTTCTTTTCCAATATGGTCACTTGAATTCTAAGAAAAAAAAATTATACTGATGTCCTGGTTTCAGCTGGGATAGAATTAATTTTCTTCCTAGTCGCTGGTATAGTGCTGTGTTTTGGATTTAGCATGAGACTAATATTGATAACACACTGATAGTTTAGTTGTTGCTCAGTAATGTTTACACTGGTCAAGGACTTTTCAGCTTCCCCTGCTCTGCCAGGGGCACAAGAAGCTGGGAGGGGGCACAGCCAGGACAGCTGACCCCAACTGGCCAAAGGGCTATTCCATACCATGCGACGTCATGCTCAGTATAGAAACTGGGGGGGTTGGCTGGGGAGCAGCGATTGCTGCTTGGGGATGGGCTGGGCATCGGTCAGCAGGTGGTGAGCGATTGCACTGTGCATCGCTTGTTTTGTACGTTCGTTTATAATTATTTTCTCTTCCTCTGCTGTCCTATTAAACTGTCATTATCTCAGCCCATGGGGTTTGCTTTTTTTTTTCCGATTCTCTCTCCCATCCCACCAAGGTGAGCAAGCAGCTGTGTGGTACTTGGTTGCTGACTGGGTTTCAACCACGACCACTGATTATTCACAAGTTTTCCTAATGGAAATTAGAATCTTATTTTCTTTTCCCAAAAGTTGAAAATACAACTTTTTCAATAATGTTTTACAATTTTTTTTTGTTTTTGCATGTAGATATATGAAAAATGATTTAAACCGTCTTCAGCTACATTGCAAAAACAGAGAGTATGGCTGTGAAATGGTTTGTTCTCTGGAGTCTATAGACAGGCATGAAAGGGAGTGTGAATACAGTCAGATACCTTGCTCCAATGCCGGTGAGTAACATTCAAAGAAGTTCAATCCTTTATATTTAGAAAACATGTGTTTGTCATCTTTCGGTCAACATAATGGCAACAATGGCTGTTATTTCCAAACAAATTCAAAGCTTTAGCATGATTTACTCTTTACAGCAGTCTTTTTGAACAAAATTTGTTCCCAATTTATGGCAATCATGATCATTAACAACAATTTCTTATCCAAGAATTAACCAAAATGAGTAAGAATGATGGACTTCAAATTTAAAAAAAATATAGTAGTGCATTTACTTTGCTTTCTGTCAAGTTATGAGTTTGTATTTCAATGTTGACTGTTTGTATTGATGTTTGTAATAGCACCCACAGAACACTTATGGGTCACAATTTATTTATAAAACAGCTGGTTGCCTGGTGCACGTGCAGCCGCTCACTCTGTCTTGTGGTTTTAACAAAAATATATCTTGGAAATGAGAAATATTTTAAGCTAAATTCTGGTTGGAATTGTTGTGTTCATGTTAAGATCTTTATTTAAAACAAACCTACACCTCCCGAGGAAGAAACACAACTGCTAAAAAGAAAGATGCTGTTAAAACTTCCCAGTCGATCTTATTCCAAATGTCATATGTTCCTAGACAAAGTTAATTTCTAATTAATGATGCTAAGGGCATAATCAAGTCTGCCATTGTAATTAATAAGAAGAAGATTAAGGTGCTAGAATTGCTCCACTGGAAGTTATAATTTCTCTCAGCAGTAAGCAACTCCTGCAGATGCTTCAGATTCACCTGTTTTACTTTCTACAGAAAGAGTAGCATTTATAGAGTTACCACACCTGATCTCTGATGTCTGGTGTTCAGGATGTGAGGGCTCTTACACCTCTTGAACTCTTTCTCAAGAATACATTGGCGTGTATTTTGAGTACCTCAATTACAAATCATTATGTTTATTAGTAAAGCTCTTCTAGAGGGCTGTCTTTTGTAATTTTCTGGTATGGCTTGTTGGCAAGTTTCATTGCTCCATTGTTTCAGTTTCTTACATTGATTTTATCTTAAATGCAAGGAGCTATAGTATGTGTTACAGCAAATGGCACCTCAAAGATTAAACATTAAGACTACAAACTTCAGGTTTAGAGTGTTAAATGTAGCGATAATTTATATAGTGTTAATTTTAGGTTCTCTATATTTTACTTTTAATCACTACAGATTTGTAAAGTTTGTATTCTAGAATTTATGGGGAAGTGTTTCTATTTTTGCATCAGTTATTAAACATTCATAAATAAATGTTCTTGTTTATTTATGTGGTCTAGTATATTACACACAAGACCAACCAATGGTCAGGAAAACAAGGTTACATTCCATCTTGCCCACATCTCTCTTACTATGTGTCTTTGGACCTTTTTTCCTAAATTTGATAACCGAATTTTTTTTTACACATGTGCGTTCTTCTTCAGTTCCAGTCACTGCAATCTGTGGTGGAAGTGCAGGCAAGCTGCTAGAGTCTTAGCTTGGCATCAGTGTTGTCATTACTGAAGTCGCTTTAATACTAGACCAGTGGTAGAAGACTTTACAGAAAATACCTACTTTCAGTTTTTCAGTATTTTCAGTTAACTGATAAATATTTTAATAAGACTTTCTAAGAGTGTTTTATTACCAGTTATGTGTGTTATCACAATCATGTTTCATGTTCTAAAGAAATCGCTTTTGTCATTGCTTTAACAGATTGACAGTTGCTTAGCTCAGGATATTGCAGCTTGATTTCTTGAGTGTTTTTGTTTGGAATTAATTAAAATGCTTTTGTTAGTTGTAAATGACTGGCTTACCTTACTGTTCCCTGTTCAGGCTGTACAGTTCAGATTGAACGACGTAACTTAGATGGTCACCTGGCAGTGTGTGAATATCGGAGCCGTGAATGCCCCAATGGTTGTGGTTACACCATTCTCAGTGCAGAAGACACACAGCATAATTGTGTAGCAGAGCTAAGAACTGAGCTAGAACTACTTCGGTACAAATCTTCTGTTTCTTTGATGTTTGTGTTAGTCTGGGCCTAAAATCACTGCATAAAGCACTTCAAATGCTAGCACTGGATTCTGGTATGTGTTAAATAGTCTGTTAAATTACTTGATACTAATGGGCCAGAGTAGTATTATGTGTCAGCATAGACTTTAAATTCTTACTGTTTTGCTTTTTTGCAGTTATTTTTTTGTCCAAGTTATCATAAATCCTAAAATACCGTTGCTTGCAGTTGAATGCAAGCTGACTATATAAAATGACAAAATACCTAACAAGAACTGGATTGAAGTTGGCAATTTCATGTTTCTGTTGGCCTGATATAGACCCAAAGTCACATTATTTAATAATTATGTTTAGTTTATATTTTTTTAAAAATCCTGAAGATAAAAAAATCTCTAATTATTTTGGCAAGTGCAGACTGGTAGATTAAACCTCTGAGGATCTAATTTTCAATTTTGATTAAAATCCTGGCAGATTAATAACAGTGGGTGAATATGACACTTCTTACCAGCATCCTCTTCTTCCTCTTATATAAGTTTGTGTAGCTTTCCCTTTCCATGATGTTCCAGCTGGACTGTTTTTTTCCATGCTCTTTGCTGTTTCTATCTTTCAACTCACTGTCTAAGTCTTGTGGTGTTGAACATTGTTGTGAAGTCAGGCTGAAATCTGTTTTAAATGCATTGAGACACAAGGGATTCTGCTACCGAGTTTCTGAACTCAAAAAGCTGATGTGGTAACAGCTAGGTTTTGGCTGTGAATCTGTGTGAGTGATTAGGTTATAATAATTTACTGCATACTGTCATTTAGTGTCCACCACAAAAGTACACGTTTAGCAATACTATAGTATTCACACTTTTTATCTTGACTACCTGTGCTTAGTAATACTAAGCAAGCACTTACTATAAGTAAAAGGCAGTAAATCAAATACATGATCTTGAGCTCATAGAATTATTTCGGGAATATGATACAATTGTCCCCTATATAGGCTGTCCGAGGTCACTTTAGTCCCCTCTGGGCCCAATGCACTTTTTTATGCTAGTTTTATTTAAATTAATAAATATTACTATCATGCCTCTAGAGAGGTGTCCTGTAGAGTATGATGGGAATCGGATCAGGCCGTTTGGCTGCAAGAAGGTTTTCTGGAATTTGAAAAAAAATTTTTCCCATGCTTGCAAGACCTAACAAGGAGAAATAAACTTTTTAGGTCAGAAATGATCTGCAGAGTGGAGGAGGCAAAACGTGAGATGGAGTCAAGGTTAGATTCACAGAGAAGGCATATGGTCCAAAAAGAGAGTATTCTGCAAAATGAAATTGAAGAACTAAAGGTAAATATGATTTTTTTTTTCCCCTCTCCTAACAGTCTAGCTTTTTGCTTTTCCCAGTAGTAGTCTCTTATTTTGTAAATGTAGTCTCATACAGATGAGAATTACATTAAATATGGGAAGCAAAACAGGTGTTAGCACAATGCTTTGCCTAGGCGTATCAGCTCTGTTGAGAAGCAGGCTGAGTGCTGTATTTGTGTGGTTTTTCTGCTTCAAATTCATTTGGAGCTAACCGGTACCAGGGCTGCATTGTTCTGTGTGTACATAACACGTAAGCAAATCAGTCTGAAACTCATTTTCAGTGTCTAAATGTAGGGCATACATCACAATCGGATGCAATTAAATATCCAGCTCCTTTTTTAGTGCTGTCCAAAGTGGCTTAATCCAGTGCTGACACAGAGCCCTACTGCAGACAGTGGTATTTACACTATGGTTCAGCTGCAGCCAAAAGGTTGGAAAGTTGCACTGTAAACTTAAGTAATGAGCAAGGCCATCTTATCTTTTCATTTATCCAGTTCTTATTATATCACAGAAATGGATGTGCTTTATAGTTTACATTTTTATTTTTACTGGATTTGATGTTAAATCCTTGAAAAATGTATCCGAACATAACCAAAACCTCATTTTGGTTGGGGTCTTGAAATACAAAATTTAAGCAGCAACTGGATAAATCCACTGTTTCTTATTATACTCTATAAGAAACTTTTTGCACTTTTAGGAAAACTGTACTGGAATCTTTGAAACACGACCATCTCAGAGGTTGAATGCCGGATTGGGTCTCAAATTGTTTACATTTGTTCCGCTATCAAAAAATTATTTCAGTGTCACTTATTCTTTATAATCCATTACCCTACATGCATGGCCAATTCAACTTCATACCACCATCATTAAAAAAGGAGTTTGTTTCTTGCAGTGAATTTGTATTTGCATTTCAGAGTCAGATGTCACGAATGATGTCAGATGTACGCTCTCTGATGGCTGCAGAGAGACAGCACCGTCAAGAGCTGGAGCAGGCAGAGCTGGAAAAACGGGAATTAATGGAGCTGCTGAGGGGGCTGCAGAAGGACTGTCGATTAACTACTACAGAAGGAGGCAGGAAGTCAACAAATTTCCGCCCTCTAGCACGACTAGAGAGTGTAAAACGAAAACCTAGGGAAGTTACAGTGATCTAAACAGAAGTAAGCTCAAAAAGCATTTTCTTCTAATTTCTGTGACCATCTGGCAAGCTTTTCTACTTTCTGTGAATCATTGGTAAACTGTATATCAGTTCTGATTTACTTGCTTTCTTTTTAAATCTAGATTACTACTTTATTTCCTCTTGGGGCATAAAAACAAATGGGGGAATTTTCTCTTAGGGAACAGTGGGCATTAAAAACAGTAATTGGCAAATACCTTTTTATATAATGTTTTTATAAAAAGGGGGAAGGAGACTTGATTTGTTATCTCTTCAGTGCGTCATTTACAGGAGTCTTTCAAGCCTGAAAGCTCTAGAGCCTTTTAAAGTCAAAGATACTTAAAGGTTGTTTCCTTCCTGGTCCATTGTAGTGCATTTAAGTCTAGTTTATCCTTATACTTGAAACAGAAGGAAAATGTGATCATCAGTAATGACATTTGGGATGTACTTAATTTTGGGAAAAGTCAGTAATAGAATTAGTAAGTTAGTAATAGAAATGAATAGATTTTTTTTGTTTATAGTCTGTAGAAGGTCTATTTCAAAGGTGGAAAGAAAGCACTTTAAATTGTAACTCTACTGCTAGGTAACAGCTTCAGGTGAGGTTGACTTTTACTTTAGAGCTTCTGTAGTTTCCCAGGCTGATACACACTTATGAGACTAATACCAAAGCCCAAGGTCATAGAGTCATCTAAAACCTTTTAAATAGATGTGTGAGTAACTTGGAGTTTGTGGGAGGGGATCTGCATTTTATGTAAAAATCTGAAGCTTTTATATGTGAAAGTATCAACTATTTCTACAAGGTCCTTTAAGCTTAAGACCAGCCCATTCGGTACTCATTATCTTTAAATCAATAAATACCTTGAGTATCCTTAATTTTCTTTTGGCAGGTTTAAGGCTACTTGAACATTAATATCCACAACAGACGAATATTTGCACAGTCACTTGGACTTCGGACGTCTTTACTAGTGCTCAAGTTTGCAACGGTGTAAGAGCTAGGATTTTTTAACAGACCCACAAATACTGAATCAAGGGGGCATTTATCTGTAAGGACTGCATGAGCAATCTCTACAGTTCAAAGACTTTTCTCTAAACTTCTCACACAGCCTGTTCATGCTGTTTTCAGTGCTATTATTAAGCCATATTCTGTCCTCTGTTGCAGCTCTTCAGTGGAGTAACTAGGGGAGAACCTGGCCTCCTGTTTACTGAATGTGCTAAATCAGTTTTGAACTTTCAGGAAAATATGTGCAGGTGCAACAATCTGAATAAGCTAATTTTATAGTTTAGAAAGCAAATACATGACTGTGCATGCCTTGCTGTCACAAAGAGCAATGCTTTTATGGCTAACAGCATAACCAAAGAGAGAGGCAGCAACCTTCTTTAGCACATACACTACATTATGAAGACTTGTGGTCAGAGCTGTCTTAATTTCAGGCATTAATAAATCCTTCTAACTCGCTGTTTCTTTAGTACCACTGAAGCAGATGTGCACATGTTCAGGTCTTGTGCATTTAAAAACTGACAGAAATAACTCTTCTGTAAAAGTGGGGTTTTTTCTGAAAGAAAACATTCATGGGAAGAGTTATATCCAAATATTTACTTGTTTTCAGTCCTTATATTCTAGATTAAATTACAATCATTGATAGTGTTTAGGTCACTGTAGCAGTCTCACCAACTCATGACATAGCGCATCTCTTCAGCAGCCACATTTAACAATCTGAAAGAGTAAAACAGTACCTATAATTTGGGAAGACCTTCATTCACGCTAAACATTCAGTGGTCAACTCACATCAGTGTGCATAGGTAGAAAGCTGTAGGTAGAAAGTAAGAATGCTTTTATTATCTTGCATTCTAAATAAGCAAGCTGTTAGTGTCTGTGGTCTGTGTCTATTTCAGCATTCATGCTGATTTTGAAGCTTCTTGGCAACACCAGATTTCATGCTATTAGAATCAATATATTTTCAGGATGTGCTTTTCTGTGTACTGTAACTGTGGTTCTGTGATGTGACTTTATCTACTTTGCTCAATGTGAAAGAAGAAAATTCCTTCAAAATCCTATAGAGCTCAGATGAGCTGGATCATCTTTCCCAAGTTGGAGGGCAGTAATGATCACCCAATCTTTTCTGTTCTTACGACAGAAAAAAGCAAGTTATTAGCTCTGTGCTTTCTCCATAATGGGATCTCTGCATTTGTTTGTTTTAGGAATTTCACCCGCTTACCTATGACTAAATTCCTTCTAGTATAGGAAATTGGGTTTATTTAACATTTACTTAGCGTTTGGTCTGCTGTCTGTCCCCTAAGTGACAGACATGAAACTGCGTGAGGAAACACGTCCTAGGTGGTAAGGAAGGACTTTCTGCTGCACAGTCTATTTAGCTTCTAGTTGCCAGCTCTGGAGAGTCTGAACTTCCAGCGTTGAAATGTGGCAACGCTTTGAGCCCACCTGCTGCTGGAATGACCTCTCGGCTTGGGTTTCCTTTAGCAGCAAAGAAGCACTTGCAGAGATATTTTAAATGGGCACATACTAGCTGATAGCATCAGATCCCTCCAGTTACTTTAAGCTCAATCCCATTCCTCAGTGGTGATAACTTCTGCAATTACGATTTTCCTCTGCTAATGAACCACTCACAGTGTGGCATATGCTTAAGTATGGTCATCATTTTACCTGTCTTAAAATTAACTAGGCTGAAATTAAATAGCCCATTATGTTAATATTTTATCTAGGTTTAGCTTTTCCAGTCTCATGCATTACATAGCTCTTAATAACAGCTGGCAGAAGCAAGGAATTTTTTCTTTCTTTCAAGTAGTTTGTTAGTCCTTTTTATAAAAACTAAGGGTCCAAATATTGTAGTAGACTTGGTGTAAGAAAAGACATTCACTTGGAAATGTACTTCCCTCATCATGATCGTGTCTTAGGATTATATGAGAGAGACTGCTAAAAGTGCATTACGGGAGGGTCCCAGCACTGAATTACTGGTATTTAGTGTTCTCATACTAAATCACACTTTGATCAATTCCATGTCCTCACAGGTGGAACTGTGCTGAGTGCACGTTGCACGGTTACTCAGGTGGACCAGGAACCGTGCAAGTAGTTGTATTTTTAGTTGCTTCTAATGGCACTTTGCAGCTAGAAAAGGGAGAGCAAAGACTGTGGAGCAGGGAGTGGAGAGAAAGAGTAAGTGCAGTCCGACTGTCTTCCCTCAGCCCGAGAGCAATGATGCAGCTGCACCAGCCTGTGCACCGGCTAGCTTACCAGTGTAAACTGCTACAATTAGCATAGCATTAGAATTAAAAGGAGATTAAATCTTTAGCCACAAGTAAGTGGGTACTAAATGTAACAGTCCCAAAACTGGGAGATTCGCAAACAATACTCAGAGCAGGCTGTTAAGTAATGTACGCGAGATTACAAGGTATGACAAGGAGTTGAGCAAATCCTTATCCTGCATTAAATTGGGTGAAAAAGAATAACACTAAGGACGTATTTAGAGAAATTAATATTTTAAAGTGAGTGGTAAGTTTGTCTGTGAAAGAAAATCAACATTTACATATTTATTCTGAAGACCCAAGAGGCCAATTACAAATACGTGTAAACTAGTTCCCTCAACTGACTTCTCCACTTAAGAAGTCGAATTCAAGACAAACTATTGTTTCCTCTGTTTCCTTCAGCATTAAAGCTGCGTTCCCTGTTCTCCTGCACTCCTCCCGAAGCAAAGAATTGTCGGTGGTCTTGGCCAGCATGGACCATTGCTGCTCGGATTACTTTTACTTGGAACAGGAACGGTAATTCTGGGAGAGCTTCCGGTAGGTTTAGATGATATTCAGCAAAAGGCACGGAACTGAAAACCATGCGTCTGAGTCGGGTGCAGGAGTGGCAAGGAAGAATTTTGCTCAACTCCCTAATTAAGGTGGCAGTTTTTAATTAGTATGTTCTAGCACTAGATTAACAGTCTCATATGAGATAAATTAACAGCACTTATATACAAGAGTTTCTTGTCAGCACAGAAGGGAATGGTATTACATAGTCAAGCGAAATACCTAATACAGTGAAGTATTTTGACTGGCCAAAAGTGGTTTTATCTCAACTGTTCTTAGGTGTTTTTAAGAGGTTTAATACATGACTAGATCCCAGGTGGCAAACAGTTCCTAAGAGATATAGAAATGGGAGCCTTGCAAATTAAATTTTCCATGTGCTGTCCTCTTGGATGTTTCTGGCATGGTGCTTTTCTACAGCCCTTTTACCTAGGAGTGCTGGATGGTATTTAAAAGGAGCGGTGCTAGCCTTGCCTTTCTCCCGTACTGCTTGTCGGATGAAGTATGGTAGGTCAGGGAGATTTTACCACATAGATAGATGCCTTTATAAAGACCTACAATTCTATGCAACTTTCTATTAACAAATAAACATTGAACTGTCTTCCAGCATTATGGTTCACTGCCAATCTAGTTACATTTTCTACCTTTATATACACAAGAAGGATAAACCAGTGCTTAACAGACCTTAATCTCGAGTCTGTAAAAGAAACAGTAACATTATTTGTATCACTTTGAAGTACACTTTGTATAAAAGTTGAACTAATAAAGGGTCTACGCCACAGTTAATGCAGTTTGGTTCACTTCTTTCTGTTGTGAAGTTTGAGTATCCTCCTTATCAGATGAAATAGGGTACTTTAGGTGTGCTGGCTGCACAGCGCAGGAGGTCATGAATAAACTACACTGTAGCGGCAGTGCACTGGAGCAGGTAAGGCTGTATACTTGTTGCACAACGTTTTGCCACATAGAGGGAACATACAGCAATAAACAAGGCAGGCATTTGATCAAGCAGTATCACTTCTCAAGGATTTTTCTCCTGCCTCACAGATGGGAGTTTGTGAATGGGGTGAGCAGCTGTTTTGAGGGAGAGAAGAGCTGCTGTCAGTTGGGAACTCCTACAAGAGGATGACAGCCCAGTCCTGCACAGACAGCAGGATAATAAATGGCAAGAAGGGGAAAAAAAATTCCCTATGCATCAACTAAGGTTTTTTGTATATGCTGCAAGAGCCCACATGGGGTATGAACATGTAAGACCAGGAAAACAAGAGTTGTTCAGAGTTTTGTACTTCAGAAGTTGTAACCTAGGGATGCATTTGCTCGAACGTGAACAATCTGGACACGGGGCACACCAGAGCATGAATTTGCTGCATGCAGTACTCTGCGTTAACTGTCTCGAGCATCTTTTCTTACCTGATGGGAGGAGTTATTCTGGGGGGGATGGGGGGGGAAGGCTGGAAGCTCACATGTCACAACTAGAGAGAGCAGCACATAGCTTGCAGAGAACCTCCTTATCTGCTTATACCGATCCATCTGCATCTGGCCTTCAGCCAGTATAGAATAATAAAGACTGCATGGCTGCTAAAGATTTTGGAAGTAAAAAAAGGGCACACAACTTGTCTCACCATTATTCCATACACAAATGATGCGTTTGTCTGTCTGTTAACGAGGACGTTAGCTGAACCAAGGCAATTCTTACACATTTCAGCCAGAAGCACAGCCTTCGTTAATATCGTCTCCTTTTCTTACCATGCTGGTGCACACATACAGTCCGTGTACTCGGCCCCAGGACTACAGGAGGAAGAACTGTAGTGCCCAGGTGTTTTGCTCATCAGGTAAGGGTATGATTCACTAAGCAGTATTTTGGCACTGGCATTAGACACTTACAGTGTTCTGGTGCTCCAGTCAGGAAACAAAACTTGAAAGTTTCTTTTTGGGCAGAGTATAAAAAGCAAAATTTAATGCCTGAAGTGTCATTTACTCAGGGTAGGAATCCAGCTTAAAAGAGCAAACCAACTAACTCGAAGTTTTAAACAGCATTATTTCAAGTTGAATTCATCCAAGAAAGGAACTAAATTCATTTAAAAAAAAAAAAAAAACCAAAAACAAAACATGATAGACGTATACTTCTTTTTCAACTACATTTACAGAGCTTGCATACATCAATTTAACCAACCCTTTATTTCCTCCTAGTTTGAAAATGACTAGTGTGACATGCCATATATTTTAAACTTTCAAGAACCAGTACTGAATATTTACATATTTATTCCATGCTTGACATTTTACTTTTCATTTCAAATTCCCTGACAGAAAACAAATGATTCATATCCCTGCTAGTTTCCAACATGGTAAAATTTCTAAAAAAATAAAACAACCTTAAACACATGGTCTAAAGGAGCTAGTCAGCTTTAGAAGTATTTATGCAGTGCTCCTTAAAAAAATAGCATTAATCCCTGTAATGCCTGTGAGAGCTCCACCCATTTCAGTCATTACAATTGCATTATTAGTAAAATTACATCTTCCTTTTATTTTACCATTCAGAAAGTTGTTTGGCTTCCAATCCAAATTTTTGTTCATGTTACTTTAAAAAAACATTAAAAAGCATAACTTTGTGAACCGATACCATTCCCTTTAGCTGCACCCAGTCAATTAGAAGTTTGCCACTTTCATAGGTTATGTCAATTGACTTTGTGCAAACTAATCACCTCTCAAACAGTGGGACACTGTCCCAGCATCTCCACAGAGAAAGCACATGTAATAGGGGCCTTCTGCAGTTCAAATAAAAACCCACTTAATTTAGCCAGGCAGTATAAAGCTAAAAAAATTTCAGTTTAAAGTATTATCATACTTTAGAAACACTTAAAATAGGGTGTTAAAGTTTATGATTCTAGGCAGACGAGCTGTCCAACGTAAGTTAAGATTACGTAAAACAGGAACATTACAACTGGGTTTTATTTAAGTAGACAAAGACCCCTTTATAGCACTTTTGCAATGTCAAGAGACCAAAGCGTAAGTGAAAAATCAAGCTCAGCCAAGTCTGCCAATGGAGCTCATTTGTAAAAATTGTATATGGCCTTTAGAAAAAGCTAATGCTCCTCACCCCATCCAAAACTGCAATAAAAGGCTATTGAGAATCGGCTAATTCTATGAAACCCCATGGAGCCCAAAGGAATGCAAACATGTAAAAAGCTTACTTCAATCACTGAATTTAATATGAAAATAAATTTAGAGCTGAATCTAGTGGTAACATTTCTTTATGAATTTCTGCTTCTCAAAGTTTTTATTTTTTGCACTATATCTCAGTGTAATTACAGAAACAAAAATCCAAACCATCTATTCAAAGGGAAGGTTTAGTATTACTGCTTCACTAGGTGGTTGTTCAGTTCATACCTCTGTCTCTATGGCCTCTCCTCAACTATGTAAGTCAGCAGAGAAGCAGACAACTAATTAACTCCAGGCTCTCTACAGGTACAGGTATCCTGCCTTTTAACTTCAAAGCATACTCATGTTTCCCAGTGAAATAACTCTTGTGCTCCTAACGCATGAGCTGGAGTTATAAAGTAAATGCTAGAACGTTATCTTATTCTCCCTGAAGTCAATGACAGATTTTCTACTAATTTTAACAGGTGCGGAATCTTAAGTGTCTAATCACATTACCAAAGATGTACAACAAAAACCTACATAAATTACGTTTACATTTATATTCTTTCACAGATTAATTAATTTCAGTCAATCTTCTATCACCTGCTACTTCAACTGCTGTCAGATGGACTGCATTCATTAGTAACTCAGACTGGCTAAAAAAAAGGCTAATGGTTCTAAACCTGAGAGAAAAAAAGTAAAATTGCCTTACATATATATATTTTTTTAATTTTCTTGCAGTAATAAGTCACACACAAAAAACCTGCACCTTCCTTTTGGCACAATGAATATGTTAGAAGTCCTTCAAGTCTTAACTCAAAGAGGTTGTTTACTGAGTATTGTCTACTGAAGTCCACAAAAAAATTAAAATTCTTTCAAAAGGAACAAAAAATTTACAATTGTACACAAAAAGTCTTGAATTTTATTGAAATTTCAAGTCTTGTATCAAACAAAAACTTTTCTTCAGACAAAAATATTCTCTTGGTGTCCTCCAGATACCAGTAACTCCGAATTGGTCCTTTAGTGCCGCTGCTTTCTTTGTCATCTTCACAGAAGTCCACATGGTTGGGCTGTTCCATTAGGTCTCATTTTATCGTGTGAAGGAACGTACATGACGACCTCTTCCACTGCCTCCACTAACAAACTTTCCTCTTGAGCCACCACTGCTACTACTATTAGCACTTGTCCAAGACGGTCCAATTCCTCCCCGGCCTCTGGAAGCACGATCGCGAGGACTCGGTCGGTAGCCTTAAAGCAAAGAAAAGTATACTCAGTTGGAAAAAAAAAAAAAAAAAAAAAAAGCCCTAGGCGTAGTAGCTGCTGTGAAAGCATAAGAAACAAAAACAAGATGAGACACAAACGGGGTCTGTTTTCTCCTTTAATTTTCACTTTTCTTTTAGGCAAGCATTTTTTGCTTTGATTGGCTCTATAATTACCATGTAGGTACGAAGACAACTGAATTGCAAAAGTCTGAATGCAAAATTAAGATTCTGCGATCAAGTGTTCAATTCAGCAAGTTTTACGGATTACAGGGCAGTTCGTATGAAAGCATGTATTTGACACAGTCTCAGTGACAACTGTTCATATATGCTTAAAACATTTGCTGAATTTCAAGGTGTCTGCAGCATCCTTGCATGGTTTCATTTGTAAAGCGAAAATGAAATTCAAGGAATTTTCTATAGTTCGATGCCCATATGAATACCATGTACCTGCTGAACTTAATGGTCTCAATGGTGGCAGTGGACCCCTGTTAAAATTGCTTTGACCACCTCTACTGTCATTGTAGGTTCCCCTGGGCGTACTCTGTGCACTCCAACTTGAGCCTCGAGCGCCTTCACGACGACTGTAATTTCCTAGACAGGGAAAGAAAACCACACACACTGTTGAGCAAACATAACTTTTTTTTTTTTTTTTTCTTTTCATTTCAGTCTTCACAATGCTCAGAGTGGCAAACATAATATTTACATAATTCAAATAAATAAAGCTACTCTGCATCAACATGCCCTCAGTATTCTAACCCATCAAAGTCTACAAGTTACTGTATTATACAGAGAATCAGGGGACAATATCTATTTTTCAGACATGAACTCAAGTTTTTAAAAAAATTACATTATCTAGTGTATTAAGATAGACTCCTATACCTTAAGTTTTTGTTGTAAAATAAATCCTAGTATTTATAACTTTACTAAATGGAAGTATTGTCTGTTGCTACTGTGCAAAGACTTGCCCTAATTATGGGACTGAAGGGAAAGGAATGCAACCTTGTCTATATATGAAAGAAACTTAACACTCTGTAGCTAGAATCTCCAAGTTCACTGAAAATTGCATCTTATTCCTGTCAAGATCTTCCATCCTTTTATTCAAAAGCCTCATTTAAACCCAGAAATCTATTGTGATGCTTGATTTCAGGAACTAGCAGGTCACAAACGGTAGAGAGGGCTTTTTATTTTTCTGACTGCATCTCTGAAGCACTCCAACAGTTGCTAAAAGAAAACAGCTAACTCCTTTGGGAAGAGAGGGAGAGAGAAGCAACACAGGAACTTGCAGCCTTGGTTCAACTCCACAGCACTCGAGAGAACCTTTTCTAGTGCCAAACAACTTATTTCAACAACACTGCTTCAGGAACATCTCACACCAGGGATGATTAATTGCTAGTAAATTGGGTTACTATTAATGAAGCATTTTTAGCATTCATTTACTCCAATTCTAATACAGGAGACAACATACCTTTTGAAGCAGGTGGTGTAAAGAACCTGTTCTGACTGTGAAAAGCTCCTCGTCCTCCACGATTCCCTGAGAACCCACCACGTGAAGAAATCTTCTGTGACACTTTTGGTGGCCTTTTGGCTGGTGGTATCCCATCTGGAGCAACGACTTCTTTGCTCTCTGCAGCAACAAAATCATCCACATGCATGGAGGGTGGCCTGCTTGTATTCTGCTTCCTCTGACGGAAGATATCATGTGGTCGAATTCCTTGTCCAAATCCTCCCCTGCCTCTTCCTCTTGGTGGTGGCACAACGTGAGCTCTCTTTGCAGGCTCTATGTACTCAGATTTTCCGCTGTCATGACAAACAATGATGTATTTAGTTAATGTAAAAATGTGTTCATACTGAAGGTCAGGCATTCTCCATGTTGGAGATGCAATTTGAAAGGTTATTTGACATTTTGAGAACATACAAAACAGTGCTGAACACACTGTTTACTCATTAAACTCATCTTACCTTGAAGTTATGAAGGTCTCATGTTTGTGCTTGCCAAGTTTGAACCCTTTTGTGGTTTTTGTGCGGCCAGGAGATGATGGTTCTGACAAAAATGACCTCTCCAATTCAGCTTGCAAGTCAAAGTCACTGCAGCCCTTCTCTGACAGTTCAATTAAGTCAACTTTTACCTGCAATGATAGAGTTTAGTTTTATCACAACAATCATTACTAGCACCTCTGAAGAAGAAAACATGCTGCACCAGGATGAATGAGATTCAGCTAGGGTCCTTCTACTAGAGCAAAAAAGCTCTATCCTCTATCTCTTAATGCCGTAGTGTGACTCAAAACAAAAAGCAGCAGAGCTGCAGCAAAATTGTCTCGATGGTTCTGAATCTCAACAAAGTCAAGTATTTCAAGTATGAACACCTGTCTTGTCACTAAATGACCTACAGTGAGGCATTCTTTTGCTTAAGCTACAGTCCTATAAATTTATTAATGCTGCTTTTATACAGGAATCAACAGTTTTGGTTTTGCTTAAGAAATTAAAACACAAGTATCTTTGCATGTAAATTTAAAAAAAGAGTAAAACTAAAAAAGAATCAAGGCAATGAAGTCAACAGAAACTGATTATTTCTCACATAAGAAGTTAAGACACTGCCAATTGCTTAGTTTTAAAAAAAAGTTATTGTATATTTTTCAAAATGACATTTAAAGTTTAGATTATAAAAATCAAGTTTCAAATACTGTTGAAAAGTTTTTGTGCAAGTAGTTTCATTTACTACTGCCATTTTTTCCACTTTCGTCACATCAGAGCAAAGATTTAAATTTAAAAAAAAGTGTAGCTATCAGGCTTTTTTGGATATTACTGCAATGACAGAAGACAAGCAAGGAAAAGAAATAAGTCACATTCTTTCTCTATGTTTAACACAAACTGCTGAAAAGCCCCAGCAGCAATGCAAAAGCAGGTTAGGACTGACACAACAACTGTTCCTCTAAAGGAGATTACTTCTGCATTCTTCTGCATTAGAGAACTGCAGAAGGTGCCGATTTTGTGGCTGCTTCCGAGTGAACCTGAAGGCATTTGATAACAGCCTTTAACAAATGCTAACCCCTATATCTGGGTCAATTTACAAGGGTGAGCTCAGGAAAACAAACCGTTTGGCCATATGAATTTCTGATGCTACTAGCTCAGGCCAACCCTCATTTTTAAATCCACTTCAGTCACGTTAATGAAGCCTTTTACCATATCCAGATCAGTGTCTATTTCTTCAGCCTGAAAGGGTGAGAACCACATGGACTTCAGCTGGTCATCCATCACGTCTGCCAATACGTATGTAGTCCTGCAATAAAACAGTGTCAAATGATTATGAACTACAACCAACTGCAAGCATACGCAGCATTACAGAACATGAGATGAATGTTATTGCCTTACCCTTGATACTTGCATGAAATTAAATACACTAGGACTAGAAGATAGTAGTGACAACAGTGCTGCTTAGCTCCTGTTTATAACATACTCATGCATAAATTACTGCATATTCTTAAGTAAATCACAGGTAGTATGCTCACATACTTAACCATTTTACCTGTTGTTAAACAAATTCTGAAGAGAGTCTGGTGCAGAAAGAATAGGCTCTACATCTTGGTCACTCAGCGGACAAGAATCACCCGCCGATTCCAACATCTGCCTCACTCCAATGATGTTGTCCAGTAAGGATTCAAGGCCATCATCTTCCTTAGAACGATCCTAAGTCAACACAGCACAAGTCAGAACTTTCTCCCTTCCTCAGAGAAGGAAATATGCTTTTGTTAATTAAAAAAAAAAAAAAAAAAAAGGAGGGGGGTACTACACAAAACAGTCTATCCATCCACAAATAGTGAAACTAAGACACCCGAGTACACAAACAGCAGCAGAGAACTCCTCAGTATGCTATAAAACAAACCATGTCACCACATGCACATTCTAGTCTTCGTTTCCAGTTGATGCAATAGCCTCCATAACATAGTCCCAAAGAAGGCATCACCCCAGCTTTTAGTTAACAAGCTCTCTGCTAGAGCATTCCAACATCCTAAGTGTCTGCTATTTCTCCTTCAGCCCAGTTGTAGCTTTTAATCTTTTACCACAGATGTAGGCGGCCAGGGAAGGGACAGGAGGGAGTATAGCACTGGAAGGAATGGGCAGGAGGGAGTATAGCACTGGAAAAGCATTTGTGACCAACAGGCTGTGGAGCAACTGTTTTATGGACTCTTCTAAATTAGCCATCTACTGCACAGCTGCCATCAATTATGTAGGATTAGATTTGAATATTAGAGTTAAGTTTGCAATTAGAAACACAGAAGTGTTGGATGCGTTGAATTCTGCATGTCCTCTAGTCCAAACCCCCCCTGCCTGAAGTAGGACTATTATCAAAGCCAGATGAGATCAGCCATAACTTTATCTAGCCGCATCTAAAAAAAGCTCCAGTGACAGAGCCCACAGCCACTCTGAGCAACCTGGTCCAGTACTGCACTTCTCTCTCAGTGATTTGCCCCCACCCCAATGTCAACCTGAACCTCTGAAGCCACAATTTGGGGCCATTGCCCCTTGTTTTATCATGTGGAATTAACAAAAGGAGTTCGATTCCACTTTCTTTGTTACGATCCCCCAAACAGCTGTAAGTAGCTCTGAGATAGCTCCTTAGCCCTCTTTCACCAGGCTAAACAAGCCCAGCTTCCTCCTCCTCTCTCTATAGCACATGTGCTCTAGGTCCCTGACCACCTTGGTAGAACCCTCTTCAGTTTCCCTAGATCTCTCCAGAACTGGCAAGAGGGCAAAGGTAGCCAAAGGTGAACACAGCACTCCACATGAGAGCTCACCAGCATCCCATGGAGACAGACAGTAAGGTCACTTGATTTGCTGGCCATGCTCTTTCCATGATAGCTCAGAACAGTCTGCTTCGTTTGTAGTGACCATGCACTGTTGGCCCATGTTCAACTTAATGTCCACCATGACCACCCAGCCCTTTTCAGCCCAGCCCACATCAAGGCATAGGGTTACCCTGCTCTCACTGCAGAACTTTGCATTTTTCCTAATGACCCACATAAGCTTTCTGCTAAATCAATCCTAAAAAGTTTATTGAGGTCCCTCTGGATTGAGGCTTTGCTGTTTGTTGCATTAGTCACTCCCCCAGCTTACTGTCATCCATAAATTCACTGAAGATGTATCCATCAGGTCTCTGATGAAAACATCCAACAATATCAGCCCCACTATTGACTCCTGGATATTCCACTCATTACTGGCCACCAGTAACATCAAGCCACTGCTAAGCAGTGGATTAAGTTGCTTATTACATTAACAATCTGCTCACCACTGTCCAGTGCTCTCTGTTGTATGCATTCGCTGCCTTTCATCACACGGTTAACTGCCTACCTGCTCTTAGGGTGTGCAAATACTCTCAGCACAAGGGGATCCCAACCCTACCTGAAACTTCTTAGCATTACCACAATACAAACAATAAAGTCAGAATGCACCCTGCATCAGAATAGGTGCTTTTGGACATCGGTATTAAAACAATGGCAACAGCTATTACAGTTCCGCAAGGTATGCCACAGAATTGCGCACCCTTCTCATCACAGAGGGATAGTCTACATTGTTTTAAAAACACACGCAGATACAAGACCACAACATCAACTTGATTATTTAAATTCTTTTACCATAACATGTTTCTCCAGATCAAGCAGCAGGTTTTCTGGGGTTTCTTCTTTGTTCTGCAGTAGATGTTTTAACTCTGCAGTAGTTAGACCCAGTGTTCTGCCTGGATGAGATCCATCTGTTTCCATAAGGCTTCCATCATCTCCACAACATCCCTGAAATATTTGACAAGTGGGAAATACGTATACATAAATAGTCATCATACTTCCGGACTGCAAACCCCTTAGAATTCAAATGTACATTAGAGCAAATCTAGCAAAACAAGAGTAATCTCTTGATTTAAAAACATATTACGCAAAATATTTTAATAAAGTACACTTCAATAAGCAAGTTTAGATGCTGCATCAAGATGAATGGAATCCTCTCCTATACAAGCTGAGGTTTGTATCACAGAATTAACAAATATTTTCGATTCCTTTCTATACTACATATCAATACAGCAACTCTCTTAACATGATGCCATGAATCTAAAACCTGGACACAATAGCATGCTATTCACTTAGGAAATCAATATGCCATTCTTCCTACTGAAAAATCCTCTTATTTACTCACCATATATTCTGCCCAGCTTTCACAGATTTCATTAAAAACTAAAGATAGCACTAACACTACTGATGGAAAAGCCTTACACAACAATCTGCATGGTCAACTGCTTTCTGACATAATTGTTCCTCACACTCTTCAGATTTCAGAGAAATGCAGCTGAGTTTGTCTAAGTATTCAATACATATTCACTTACCAGTGTATCGGAGTTCAGAATCTGTCGCATAAAATCCAAAAAAGAAGAGGCCAGTTCACCTGTGTCTTTGCTAAAACTAGTTATTACTCGTTTTAATACAGTGTACAGAGCACTGCTGTGTTTTCTTAGAGAGCTGTTTTTACAATGAAAAGAGAGAAAATACTTTATTAGTGCATACATTGTGACCATTCCACTGTAACTTGTTATAAGAAAGCAACACGTATGCAAATAAATTTGGTAAATTTTATAATCATCAAGTTGAGTTTCGATTACGAAGCTGGAGCTTCATTATTTTCTGTGTACTAGACTGTTGTTCTCACCAGTGCTGTCTGCAGATGTTTCAGACTGCACATATACAGTCTGAAATTGCTGCACATACTGCAGCAATACCTCTAAAACCTGCAAGAAATTACATTTTCATCTTTGGGAGAAAAGGGATAGGACAACAGAAATTTTGCTTGCACAAGGGCCTTATGTATAAAGCAGGATCATGCTTGCTGTTACAATTTCACTGCATCCCATGATGCCTAAGTGCAGGAACAAACCAGAAAGGTAATCATCAACACAGAAATAGCAAGGCCGTGCACTGAAGCTAACAGCTAGACATATGGGATCATAGAAACAACAGCATCTTTAAGCTACTTATTTTTCATTTGTGGGTTGTAGAGCTTCTTGCAGTCTGAGCAGCACAATTCTGTAGCACTGCTTAGAAGAGTGTGTTGAACAACCTTTTATTGACAAGGCTCCAGGTACTACCTTTTTCTCTTTGGGAATCTCACAACTTTCTTGCCTCTCTGCACCTCACCTTCAGTGGACAGAAACAGGTCCAAATACAGGACAAGGAATTAAGTGTCAAAACAACAAAATACTGTCCAATTCATGTATATATTCTGTTCAAAAGGGAGGAGTGGAGTTAACAAAAGTAGTTAAAAAATATATACATATACATATATATATATATATATATATATATATATCCTAATTTCAAAATCCCTAATTGCCTGGAAATCAGAACACTCTGGGGAAGTACAAACTGAATCCCCTTAAAATAGAGGGAATGACAGACAGCTCTCCAATGTCCCAGATGAGAGCCGTAACTACTGAGTGACTCAAAAGGGAAGGACATGAGCACTATATCTCATTCTAATCCTCCAGCCTTGGAGCAGGGAAATGGAGGGTCAAAACCTTTTTTCAATACTTTGTTTATTTCTTGAAAGAAAGTGCTCCTGTGTGCATATTGCAGAAATGATTCAGAGGAAAAATCTCAAGTGAAGGAAGACCAAAATACTGAGTAAAACACTGAAGCCCCAAAAGAGAAATGAAAGTTCAGGTGCCTTATCCTCAACATTTCCTACTAGATGAGTAGGAAATTATTTCATGTTGCAGAAGTTTTTAAATAATTTTAAGTTGTCAGGAATATCTTAAAATACCATACCTCTTTAGGTGATAGAAGCCATAGTCATGCTCTGTAAGGAACATCATTGTTCGGATACATGTCAGCAGACAACTGTAACTGCTCTCAGAATTAGTTAATGTTTCCATCAGAGAGTCACAAATTAAGGGCATCAGCTCTTTGCTTGGTAAGGAGTTGGAAAGCTGCTCCAATTCAGACACAGAGCCTTCTGATGAACTTGGTAAGATGAGTGCGATATCCTATAGAAAGTGATTATTATACACATAGTAAAAAAAAAAAAAAAAAGAATTCTGTGTACCAGCAATAAGTATAACCCATACATTAAGTCAGAAACACTACATTCTTTCACTATCCCTTTATCACCTTATTCCAGTATTTCACAGTTATTACTGACCAGTAAAATACTAATCCAGTGTACCTTTTTTAAATCGGTTCTGTTAAGGGTTACAAACCATTATTGATTTTTAAAAACATAAAAGCTTCAAAGGGTGAAAAGCGATAGCAGAGCCACAACTAAAAGCCACTCACTGGATAGTATTTTATACTTGCACACAGTATCTTGCCTAGGTAGTCAAACTGTCCCTTAATCTCAAAACATTCATCAAAATTAAGAGGCTGCAGACACCACCTGGGAAGTTTAAGATCTACTGCCCCCTCCATATTTTACATAAAATAAAACAAGATTGACTTTCACGATGAATTTGCATGGGCAAAGAGCTCTTGTTTATATGCAAATGGCTGACCAATCTGTACTGACCAACAATGCCCAAATGTCTTTTGCATAAATGGGTAAGCACTAAAGCAAATACATGCAACTAGTAAGACAAATAATGATACACGAATCTATGCACGCAACTAACAGGAAACTACCGGGGCTAGTCTATGAATCAGTTTTCAGATAATATTTCTTACTTTGCTCCAGTAACATATGCTTTTTTTTTTTTGATGGTGTAGTTTTATGGTAGCAGCATATCATATCTTTGTATTTGGAATACATTTTTAAGAGGTTTCAGTTAGACGACTAAAAGATACATATTTATTCAACTAGGTGAAAGGTGAATAGTGACAACTCAAGTTTTGCCAGTGGCCCATGTTCCAAAAATCTTCCCACAGGGAGAAATAACATCCCTCTCTCAGCTGAGACAACAGTCAATCTTTGTGCCATTCACTTTTTGGTTTCTAATGAGCTACCGGAATAGTGCACATAATGCAAAAGAGATATCATAAAATGAAAGGATTTACATTCAAGAGCAACAAGATAGCAAGGCTGTCAAAGCAGCCAACCACAAACATTTTTTCTTTTTGTGTTTTAACAACGTTGACTTTTAAAAAAACAGGCACCTAAGAAATAACCTCATTTCGTTTGTCTCCTACAATTATCAACACACATTATGCATTAAAAATAGAAAATACCTGATCACAGAGGGACTGCAAAAGGGAAGTTACATATTCAGCACTCTGTTGATGAGTGACATTGTCCCCAGCCGACCGCATTAAAGCCAAGAGCTCCTGGAAAACCTCTGCATACTTTTCATCACCTTTAGTGGTTCCATTGATAAGATGCAAAATAGCCAATTTACAAGCTTTGTGTGAAGCCAGGGCATCCAATAAAGCAAGCAATCGAGTGGTCTGTCCAGTGTACTGTTTCTCTTTATCTTCCGTGTTGCTGTAAGGATATCAATGCACTTTGAAAAAGCTGTTTTAAAGTGATCTAAAAAGCTACAAAAACAACCATTACAGGAGTAATAACTCTGCATTTTTAAAAAAGCACCTAGTTTACATACTTAAACTTACAGTTTAATTTACTTTTTGAAAAGTGCTCAACTTCACTAAATGACTTTTGGTTGCATAATAAATTAATTAATCTACCACGCATTTAACACACTATAGGGCATCTAACTGTATACGGATATTCTTTTCTAGAAATAGTATCTAATTCTATGTGAACAATTATGCTTTTAAATAACAGTACTCTGTTTCAAAACCCTCTGAAATAGTAGTATTCAACTTCCTCCAGCTTACAAACATTTACACATTTTCCTGTTAGCAGCTAAATCACAGTATAGCAAACTTTACTGGCCTATGTTTTTTATATCAGATAGGTCCTTTAGAAGCAGTTCACAGGCAAGATAAGGTTTTGTAGGGACAGCCTGAAGAAAACCTTCCTAAAATACTTACCATAAACATACAATGTGAAACTGTCTACATCAAAACACAAAAGTATGACGTGGTTCCTTGGCAACGTTAAGCATTATCAGGACACAGTATACAGCACTTGTCTGAGAATCCATTCAGCTCATAATGGATAAGTAACTGCTGAAAGTATTTTCCTCCCGCTAAATCTACTGTACAGAACCAAGGTGAATTTAATAGTCCATTAAAGAAATCTTTGCAATAGAAAACGACGATACCTTTGTAGGTCTTCTACAATCAGATCCAATACAGTCCTCATGATAAGAAGAGCAGTAGGTGAAGCCAGGTCACACAACTGAACGCAAATACGTCTCAACATATGCTGAATGGGCTGGCAAGATGAACCAGAGAAAGATCGAACTATCTCTTGTATCAGTTTGGCTTGAACATGAAGATGCATACTCCACAGCTTCCTGGTGTTGAGTGCCACTGAAATATCATGTGGTTCAATTACCTGCAGGAACAGAAGAACAGGAGGTTTTTCCTTTCGACTTTTATCATAAAACCCGAATTCTACCACAAGGTATAAACAAAGACTAAATACTAATACTGTCCTCATCAAAAACATGCAATGCGATTTTCATTATTATCACTGAATAACAGGGCACAATTCCGGCAAATTAGGTATGCCTTCAGGGAGCACGGGTTGTCGCACACCTTTTACACTTACTTATTAAAGATCACAAATTCAAGATCCATGTCAAAAGAAAGGAGAGCCTTCATAAACTGAGAGTTTGGCATTCAGGGTTAAATCCAAAGGCTTCACAGCCAATCATTTAAGTAATAGAATGGGAGTCTAGATAATTTCACAAGGGACAAAAGAACAACACATGACCGCTAATTTAAAAAGATGCTCCAAATAAGAACAATTTTGTTTCTGATGAAAAAAATGTATCTTCAAACAATCTATATGAACACAAATGCTTTACAGAAACTTTAATTCATCCTTTCACATATCTGGTTTTCCCACAACTATGAAAATGGTCTAAGGCTTATACATAATTACAATTCTTTAAAAACTAAATAAATCTGAACTATACCTGAGTTGTCTGCATGGGCAGTGGAAGAGGCAACAATTCTGAAAGCAGTATAAGTCCAGAGAAAAAGCCTTCGGGAATTCTTAAAATTGAAGAGAGAACTTCCTTCAGCATTAAAGACCAAGTATTGTTCGCCAAAGTTTCTTCCGAAATGGTAAGTTTTTCATTAACACCTTGTGTAAAAGTCAGTAAGATATCAACAATGTCATTCTGAATTTTTTGTTCATCACTGTCTAAGCGGCCTGAGAGAGGAATAGAACACAGGAGCATGTGTAAAGAAACAAGTGCTGATGGAACACGCATGTCTTTGAATTCAAAAGATCCACCTCTCAGCAGTTCTGTTAGCATTGTTTTAAGTAGAGTAAGTGTACAGCGGGCCATAGAAATAGTAGTAACTCTGTGAAGCGTGGTGCCCATGTTGACATGGAGTCGCCAAGGCTGAATAAGTACGCTGTTCAGCTTCTGTAATACCCGAATGAAGGTGTCCATTCCCTCAGAAGAAAAGAGCTGAATAACCGCCAGATTCCATTTAAGGTCTTTCTGTTGACCTGTACGGAAAAGAAATAACATTTCTGTATGTCTAATTTCTCCTGGGCAATCACAGTTACACTTGAGACATGTTTAAGTAGAAGACTCAGAAAAATAAGATTTCTATGTTAAGCAGTATAAATATATCAACCATACCTTCCACCAGAGGCGGTGGACATGCAACGTGACAAAGAACACGAAGTGCAGTAGGAAGACCAACTCCATCTGGGGTCATCAAACTGTCGATATTCTTAAGGGAAAAAAAACCAAAAAACAAAAAACGAACCCATATTACAAGGAAGGACAAGGATTTTACAAGTGTATCACTAGCTTGAATATTCAAATTCTGTATTTAGTTACTGTAAGTATTCTGCAAAATTTAAGTTAAATTATTCCACCTTTTGGAAAGCAGTCACAAATACAGCAGAAACAAAAAAGGAGGGTCAATGTTTGCGTTGTGGTTTTATGGTGAGCTAAAAGATTAAAATAGTTGGATCTCTGCACTACATAGTTACCTTAGATATTGTTTCAATAAATATAACTGAGAGCAAGAACTGGCCTAGATCATAAGCTTTAATAAAAACATCTATTTTGGATAATAGTATATATTTTTAAATACCATATATTAGTACATACCTAAGATAAAATATCAAACTACAAAAAAGTCTAAGCTTATAGAGCACAACTAAAAGACAGCATCTATCTGTATTTTACTAACCTGTTTGATGTATTCAATGAGATTTGGAATACAATTTATTTCAAATCTAAGATTTTTCAAAGGTTCAAGCCACTTGCTGAGCTCTAGGGGGAAAAAAAAAAAGAGTTAATCAAGTAACTTGTAAGTGCATTTATGAACATAAAACGTTTGTAATAAAAATGTACTTAATCTACACAACAGGTACTAAGTCCAAGTGTGAAATTTGTGAAGCATACATTGCAGCTGTAGCCAGCTGAAAAGCATCAACAAAAATAAGACTTCAGAACAGGCAATACACCTCACATACATGGACAAAATTTGGCTCAAGTCAACCTGAACACTCAAACAATTTTCATCTTATTATTTGTAATTAAACATATTCTATAAAAGACACTAAGGGTGCCCACTGTCAACTAAAGAAAAAGCCATCAAGAGAAAGGACCAAAGCACATTCCCCTTAATGTACATAACAGGTTATTACAAACTGAATACAAAACTCCTGTTAAATGCCCAGATGGAGCCAATCTCTGCACCAGTAACACACATTTTCTCTGGAAGTCCTTATAGATTAACAGTCTCTCTCTTACTCCAGAATAACCTGAAAGTCCCAATTTTTTGGGACAAGAGATTTAAAGTTTTAAAACCCCTTGTTCCTGCAAATATTTAAAAGAATGTGAAGGTTCAAAGGTCAACTGGATATGAATTGACACTATTCTCCGACTGATTTCATGATTTGGTTTAATAAACTAGCCCCACTTCTCATGAAACTGTCTGATGATCAGATGAGGAGAAAAGAAATAAAAGCATGGCAGAGGAGGGAATTAAACTAAAATTTTGAAGAATTCTGGTTTCTTTCAGTGCATTTAAGTTTTGGAAGAAATTACTGGTACATCTACACGAGTCAGTTAAGCCGTGCAGAGCACAACTCTGGACATCAGAGCTTCAACGTTCAGTTGTCAGAATAGTCCTCAGCAGGCTTTTTCCCCATCAGCTCCATTCCAAATGAACTGGGCCTCATCTGTGAGTCAACACAAGCCAGGGAACACCCTGAGACACAGTTTCGAGTTCAAAAGATTTAGTAATAGGGTAACATGGACTATTCCATGCCAGTTGGCCTAGGTGCCAGGAAACAGTCCCAGGATTATTTACTAGTATATACAGACCCTGTAAGGCTACATCACTAAAGGAAACAACAAAAGTAACAGTCAGCTCACTGACTAGTTTAGTCCATTTTTACTAAAATTTGCTCTATTTTCAACACAGAAATAATTTCAAACTTCCTGTAATTATCCAAAATTCATGGTAGCTAATATTACTTGAAAAATAATTTAACTAGAAAGAATTTCCTATTTAACTCTCATTAACAGGAAAAAAAAATTACACATTATTTCAGTGACTCAACTAATCAGATGCAGCTGGAAAAGGAATTTCATTACATACATTATCCAAACCAGATGATCGTGAAACACCAATTACCCACATATAAAAGGTTTCTTCTATACATTCAAACAATTCAGTTGATAATGACACATACTGTACCTTGCAATTTGGTGTTATTTTCATCTGCCTTACAAAGCTTCAGCAAAGGCGCCGAGTGCTGTTCCAGCATTTGGACATCACTGGAAGATTGAACCACCAGCAAAACAAGGATGCAGGCATAATTATAAGCAACTGACTTCTTAGACTTTGAGTCTCTGAAACAACAAGAAGGATTTTCTTTAGATCTCAACTAATGCAATGGGATATTTGTTAGATTTTCATCCTCTGACCCCTAAAAATCTACCTACAGAACTTTTACTTTCACCAAGGCTTGCCTCATCATTGATAATTATCAACCAAAAAAAAAAAAAAAACCAAAACCCCCCAAAAATGCTCTCCGGTGCTTTTTGAAAACTGAAAGCTTTCTTTTACATTTACTTCACGTTTATCTCAGCATCCATAAAAGATAAGAGCTGAAAGCACTGAGTGGAGTCAAGTAGCAAACAAATTTTTCCACAACTTTGTCTGTTTTTACAAACCTTGCTTTAAAAGCGCTGCCACCTAAATTAGTAAAACTGCCTGTCCAGAGAAAATAATGACTGTTTTTAACAATTATAAGAACTTATAGAACTGAGAGAGTCCCACACCAGAAAAGTGTCCTGTGTCATTTCCCCACTCAAATCTTTTGCTCATTTCACAGTCAAATTTTATGCTTGAATGAAAACTGCCTACTTACTGATTTTTTTTCACATAGCCAGAAGTCTGACCTATATCAGAACACCTTTGTGGATGACCTACACAGATTCTGGGCATTAAGTACTTAATCACAAATGTCAGGCCTGATTTTCTATTACGTTCTTCTACTTAAAAGTTGTTTTGTTTTTAAACAAAAAGATCATGATCTAAAAGAAAAAAATATTTTAGATTTACTGAATTATTTATAAAAGATACGATACTTTTTAAATGTAAAAACCTAAAGAATATAAATAAATGCTTAAATTACCCTAAAGCTTCTTTGGAATAGTACTCCATTAAAGTAATAAGACTTTGGAGATTTTTCTCCAGACTGAATACATGAGCCACAGCAGATCTTCCCACAGGGTTAAAGGTAATCAAGTAAAGGTTGTGAAGTGTTCCCAGCAGATCCGAATGGTCTGTCTCCTCGCTGGCTGTGCATCGCTGAAAGTGGCAGAATAATTCTGAAATGCACTGTAACGTTTGTGTTGAATGCAGGAGCCACAGGGCAAAAGTATCCTCATTGGCACCATCTGATTGGAGGCCTTCCTCTTGATCTGGATCAGAAAACTGGCAAAGTGCTCTAATCAACAAGTTCGTTGCTTCGTACTCGGAAATAAAGAAAAGAAGACCCTTCTGTGACTGTGCCAGGAAACGCAATATATCTCGTATAGCTTGAAGCACACCTGGATGTGCACCTGTCACTGGAATAGACAGTAGCAAAGTAATGCATTCCAAGAAATGGTGGCTATGAAGATATCTGGGGTGGAAAGAAAAAAAAAAAAAAAAAAAACAACAAAAACAGGAAAATAATCAGTAATATTACAATCACCTGTCAACACTGCATAATAACATTATATAAAGTTACATGCCTCCTAGCTTCAGCACTTACTGCTCTGTGGACTATGAGAAAAAATAATTAATTATGAAGTATTACAAAATTTTAATCTTACAAACATAATTGCTATAATATTTACAGGAAATAAATCCCTAAATATAAAGTTCTGATCTCAAAAAAAAAACCCAAAACCAAAAAAACCTCACCTTATCTACAAACAAAATAACACTTTATATTAAATTTGCTGTATCTGAATCATCATCAATGCTGCATTAAATGTTTTAAATGGGCTAAGAAATCATTCATATAGCTTATGTAGGTGGTGATTTGAAGACTCTTTGCATGTGGATGCTCATATTCAGCCATGACCTACACAGCTACTACCAAAGAAACCTGTTAGCATTTAGAGAAATACTTTCTATATAGAAACTTGCTAACAGATAAATAACCCATGGGATCCTTTAAATGGCTGAAGGCAGGCAGGCCTCAACTCCTCTGCCTGTGCTGTGAAACAGCGAGCTACGCTGACACAACTGCACGACTTCTAATCAGGGCTGGCTTATATCTTGCCAGCTCAGCATACAGAGAGAGGTACTTGTTTTATCCATATGCACAGACGTGTTCCAAGACGACAAAGGGATAACACTCTAGATCTACAACAAAGTTCAAATATGCACCTGTACAGCGCCTAGCACAACTGATTAGGATCTATGAATCCAACTGAGGTGCTAGCACAGTACCAGTAATAACAAGAGGTTAACTTCTTGTTATATGCATGCTAGGTTGATTGAAAGCCAACAAAGTAACAGCTACATTAACTATCAAACTCTCTCAGACTTTATAAGCACAATCCAGAATCCTCCACTAAAGTACAAAGTGAAACATCTAGGAAAGTGTTAGTCAGCAAGGTCATCCCTAAAAAATATCTACATCAAGCTGGAGGAAATACACTCTAGAAAATGAACTTGTAACTGCCGTACCTAAACAGGACAGGGTAAGGATCATCCCTTTCTGGAGGGCCTGTAATGCGTGCCGTGGTTGGGAAAGATTTCACAGGTGGCTGAATCATTGTATGAGGAGCAGTTTCCATCAAATGGAAGATTTCTTCAAGAAGACTAACAAGTTTTTCCATCTCTCCTTCGCTTATATTAGAAGATTCCAAAAGATGATCCATGTCCATAGGAGCCTCCACATCATTCTCATATTCTTGGCTGGTTCTTTCAAGTCCTGCCAAGTCCTGGTCCTGTTCTGGCTCCGTGTGATTAGGAAGAGAAGGAGTGTTCTCTGCTAACTGATCAACCACCTTTTTAATATCTGACAGAATCTCATAGAAGTGACATTTCTGGAGAATTGCAGAACCAGCAGTAACTACTCTCACAGTCTGATCTAACAATATGAGTTCCAGGAGTTTCTGATAACCACTTTTTTCATGTCCATCTACACCACCTCTTAAAAACATTTCCATTCCCTCAGTCATACTAATAACACTATCCAAAGCTTTAAAAGCATTAAGTTTGAGGGAGGATGACACATGATCTGCAAACAAGAGTTCAAATATCACATTAATAACTCCTGCCTGCAAGAGTGCCGTTATTCCTTGAGTCCCACATTCTCCTAACGACGACACCAATTTTGTCCCAGCTTTGAGTTGTCGGACATTCAAAGCAATGGGCTGTTTGAGAGCTACCTGAAGGTTTAAAGCTTGCAGAGTCCAGTCTACTAGCTGGGTAATATAGTCTTGCTTTGTGTCTTTCACCTGCAGGTAGCTCAATCCTTTTACTATTAAACTCGGAACTTCTTCTAATGCAGTGACCCACTTTGCACCCCTTTCCTCTTGATATAATTCCAACAGTTCAGTTAATTTAACTGAGGCTTCCACTGCCCCTGAATTTTCTTTTTCTGGGTCCTGGTCCTTTATTTTACCAACTTCATTTTCAAATACAGTCTTGTAAGGGCAGCTGAAGTATAAAAGAGGTCCAAGCTCCCTTTCAAAAGGTTCATATGTCACAGGAGGCACAGATGCCAGATCCTCAGGAGTATATTCAATATCAAAGCTTGGATATTTAAATGTTTCACGTTCCAGATCAGCAATTCCATCTTCATCACTTGAAATCTGCTCATATCCATCATCTCCTAAAAAGAAAAAGACTCAGTTATGAAATAAAATCAATTATGGATAAAACAGTTCATAACTGCTGAGAATCTGCTCAAAATAAAAAAGTAATAATTTATTTAATACAAATATTACTGGTTAGAGAACAATCGTACACTAACACACAGAAAGCTTTCTCTCTCCAGACATAAGTGAAAGCCACAGTTGACAGATTTTTTAATGTAATAACGGAGACATTTAAAAGAATGTATAAAGCAAAAAGTTTAACTAGGGTACACATTACTACAAGAATATTGTCCAATTTTCTTCCTATGATTGCAACTATCATAAAACTTTTAGCCTGAAATTTTGCACAGGCATGTGTGGGAACTTTAAGTAATACAAGAAGATGACTACTGACATTGTTACATAAACAACTTTACTTGATTTTTAATTAAAAAATAATTTCTTTCACCACTTTCCTACATTTTTAAACAAAACAGATAACAAGATCGAATGTTCATTCTCACCTATAAAGCTGTATCTATTTTCCTCTATTTATAGAAAGTAACAGGAAGATTTACTATAAAGGAATAAATATTCCACAGCAAAATACTGTTCTCGAGAAACGTCAGAACCATAAATAAGGCAGGCAATGCCTTATTTTGGTGCAACAACCAAAGGAAAAAGATCCAGTTCTCCTCACACCGCATCATCATATTGGTACTGCCTTCAAGATTTCATAAGCCTGATCTTTTTTCCTTAACTTTTTACAACTTCACTTACCTTCACCTTCTTCCTCCTCTTCACCCTCGTCTTCATCTTCATCTTCCTCCTCCTCTTCCTCTTCCTCATCAGCAATACTCTCTACTGTATGCCCATCATCATCATCCTCATCCTCTTCCTCCTCAACATCCACATCATCTTCATCTTCTCCTTCTTCTGGTTGATCTTCCTCCACTTCTCCATCATCAGAATACTGGCTTTCTTGATGAATGGATGTTCGATCAGGAGAAATGGGCTCAAAGTAATCCTCCCTATGGTCCACATCATCTTCTTTTTCCCCAACCACTAAAAGTAAATACAAAATTTAAGAAATAAGAGTACTTCTGTGAAATCCAATGCTCAATAATGTGTTTTAGAATTTTGCATTACGCATAGTGGAGATACAAAAAAAGCATCTTGAAGAAAACCTTCAGGTGATTTGACTGAACAAAAGCAACAATCACTTAGTTCAGCAAGACTATAAAGAAATTTGTAAAGAGTTCTTGGCACTTTTAACCCATAAGGAGACCAGAGAACTCAGCAGATGCTGCAAAGGGATGGAGGACAAGAACAATGAATACCGGAGTCAACAGAACATTTATATAAAATATGAGCAGCATGTTCAAGCAGCATATTGGTCAACAGCGGATATTCTCAAATCTACTAACTTTTAAATTGATACAATTTCAAAGAGCCAACAGATTTTCTTTCAAATCCCTTTCCTAAAACTGAATCGGTCCAGCAGGAGCAACAGCAGACAGGAGACCTCACACCAGGCAGGAACACAGATTTCTGCCTCCGCTAAGCAGTGATGCGCAGCAGATAAAACACAGTCTGTTCTCATTCTACCTGACACTGGCATAGGTTCATCCTCATCATCATCAGGAGGAGGAGGGCCTGGAGGTGTCCTTGGTCCCCTAGGTTGTGGTCTTGGAGGGCTGCCATTGAACTGGTCTTCCTTCTCTCCATCAACTATATTTATTGTGAAAATAAAAACTTGCATTTAATGGAATCACAGGAACAGAAGCAGAAAATCTTAGGTTTTCAGTGCTACTTTTGACTAGGGAACACCTTCATTTCTCAGCTGTTATTTAATCTGTATTCTGCATCTGCAGTATGTGAGGCAGTTTTGTGAAGTCACTTTTGATCTAAACAAGAACTACATCAATAAGCAAGCTTATTAACACTATTGATGTTTTTTATATTAAAACTGGGTTAAAATTAACACAGATAATTGCCATTTTTGGCTTTGACACTAACAATACTGTCACTCTACCAATAATATCTGAGTTACTTTAAAATGTAAACTTTTTTTAATCAACTGGTTTTTACAGTTTACAACTGTTTTTTACTACACAGAGTATTCAAATTTTGCAGCCCAATAGCTGTACATTGAGCAAGACACTTCTAATTTTACATCTAAAACCAAAACTGAAGCAGAAACTTGCTCATGGATTCTATTCATAGCCATTCTAATACCAATGCAAGTAACCCACTCTCAAAAAAGCACTAGACAAGAATCTACTTAAAACCATCCAATATAAATCTAAAAGAAAATACAAACCTAAAGGACAAAGACATAAAGCTAGAAAAATAAAGCCACTGAAATCTAAAATGTGAAAGAATTGGATTTCTTTTTTTAAGATGGGATACTATGATGTCGATTTAAAAAAAAAAAAAATCTCTGTCTTCTCACAAGGCTTACCATGTTTTGGGTTTCTTTTCAAACCAGGCTGTTGCTGGGGAGGTGGTGGTGGAGGTGGCGGTGGAGGAGGTGACTCTCTCTCATGACTTATTACCCTGTCAACTGAGCCATATATTGCTAAAGTCAGACAGTTGTACCACCCTCTTAAAACCAATCCATCCGTGTTGACCTGTTTTTTTTAAAAAGAAAAAGTACTTAAACAACACAAGATAACTTCATAAAAGTTATTTTATTTTAATATCACTGTATCAGTATCTGCATAAAAGCAAGAAAGGATAACCGAATATTAAAGCATCTCTTTACCCTACATTTTCAAAACTTTAAATGTACCAATCATTACAATGAATAAATAATCTTTCTGTAAAAGCATTCAATTTTTTGCAATATATTGCCTAATCTACTACAGCCTACTAAGGAAAAAAAACATTACCATGGGTAACACAAACACTGATCTGAATGAAATAAACCCAAACAGAACTGAAAATGATGTGCTTAGCTGTGGCTTGCAGCCAGAATGTTCTGATTCATCTTTGCTCATAAGTAGTGGATAGTTCTATTGGTAATCTCCATAGGAATTGTCAAGCAATCAAATCATCTACAATTCATGCCATTATAGATGCAGACTCTAAAGTAATGAGTATCTGAACTACAGACAGGGTTTAGAATAAGATCTTAAACAACAAATGCTTTACACAGCGCTAACGCACCACATGCAACCATATTTATACCTAAATGACAGATATGTAGAAAAGAGGAGGTTTAAATCACACTGCATTACCTTTGCATTGGGTCTGAAAATAATTGAAGTGTTTTCATCATATTCAAGGCTGTTAAATAAAATATACAAAGTTATTTTTCCATTAATATAAAGCATGTTTACAGAAATGAAACACAGCACTGGTAAACACATAAGCCAATAATAAAACATTGAACAAATAGATGCTCTTAAAAACAAGAGTGCAAAATCACTTATTTCTACAAAATACTTTTCATTAACATATACGGACTCTGTAAGTTTAAAAATAACAGAATCTTTTCTTCTTTTAAGCATGAACCTCTGTCCTCCCACACAGATTGCAGGAAAAGGGCAAGAACACAAACTAGCAAACACCCGACCAAACATGAAAATCATGGGAGATACAGATTTTCTATTGTGCGTTTTCTGCACTAAAAAATTCTCAGGAAGAAAACTAATCTTGAAAGTACTTACCTCCCCAGCCTGTCAAAAACAGGGGCACTTGGCTTGCTGACATTGTTGAAAAACAAGTCCAGTTGAAATGTATGTGGGGATGTCTCTCTGGAATCAGAACAAAAGTAAAAATTAAATCTGTCGAGCTCCTTATCAGAGTAAGTAGGACTAACAAGGGAAAAAAGCCTTTAAATTATACTGTTTAAATAATTCCCAAAAATAATTACAAGTTCAGCAGACACATAAATGCATTTTACCTTTTTATATAGGAGGTGCTATTGAGATATACAAGTTCAAGAAAACAATAACAGGAAGGTGTTCCTGAATCAGATACCCAGTATCTTTCACTCACCCATAAGCCCTATTGTCAGGCAAACTTGTGTGAGCTCTCACTCCTGGAGGAATGACACGTACTTCATTTATGTAAACCACACATGGAAAACGAACTACATCTATATTGGTACTTTGCTACAAAACAAAGAAAAAAGAAAGTCTAAGAAATGTAAAATGCAAACAACATAATGCACTCATATTCTCTATTAACCAAATTAAGGTTGCAATCCTTGTAATTACAAAATTCAACTCTGTAAAATGCTAAATGCTGTTCAACACTGTTAGACAGAAAAGGTTTGGCTTTTTTTTATAATCTTCTGGCACTTTTCATATATTTAACACTATTTTTTCTAGAAAGTGTTACTGGTTTATTTACATAATTGGTTCCCTTTATTTGCGAGAATCTTTTAAATAGTAACAGGTTTTTTTCTAACAGAAGGTATGTTGGTAAAGGTAAAAACTGGAACTTTAAATCACCAAAGAAAGACTGAGTATATGGTTCCCTTTTAATAAACCATATCAATTTTATAATTAAAGAAAAAAAGAAAATGTGCGTTTTAGTTTTAAACATTAGCAAATGTTCTATTTCAAATGTAATATTAGAAATTATAATGATACTATAAATGTTTTACTAGACCTGTACAGAAGTCCCATATGATGCTTCTTTCTCCAATTTTGCAACAACATCTGAAAACCTTTTGCAAATAACATTTCTGTTTACCACACAGAAATAGCAAGTATAAAGAAATGTTATGCTTCAGCACTCCTAAAAGATGTTTGAGCAAACTAGGAACTAATCATAAAGTCACGGTGACTTCCCAGGTAGCAGCCACCAAATTAATGCTGGAAGTCTCCTCTCACTAGATTCACTACATTAGGTCTTATTACATTTATACATAATTTCTATCGTATATACACTTACAAAATAGTAAACATAGATCAACTGTATGTCCAACTGTAAGCATATAAAGACTTCCTTGATCAGAAGGTCAGAATCATGTTTCTCACTGAATGTTTCCAATTAGCAAATTGGATTAGCAAAGACTGCATTAGCAAAAAAAAAAAAAAGAAAAAACGGATCTAAGTGTCTACCAACATAACTAAAAAAATGAAAATTAAAAACCAAATTGATTTGCAGTCAAAAGTCATATAACTTTCATCACAATCAGAAAGCAAAAGAAACTCCAAAATTACCAGCATAAGGCAAGAAAGTACTAAGATTTTTAGACAACTAATAAACAAAAGAAACAGTCACAAAAAAAGAATATTTAAGTGTGTGCTTTTGGGCACATAATAGAGTCATTAATACGAAATCTATGCAGGCATCCTTGAGCACACAAATACAACATCTCACCCTAAGGGCTGACGTATTACAAGCAGGATGGTAGAACAAAAGGAACCCTGCTATGACAGGGAGCATGGCTTTATTAACAGGAAGGGGGTGACTGTAGCCTGCGAGGAGTTACAGCTGTGGGATTTCTTTGCTTTGCCTTTAAAAAAGGTGTATGTGTCACATGGGGGACTCAGATTTCTGGAGGAAGTGCTGCTGCTGAGGAGGCTTCATCCCCAGCAGCACTGCCCAAAGAAAGACAAATTCCTGCTTAAGTGATATGGGATTATGCCCTGACAGCCAGGCATCAACATCATCAGGATGGCAAGTGAATCCAATCCACCTTCCCTTCAAAACATTAAAAAAATAACTATATCAGAACTGCTGAACACATGTTAAACTGCATAGCTAAGCCAAATAAATAATTTTATTAGAAATCTCAGCTGTACTTTTAAAAAACTGCAAGTTCCAAGGCAAGACTCACGATCCATTTAGCTGAAGAATTAGCGTAACACAAAGAAGGCTTTCCTGCAACATGTAAAATACGCTTTGTTTTTTTCTTTAATGAAAATTCAATATGGTTCAGATCTGGAAAATGTCACTGGCAAGAATAAAAGTGCCAGAAAACATTATACACAATTAAAAACGTTCAATAAGAGAACATACTGTCCTGGAGGGGAAGAGGAGTGGCTAGTGTTTCCTACCCAGAGGAACAGCAGTGGCTAGCGTTTCCTGCCCAATGCTGTCTTAAATAGTAGAATTAAAAATACATGTGGGTCTCCCTGATCCTGGCAGCTAGAAAGGACTCCAGAATGGCTTCCCATTTGTTTTTAATTGCAGCATCAGCTCAAAATACTTCATTTTCTTTCCCTAACACCTGTCCACGAATACAGCATCTTTCTCAGGTTACACTACACTTTATGCTTTCCCTCTCATGGTCCCTCTCTTCCACCCTGAACAACACAGAACCCTGGGCAAACCTGCTGCAACACAAGCAGCTTCAAGGATGCTCAGGATCCCAACAGTCTCGAAGTGGAATATTTGTATGAACTCCCACTGCTAAAAGAAGTTTTAAATATTCCTTTTGCTGATGATGCATGCGGGCTGCATAAATCTAAGGGAACATCTCACATGCACACAACTACCCATCCTCCTCATTAACTAGAGAAAAGCATTCGGTATCTCTCAAGTGGACGGGTATGGCCCTCTGCCTGACTTCCTCCCTTATGGACTTCTCCAACCAGTTTTATCCTCTTTATTTCCCACTAGCTTCTCCCCCCCGTTATCTCTAAATCCTCGCTCCTGTCCCACAGCCGTACCCTCCCGCAGCCCCCTGCCCGCGGCACCCCAGGCAGCCAGGACAGCGGTGGGCTGGGCGCACCGCGGGGTCCGGCGCGGCGGCCCGAGCAAGGCTTCGGGGGCAAGGCGGGGAGGGAGCGGAGACGCCCCCTCGGCGGGCACCTGGCCAGGGCCTGCTCCCTCCCGCCTGGCCACCCTCTGAGGCGAGGACCACCGCCGGGGCCTACCCTAGCCCCGCTCGGCCCAGCGGTGCTCCGTGCCCCGCAGCCGCCGCGGCCCGGGGAGGCCCCGGCGCGGGCAGGAGGGCGCCGGCAGCAGCCAGGAAGAAGGAACATGAGGGAAGCGGCGGCCCCAACGCCCCCGCCGCGTTACCTCCGCGCTCTGGTGCTTGAACGTGTCTAAAAACAGCAGCTCGGTGGCGGTGTCCACCGCCATCTTGGCTCGGCCGAGGGGGAAGGGCATCCGGGCGGCAGGGCGAGCGCTTCCGGGCCGCCGCCGTGCCCGGGGGCGGGAGGGGCGGGGCTGCGGCGCGGGGCGGGGCGGGGCCAGGCGGGCAGCCGCCGTTGCCCCGCCCGCGCGGGACCCGCTGCCCTGAGCGCCGTGGGAGGCGGCAGAGCCGGGGCCGGCGGTCGCAGCCTGCGGCGTGGGGTGCCGGCCTCAAGCCTGCCGCCCCCGCTGCTCCCCGGCCCGGGGGAGGTGCGGGGTCACTCGCGGCGCTGCCGAGCGCGCTGGAGCAGAGCAGAGCAGAGCAGAGCAGAGGCCGAACAGAGGAGAGCGGGGAGGCCGAGCGGGCTTTCCCCTCAGCGACGGCTGCCCGCTGGAGGCAGCGGAGGGAGAGCTGCGGGTCGGCGGCGGGAGCGGGGTCGCTGCCGCGGCACTCGTGCCTGCAGGTTGAGCTTGTGAGCAGGGGGCGGTGCCCCTGCTCTCCAGAGACCGAGCTCGGTGTGCATCGCCGTGGATGTGGCCGTGCGCCACTGCAGTCTGCTCCAAGCCTTGCTTCCCCTGGGTTTCACAAGATTTAGCTCCAGCTCTACACTGACTGAATTCAGTCCTGCTTGAGAAATTTCCTTCGCGGCCTTTCCGTGTTTAACCCTTTCCAGATGTAAGAAATTGTCGCTTCTCTCAAGTACGTGTAGGACAATTCCTTGCAACCTTTCCGCAGCTTCTGATGTTCTTGTTTAGCATCCAGTGCCCTTCTGCACCAGCAACTAAGTTGTACGTGCGTTAGAGACGCCGTGAAGCCAAAGTCAGCCGTGGCCAAGAGAGTGATGTGGAATTGATCTTAGGCAAGCAGCGCGTGGTTACACAAGTTTTGCGTCCAAGCTCTACATCTATAATAGCAAAACTGTGCCATGTGCCTTTAGAGGAAATCTAGAAAAGGATGTGTAACGTCTCTGAACTGCCGGCTGGAGCCTCAGCCACATCCCTGCACTTTCCTTAATGGTGATAATTATACCTTATCTGTGTCTTGTTTCTGGAACAGCTTCTTAATGAAATAAGCTGGTTTGTGCTCGCACCAGGAATTGGCGAGTCCTTTTTTTGTTTCGGTAGCTAAGCTTGCTGCTCTCTCAGCGCTCCAGAGTTTCACTTGCACCAGGAGTGGCAGTCCTCTAGGCTGGACTTGACATGAGAACGTTGCATCAGTTTAAACAAGGGTGTGGTTCGATATATCCATGTTCAGTGGTGAAACTAGTTCAGGAAGTTCCTGTCCTCACACTGCCTGTTGGGGAGCTGGCCCACAATGCACAGTTCCACAACCAGTTTTATTGGCACACGTGGAGAAATGTTTTGTGGCAGTCCAGGGAGACTCATCTACTGGAATTGCTTCTGAATCCACTGAAAACATGGTACTGCCTCCTCATACTGTTTCGACAGATGTAGTTAAAATACTGCAAATCCCTTCACAGAAACATTTCAGAATTTGAGAATCAAGGGGCCTCCTTGGCCGTGCTGGCAGGTTTGCCCGCTCTCCTTCTTGCCCCAAGCTGGGACCCTCTCTTGCCCTGATGGATAAACAGATCTAAACTCCTGGAATTAAATATAAATTTTGTATGTAGAAAAACAAAACTTGAATGTATATGTATGTATTTTGCTAAAGCAGTGCAATGCCTTACAGCCGCTAGCAACACTTGCCATAGCTTATTTTGGTTATGTTTATGAGCTCTTTGTAGACTTCTGTGCAAGAGTAGCTTTGCAGATCTACTCCAAACATGGGCATTGTCACGCATGCCATTGTGCTGGAGGAACGCAGTCCCAGTCAGATGGCTTCTCTCCTGGGACTGCCTGGAACAGTATTGCAACCAGGTCAGCTAGCATGAGTAGTTTCAGTAACTAGCAGGGGAATTCCAGCCCTGCGTTTTTATCTGCAGTGACTCTCTCGCTGCTGGTAACAGCTACAGCTCTGGATGTGAGAAGAATCAGCTTTGCAGGATTAAATTCAGATGGCTCTGAATGCAATGTCATTGATTTCAGCACATGGCTAGGCTTACAAGTCAGTGGTGTTTCTTTGCTGCAAGGTAAAGCAGCAGCGTTTGAACGTCCCACCTGGTTGCACGGTTTCAGGGAACAATTTGGGTATCGGTAGAGAGATATATAGTGACTGATGAAAGTGGAAAAAACAGAATTTGGTTAGCAGCAGCAATTATCTTAGAGAGATTAAACAAAACAGTTGGTGGTAACCATTAACACATTCCAACAAAATGATACAGCTCTGCTGATTCTCCCACTCCTGTTGTAAAAAGTTGATATTCTGAAAGAAAACAGAAGCAGTGATGGGGATGAGTGATACAGGTGGGAGACCTGGCATGAACCAAATGTCTGTGCAGGGAAGGATAACAGAGTTGCAGGTGGTATCAGGGTGAACTGAATACCCTCCTATAGAGGAATAAAGCAGGGTGGGAGACGCAGAACTCGCAGGAAAAACCTGGAGACAGCGAGATGTGCAAAGTCACAGGTTTGTTCAAAATAAACTGGCAGGAAGGGGGTCGATGGGTAAGAGGAGAAAGCTTCAGGAACATGGGGGAAATAAATAAGAGGGCACGTAGGTCTGTTGCTGTGGTCAGGGGGTGGTGTTACTACCAGCTCCTTGGCATAATGGAAGGTGTGAGTAGTTTCAGAAATGTCCTGAAACAGAAAGTGGCACAAAAGGACATGTGGTGGGAAACCTGAACTAATACAAAAAGGACAGAGAAACAGTGACACTGAGATTAGCAAAGGGGCTGGAAACTAGACAGGCAGACACCAGGCGGGAAACAGAAGGAATATCAGAGGAGAGAAATACAGCAACAAGGTGCTGGGAGGAGCCTTGAGAGGTCATCATGCCCCAAAGCGCCCTAGTACATTCCTGTAGGTAACAACACCGATGTATGTCATGTGGAAGATGACACTTCATGCAAAGACTATGCTTAACCAGGCCAGGGATAACGAACAGCCAGGGAGAAGCAACTGGAACGGGAGTACACAAATGCCAGGAGCCCAGGCAATGCAACACAGGAACCTGAACGACTGGTGCATGTTGTCGGACCGGATACCGAAGGCATGAAAGAAAGAGGGTGGAATGGAAACTGCGACTGGAAAACAGGCATTTTAGGGAATGTGTTACCCAAGAAAGAGAAAAATAAAAGGTAATGGCACTACAGTAGCAGTTAGCAGTAAGTGGCTTCCAAAGTAAATAAATAAATAAACCACACGTTAATCAAGAACCCAAAAGACATAATGGGAATTAAAAATACTTTTAGGGTACAGCTTAACCTATGAAAGGGGTTACTATACATAATGGCAGCCTGCTGTAGCAATAAGCTGGGGAGTCTGATGCTCCTAGATGGAAAGAGACAAGACAGGACAAGACAATAAGGCATAAGAGGGAAGAAAAAAAGAAATGCGTAAGCCAGAACACAACAAATCACAACTAAAGGAACACCTACCCATCCAGAAATGGCTCACAAAGACAAGGGCTGCATCTGGACAGCCAAGCAGGCATTGGGAAGGAAACCATCTAGAATGGATGATTAAGTTTCACTGAAAGAAGACCAGACAACCAAGCAAGCACCATCTATCTGGCATGAAGATTCCAAGGTGAAGTCATTTCAGAAATGTATTTCTGGACTTTTCTACTAAAGTACAAAGTTTTATTAAGAAGAAGTTGCACTAAATTAAGATCTGAAAGGGAAACTGTGCAAAGAAATTCTCTATGCCATCGAATCCCTCTGCTCCAGGCTGGGCGAAGGCCAGCGAGCAACTCCCTGTGCAAGGACCAACCCCACTCCTCAGATGCTGAGTACAGATCAGCTGCAACCACTGCTGAGGACACACACCCCAGTGCTCCGCTTCACTTATGTTTTGCTCAACACATCAGAAAGTTGGAAGACAAATGGACAAAGAAAACCAGGCACTGTGACCCTACAACAGAAGGGGCATGATTAGCTTAGGTGTTTCCTGATGCCAGATTCACATAGCCAACTTCAGCTACCACTTTTAAAAACTGGAGGAATTAATTTGCCATCTTTACCCCTCAAATTGCAGTAACTGCTATCAGTGAATGCCATTTTCAAAATCTTATACCAAAAAGGGAGAAAATTACTCCAGCCATCTTCCGTCACACAAAGGCTGTCTGTTGAAGCACAGAAACCATCAAGCAGGAATTTGGTGGCAGTCCCTGCAAGGAGAACCACGCTGCACCAAACTGCGGCGGGGCAGGACGAGGGTGCCGGGCGCTATTTGGACTAGTCGGTGGCTGACGGGATCCCCAGTGCCTGTGAAACTTGTCCTCTCCCTTCCTGCCAAACCAACGAGTGTGTACACATTCATAAAAGATGGTGCAAGCTGTGAACCTGCACTAGCACAAGAAACAGTGATGAAGAAAAGCATGATGTGTACTGTCATCTCAGTAAAAATTTAGAGAAGTAGCATCACAGTGAAGTTGGAAATACACAGCCGGGGCCTTCAAGAACTAGATGTACTACAGGATTTCCTTGGGGAAAGTTAGCGTTACTTGTTTAGCCTACCTATTCAGTTATTTGTCATGAAAAAAACAGGTTTTGAGCAAAACACATTTAACACATACATTTCACAGCGAAACAACGATGACCAGAAGAGAGGTGGTTGTCACAAGGACCAAAATCGCCACAGTCCATCGAGGGAAGGCTGCGACAACCAGACCAGCCAGCTCGGAACACACGAATCGACCCGCCGCGCCAGGGCGACGCAGAAGCCGCGATGCCTCCGCCTTGCGCACGGCAGCGGAAGAGGCTCCACGTCCTGAGCCCGGCTCGGCTCCCTCGGCAGGAGTTGCTCCCGGCGGCACCCGGCCCGCACACCGCCACGGTGCTCCCTGGCACCGCACGGCCCGACGGCCGCGCTCACGCCGCGGGCTCAGACCCGCCGGGGCGTCTGCGGGCGGTGCGGCCGTCTCCCCTCCCCTTCCGTCCAGGCGGAGCGGGAGGGGAGGGTGCCGGGCAGGGCGAGCCGCGCCGCGCTCCGGCGGCGGACGGGGCTGCGGGCTGCCCGCGGACGCAGGGCCGGCCTGCCCTCCCCGCCCGCGACATGTCCCGGCAGGAGCGGGCGGCCCCGCCCGGCCCCGCCGCCCCGCCGCCCCGTCGCCCCGTCGATGAGGAGTCGCACCTTCCCGGGCAGCGCTCCCTGACGGCGGGAGGCGCAGCCCGGCAGGGCCCGGGCCGCCGTGGGTGCACGTTAGGGCTCCCCCGGGGCGCGTGGCGGCTGCGGGCGGCTCGTCCGCCGCTGCCCCCCGCACCCCGCCCGCACCCCCGGCCCGCGCTGGGCGCCCCGCCCGCAATCACGGCCCCCCACTCCGCCAGCCGCCCCCACCCGCGCTTGCCACGTCCCTGCTCGGCGGGGCCAATGGGCGGGCGGCGCCAGGTGTGTGCTACCTGCACCACGTGGGGCGGGGGTGGGCAGGTAGGGCCGCGGCCCGGCGCGGAAAAGCCCGCAGCCATTGCGCGCTTCCCAGGGCTGCAGCCGGCGTGGGAGCGGCCGCCGCCCGCCCTGGGAAACAGGGGGGGGGTGGGAAGGGGGTAGCCGTGCGCTTCCCCCGCGCCAGGTCCTCGGGGAGCGAGGCTGCAGGTGGGGGCACTCTCGCTCGGGTCTCGCTTGGAAGCGCCTCGGGCAGGGAAAGTTTCTGGCCTCTTCTCTTCCCCCTCCCCCCCCTTCGTTTCCCCCCCTTTTTCTCTCACCCCCCCCCTCCCCCCCGCCTCTTTTTATCCTTTCCACTGGCCCGGTGGCACCATGACGGCGTCTCCCGACTACCTGGTGATCCTCTTCGTGACCACGGCGGGCACCAACGGAGCAAAGCTGGGCTCGGATGAGCGAGAGCTGCTCCAGCTCCTGTGGAAAGTGGTCGACCTGAGGAGTAAGGAGGTATTTTCCCCCAAGGGGGAGCCCCCCGACCTGCTGCTCCCCTTGGCCCCTGCCGTGCTGGGTACAGGCAGGGCGGTCCTAGTGCTGGGCTGGTGGTGGGTGCCCCAGGCTGGAGCAGGCTCTGGTGGAGGGCAGGGGCCGGTGCTGCAGGTGGAGACCTCCAGCCCAGGGAGCTGACTCGCCCCTCCTCTGCTTTCTCTGGAGCTTGGGCACTTGCATGACGTGCTGGTCCGGCCTGACCACCCGGAGCTGACGGCCGAGTGCCAGGAGATCACCCAGGTGGATGTGGAGAGCCTGGCACTGGCTCCACCGCTGGAGCAGGCGTTGAGACAGGTGACACCCCATAACCGGCTGCTGGTCTCCCTTGGGGGCTCCCCAATAGGGTAGAGGCAGTGTTATCATCCATTTATCCCCTTCACCACCACCATTGGGGTAGTGGAGCCTGGCACAGGGGCACCACAGATGTGTGTGGGCCACGCAGCCTGGTCTGTGGTGGGCTTTGTGGGGGTTTCTCCTGTGCCTTTTGGTCATTCACCTTGGGAGGGACTGAACCCCAAGAGAGGAAGGTCAGGGCCAGGCATCCTCCTACCCTGGTCTCCTGCCATGTTGGACCCTGACTCTCAGCTGAAGGTGAGCCCCGATCAGTCTTGGAAGAGGCCAAGTTTAGGTGCCCCCTGAAAAGGCTGGGTGGTGGTAGGCCCTGTTAAGGCTTGTGGTGGCTCATCAGTCCTGGGAAGGAGACAATACTGAATCCTCTAGATAAACAGGGAGGTGTGCGTGATTCTCATTGAGGGTAGGGCTGAAAGCCTGTCTCCTTTCCAACATGCTCGAGTGCCCTGTCTGAAAGGCTCTTCTGCCCTGGCACTCCCTCAGCTCTCTGCAACCAGCTTTATGTCTCCTTGCAGTGCTCTTGCAAATGCTCCTGGGAAAGGATTTTTTTCTGTGATGTGGACTGTCTGTGGCCAGTTCTCAGCAGAAGGGGGGAAAAGGGGCAATTTCCTTGTGAAGATAATTATCATGAAAGTTATCATGTGCTTAGCTAGTAAGAAACAAATCGACAGAAGTGAAGGACTAGGCTCATACAAAAAGAAATTCCAGCTCTATGTTCCTGCTGCCCAGGATTAACGTGTTACCAGCTGATGACACTGCCTAGCGCAGCCACTCTGATCTCTTTCATGTGTATGTCTTTTGTTGTTCCTGCTTTCAGTTTAATCAGTCCGTGAGCAATGAGCTGAACATTGGTGTAGGTACTTCCTTCTGCTTCTGTACTGATGGACAGTTGCACATTAGGCAGGTTCTGCACCCTGAAGCTTCCAAAAAGGTATGTAGTTGTAGCTTAAGTTTGACTCTTAGTGTGCTTTATGTCATTTCTTGCAAAACTGATCAACTCCTCTTTAGTGTGAGGGTGCCTCCACACAACCATAGTACAAACATCGCTCATGCGTTAATATGCTTACCACACTAAAGAGCCTGTCCATGTGGAAGGCACAGGCAATGCCCTGTGCTTATCACAGAATTACAGAATCGTATAGGTTGGAAAAGACCTTTAAGATCATCGAGTCCAACCGTAAAATGTAGCCCTGATGATGTAGCCCTGAGATGCCTTTTTATGTTAAATCAGAAGAAAGGCTTTCTTGAATTAAGTGTTTGAGAAAGGAGCAATGCATTGACAGAGTACTTGTAGCTCCTACAGCTGTAGGAGCTACAATGGGTTAACAAGTGGGAATTTGGAAGTGTTGCCAAATAGTTAACCACCTTAATCATAAACTGCCTTTTGAAATTTTACATTCACCTTTAGCTTCAGCAACTTTCAATCTGCATATTCAGTTGACGCTCTGAGGGCGGTGCTCGTATTTGTAAGGAGCTGAACAGTAGTTTGAGGCAGGCTATGAGTGATGACTAGTCCCGTAGTCTAGAGTTTTCTGTAACTTCAGAGTTGCCAAATTGCTAACAGTGTTACAAAGTCCTACCTACTTTTCATCAGTGATAGAGTTGCAGCAATATGCCGAGTCTCTAGTCCTGAAATAACTGCAGCAATATTAATAACATCTCGTTTTGTGGTTTGCTATTGAACGTGCATTGCTCTGTAACTGAAGTGTTCTGCTCCTCACATTGCAACTGATCCTTGTGCCCATCGATTTCCTGTTTCATCTTTGAAGGGGCACTGCTGCAAGTCTGTGCTGTTACAAAACTGGTATTAGATGAATTTGTTTTTAATACTTGTTGGTGCTCTAGGTATTTATACGTTCGAAGGTGTAGAAGACAAACAGTGAGCCTGATTCATTGTGAAGGGACAGTCCTTATATATGTGACTTGTCTTAGCGTATAATGTGAGAAAACAGGGAAACACGTTTTTAACAGACTTTCTTGTCACTGGTAATGGGTATGTGTTTTATACAGTTAATCTTTCCATGGCAGTTAAATTATATGGATAAAAAAAGGGACAACTCCTATGATTATTTAAGTTTGTTTGGTGTTGGGGATAAGCATCCTTTTTCTGTATCATTGCAGGGTCACTGATAGGAATCAAGTCTTCATTAAAATCTTATGTTGCTGTTTTGTTAAGAATTATTCATTTGAAATCTGCTCTGTGCTGCCTATGGATTAAGTAAACCAGATGCTTATGAGACCTGTAATAGTTCTTTGGTGAATACCCTAATCCTGAAGTTGGGGATCACTAAAATCCAGATAGGCAGAAATCACTAGGCTCTTGAGAATATATTTATTTCGTTTAAGATGCCCAGTCTGAACCAATCTAGCAGCTCATGGTATTCAGAGAATGAATTGGTATCAACTGTTCCAACTGAATTTCAGTGAAGTACGGAACGCGATCTCTCGTGAAGAAAAATAGCCATGCTAAAACTGGAGCAGGAAGTCTTGGCAAGCACACCTGCATTTTCATAAGTTTGTCTTTAAAGAGTATCGTTTGCCTAATGCACCTGCCCATATGCTAAGATAAGCTCTAATGTTCTTAAAGCAGAACTTGTTTTAGAGCCTTAACTTCTTTCTTTGGGCTCCCTAAATGTGTTTTCACATATCCTGTCGTTCTGTTATAATGCCAAGATGCTAACTAGTCTTTAAATCACAGAAAGCCTTTACTTTTAGTCTAGGGAGTCATTACAGGCAACAAACAGCCAAGTGGAATACAAAGTACTGTGTCTGTGGGGAATCTCTGGGGTGGAGAGCTAACTGAAGGAGTAGGGGTTTGTGTTGGTTTAAACAGCTACCCCTAAGTCTTCTCCACATCTTCTCCTTCCCACCCCCAAAAAAATTAAAAGCATGTGGTAGATGTAGTGGTGGTGTGAAAAGGGTTTTATTGACTTCCAGTGGGCTACATAACTTGCTCCTGGCTTCATACACTGCAATTAATGCAGTTACCATGCATAGACTGACAACCTCTGCACCATATCAAACCCTCATCTGCACACAGTTGGGGTTGTTTTGTTGTTGTTTGTTTTTTTCTTTTAAGGGAATAAATATTTGAAGTGTGACTATTCTCTGAAAACTCAGCCTTGTCTATAAACCAACACATCTTCTGCTAGTCTTGCAAAACTTGCTTGGCTCTATAAACTGAACTGAGTGCCCTCTGGCTTTTTACAGTTAAAATTGGAATCAAGAATTGATGATAAATGTTGCAATAGCAGGCATTTGCTCTCCTTACATATATATTGGATTTGAGGCACTAGTAATAATAGCAAATGTTTCTCTGGCAATGAAAAAGCACGCTTCTCTTTTTTAAACCACGTAGAGAGGAAGCTGCTTAAGCAAAAAAGTTTATAAACATATTTATGTGGCTAAGAAGAGCTATGTGAGTTTCTCTGTAGCAAAGGCTGTTTGTGTTTCTTACCCATTGTAAGGAAATTGTTAGAAAGTTTGGTATCTAAAGACAAAGTAGATTAAACTCACCCTAGCTGACAGTAGTTACTTTGTCTTTTTACAGAATATCTTACTGCCTGAATGCTTCTACTCCTTTTTTGACTTGCGGAAAGAGTTCAAGAAGTGTTGCCCTGGCTCACCTGATGTTAGCAAACTCGATGTTGTGGCCATGACAGAATGTATCCTTTTAACAGTGATGGTGTCTACTGCTGGTTACAGCTTTGGCTGAATTTTAGGACAGATGTGTGAGTAATGCTTGCAACACGTTTGGGGGTGGTATAACTTTAAGGAGTGACTCGGAGCTGTACTGAGCTTTCTCTCAAAGATAAAGATAAAAACATATGGGGATGGATGCTTCCATGGGGAAAATCCTGTAGTTCTTGACTTCTGTACATTTTCTTTACTACCATTACAGTTTTGTCTCTTTAAACTTCACAGGTTAGTGTAACTGGCACATTTGTTCAAATTGCTGATATGAATCCTAATATTAAAGTTGTGAAGTTGCTCATTGCATCAGTTAGATTTTTATTTTATTTTTAGATAAGAGTAAATGTTGGGAGACCATCTTAATTTTTAGGAGGGGGAACTGTTATTCCTGATGAGAACTTAGTGAATCTTTGATTCAGGAGTGGGCAGGGATGCTGTTGGCACACGTGGTATTCAGTCTCATGGAAGTTGAGCATGTTACACCTCGCAAGGTGAGGCTGGGCTGGCAATAAGATGCCATCAGTAACATGTTTCCATTTTCAGTGATATGGATGTCTAAAATTACTTTCTGAATAGTCTTAAATGGTCTGTAACCTAGTCCTGTCTGGCTCTTTACTAGTCTTAGCTCAGTTTTGTTTGCATGCCATGTACAATTACCAGAGCCGAAACTGGGGCTGTGAATAACTTTGCTGTGCCTTCTTCCTTGCTTCCCTGGCAGTCTCCCCTCTTGCTGCAGGCTCCGGTCCTCATCTCAAATGTACTCAGACATGGAAAACACTTGACTTCCCTACTGACCTATTGAAGCAGTGACCACAAAAGCTAGCTAGCAAGGAGGTATAAAGGAATTTGAGAGTATTTTAAAAAATATTTTAATTGGGTTTTTGTTGTTGTTTTTAAGAACTTTTTTCCTCTGGCTCGCTTATTGTGTCCATAAAGTGGTTGCCATTAAGAGCTGGTATTTTTCAGACTCAAAAGTCTGCGGCTTCTGAATTATTTTGGCCTTCTGCTGCAGGACTAGTATTGCCTGGGCTTTGTACCTGTGTCGGGGGCATAAAATATCTATGTACATGTGGATTTTTTTGTGCTTAACTGTAAGGTTGAATACCGGAGGCTGTCTGCTCTGCTTTGCCATCTGCAAATTAAGATTAATCTCCCCTAGTGAAGGGGCAGAAATCACTTCTCTCCCTACTCTGAAGCAAAGTGGTACACTTAGTATAGGAGTGTGAATTTTTATGTAGAAAAGCAAAATAAATGTTTGTGTTGCATATTCTAGAAGCTGGATGATAGGGACTTCTTAAAGTTATGGTCAAAAACTTAATACATTGTTTAGGGATGCTTTGACATGAGCTGGAGAAGTTAATTAAAGACAGTGTGCTACTTTGGCTGTTTTGGAGAGATGCCTTTGCTTTCCCCTTGTGTGAATGTCTGGTGTACATCTTGCCACTGTGGAAATAGTCGTATGACTGTAGCCACCTGGATTGTCTCTGGTCAGCTAAGGCGCAGTGACAGACTGTGTACTCCCTGCCTGCTGGGAGAGAGGAGCAGACCGCTCTGTGTTACTGGACTGTCAGGAGGCCCCTAAAGAATCAGTACCATCTGAGGGTGGTTTTGGCAGTTGCCAGTAGTATTTCCTCCCAAGTTCCTAGAGGCTTGGTCAGTCTATCCAAATGCTCTCAACTTGAGTCTGAATTCTGGATCCGATATGCTTCTTAAGGTATATAAACCTAAATAACTTCATTCTGTTTTTATATTAACCTTTGTGGTTTCTCTTGTTTTGTAACTATTGATGCTTTTATTTGTAAACTTGCTGTGTTTACGCAACATGGCTGAAATTAACTGTCTCTGCCCTATATTGTTTGAGAGTGTTGGGGGCGGAGGACACAGAGACCAAAAAGGTAAAATAATTTTTGTTTTCCCTTTATTGACAAATACGATAATTTTCTTTCTCCTCACCTTGCTGAAATGTACCAACTTAATCTCCGCAGTGTCAGAAGCTGTATAAGTTAATTGCATTTGGAGAGTCTGAATGTGCATGTAATGTTTGCGATTAAAAAAAAAATTGCTAAAGCAGGTGCTAAGTCTAAAGACTAGTTCAAACAGTTATGTGCAGAGACTCTTTTTTTTTTTTTTTCCCTTCTTCTTGTAAGCAGGACAGCTACTTTCCTCCTGAGACGGTTATGTAGTAAAGAAAAGAAAATGTCTAAATGAAAAGTAACTTGGATTTGAAGTGGATATGCTGGGGTGGGGGACACAAAAACAAATTAAAACCAAATGGAGTAGGTTGAAATGAAGTTGCAGATTAGTGCACAGAATCTGACCAAGCAAAACTTCCACCCCATAGCTAAAGGGGCTGCATGAGTGGAATCTTCCATGATTTGTGCCACACAAACTATACTGGGCCAGGTTCGTTAGCATTTGGTGGGGAAAGAAGGTTTTGGTTTAGGTGTAGGGTACTGACGAGAGACGCAGAAGACTGCATTAACAAGCTGGTAGGAGCAGGAGTAGAGTGATTTTTGGGTACATGCCTTCATGTACTTACATCTCCATTTACCTGCATGTAAGATGGTTGTGATCAGTGAGAGGAAACTTGTGTGATATGAAAGAGTTAGGGGAAAGTTGGGTATTATTGTGCAGTCATTTAAATTATTAGGAGTCTTCCAAATGCTTTTATTTTAAACAACAAATTACAGGCAAATGGAGAATGTACTCTATTGCTCCCAACAGTCAGGGGAAATAATTTCCTATCATTCAAGATATATATTCCAGTGTATAGCACGCTGGATAGTTGGTGCTTGTCTATGTATTTCTTGCAGGCAAGGCAAGCACGATCTTGAAAAAGAACACAGAGATATTAAACTGAATAATTGGCTGGGTTATTCTTCCTTTAGAAAGTACTTTTGGGACTTACTCTTTCAGCAAACTACTTGAAATTGTGTACAGCAATGAAACCATTCCAAATCCAAAAGCTCAGGTGAAAGCTTTATATTTCCTCTGTCCCTGAAATTATAAACTTCATGTACAGCCAGCCACTGATTTCTTTTAATGCAAGGTAAAGAATGTTTAAAATGCCATGGAATTTGAGGGGCCAAGGAAGAACTGAGACTAGTTGTAACTGTTATCTCTGAGTTCTACTGCTGCCTAACTTATGGTCTCAAAACAGTTTTTGGTGTAGAAGACAGTCTTCTGGCAGACCATTTTTAGTCAGTATTGCGTAAGAGTAGCGCCAGCAGGAGAATTATGAGAAATTTCGAGTAACAAAAAAATTTGAGAGAAGCAATCATGTTCTGGCAGAGAAAGGAACTCGGGTCTGTCGAAATCTTTTTTTTTTTTTAAACATGCGTAAGTATACAAAAGGAGCAGGGTTGTTCTTGCAGCCTCTGTACCTCCCATACTTGCTGCACTTCTTGATTTGCAAAGCTTGCTGAGCCAGTTTTCACTGCTGTGAGTGCCTTTAGGGTGGAGTGAACAAAGCTTGCATGACTATTCGTATTCAGTCTGCAGACGACTCATCCTTTGCCCCAAGATTGGGTGTGCAGAAGCCATTAAATGGCAAATAGCTCTTGCTTCCTCCAGTGCATGGTTTGCTCCATTCAATTCTGAACTGGGTTTGTGAGGATAACTCCTTACTAGGAGTATCTGCTGGATGTTTGCTGGGTGTTGTCAGTAGAAATGCAGGCATACTTCAGAACAGCCTGCGTAATGTGCTGGATACGATCTGGATACTGCAATAGTGAAACTTGGGAGGTTTTTTGTTGGTGTTTGGTTTTTTTTTTTTTTTGACCTGGGTGTCTTGAAAACAATGATGTGGAGCACAGTTCTAACCAACAGTACTTAACTCCGGCAATAAAAAGCACATTATTGGGTATTACCTGAGAATCTTGCATATTGCTATTTGTATTTCCTGTGATAGTACCCAGGAACTGGGTAATATCAGATTACCTTTATGCAAAGGTAATCTGATATTTAACAAGATGTACATTTAACAAGATGTAAACTTCTGCCTGAAGAGACTTAAAAACAGAACAGAAAGGGAAGAGGATCAGTGCAGAACACAACTGCAATACTAGTTCATGTTGTCTCACAGCTGAGTTGGTTGTTCAGTGTTTCTTTTGCCATAGTTAAGAAAGGAGTTGAGACTGAGAAATGGAAGAGACGGTGGGAGGGAGGGAAGGAAGAAGTCTTGGAGGGCACTGGCAGCGGGTAAAGCTGTGGTGACAAATCTGAGGAAATGGTTAAATGGTTTAGAAATTTCTCCTATATTATATAGGCAACTCTGATGTAGAATATGCTCCCCCCCTTACTAACTTGCTGAATGTTGCAGGAGGTGGTACCACAGCTGCACAGCAAGATTAAGAAGTTCCTTGTTTCCCATCCTGCCTTGTTACTTGGGTGCGTCTTTTGCCCGTTGCTTCATTTAGAATATATGTGTGCATGCTATTGCATATAGTAGCTTTAGACAGCCAGGTGTGTTTTCTAACACTTCTTTAAATGTGAACTTGGATTTCTCCACTGCAATCAACTCTTTCCAATTGCCCAGGAGAGACAACCTTTAAATATCACGGTACACAAACACACGTGTGGTCTCTTACCCCTTCACAGAAAAAGGAGTGGGTTTTATAAAAACTATTCCATTAACAGCTTTTTCCTAAGTGTCCATAATTTCCAGTGCCTCCATTCATAGGAGTCCATCTGTATGTAGTCAGTCTTGTTCATTAGAATTCAGGTTTTCACTTAGTTAATGTCATTATTAACATGCTCCTTTACATATGCAGAAAGCTATCAATTTTCCTCTCCAATCTTGCCTAAAAGCCTTGCTTCTAGTTAATCAGAGGCGAAGATGTGAGCGATTGCTCACTCCTACTAATGTTGATTACTTTCTTCCTCCCCTCCCACTGTGTTTATATTAATCTAGAGTTCCTTGGCACAACTGACTCCCTGTGTCTGAACACCTGGTACCAACCTCTGTCGGCATTAGGGCGTTTTTAGGAACTATATCTCCTGTTGATCAATATTTTCAATGAAAATGTTTTTTGAAGAAAATGAACATGGGGTGGGGGAGTTGTTTGTTTTTCCTTGTGTGATAGCCTTGCTTCAAATTCCCAGCTCCTTCACACTGCTGCATTCCCGTCTCTGGCGGCTGATCGCTTGTAGGGATCTTTGGCTCTGCAAAAAGGAAATACTGAAATGTCTCTTCGGTTTTGACAGCACAGTGTAACAGCCAAGCGCGTGTGTGTGCACATGTGTATGCATGTCCCCTGCCATAATAGCTATTGAAACTCCTGCCCAATTTCTCTTGACTTTGACAGAGGAAAGATAACATTTCCAGAATCTTCATAAAAATGGTCAGACAAGACCAGAGTTCCAATACCTCCATCTTCAGCAGCTTCAGGTTCCCTGGATGGGTGGCAGAGTCTCTGCATAAGTGCAGCACAGAGGTCTTAGAAGGGTGTCAGGAGAAGGAGGAGAAGCACTCCTGCTCTGATACACAAGGTGCCCAGAAACATCTGTGTGGTGCTGATTAAGCACCCTCTCTGCTAGGGAGTCTGTGGATTATTTGTTTTCTTTTCAACCCCCCTTCCCCAGGGGGCAGGGAAGGAGATGAGCTTGAGTGTACAGCTTTAGGAAGAGATACTACAATGAAGAAGTTTCTTGTTGTCATAAATACTGATAGTCTCTTAAACTGTGCTTTGGGGTTGTTGCATGTGGTTTGTTCAGGATTTTTAGCTTGTTTTTTAAGAAAACCATTTAATGTTCTCACTACTTTACTCCAAAGAAGGTACAGGGAGGGTGGGTAATGGCAATGGTTAGCAAGCTGTATTTAGTCAAGCAGCTGGAGGGGAGGGATCGCTGGCTCAAGTTGTCTTTTTTTACACTATGATAACTCACTTAAACTTCAAATGTTCTTGTAAGACTAAGCACCATCCTCTCACCTTCCATACTCCAATGCACACTTAAAACCAACAAAGCCTCAAAATCAAATTAGCCTCAAAGTGTATTGTGTTGGCACAGTAGCTTTCCTTTCCTCGCTGTGGAAGAGGAGTTCATTAATTCAGTTGAAATTATTTTTCATCTCACAACAAGATAACAGTTAAACTTCAAAAACAATTTAAAAAAAATCTGTTTTGTAGGAGTGACTTGCAGTCATCCCACAAATAATAGGGAAGACTATTTCACAGTGAAATTTGTGCTGCCTCCCCTCTTGATGAGATGATAGGACAAAGCTGGTGTGTGGTGTCTCTCTCTAACAGAAGCTGCTGTTCTGTTCCCTGCCCTTCATGTGGGCATCTGCCAACTCAAAAATGTGCTCAGCTCTAGGTGGAGAAAACCTTTTTCTTTTAAGAGGAACCTTGCTATCTTGGACTGAGAAGCAACTTTTGAGCACCAAAATGCAGACTCTTGAGCACTTGAAATGTGTCTAATGCAGTTTTGTGGGAATGTGGGCAAATAATTGGTGCACTTGATTGTTTTGAATGTCTTGCATTACTGTACTGCCATGCCAGGATAGGTCTTGTTTAAAAAACTCTTTCACTTTTGCTCTAAAGTCTTAATGCAAAGTGATAAAAGAAGTCAAAAAAGCAAATCCTATTCCAGACAGCTTTATATTTCACTTCTTGTTCTGTACTTGAGGTTTTTTTACCCTACACTCCTCAAAGAAGGACATGTGGGTAGAAAAGACCTTTTCAAAAATTGGCTTTATAAATGATGGAGTAGAGTTGCAAGTAATCTTACAGTCCTGTAGCTTGGTGTTAGAGAGGGGCAAATATGACAGGAAGCGGGAGAGATACCATAGTAAACTCTGTTTAAAATGGTGTGAAAAAAGATGGTATGTGCAACTGAAATCAGACTCCCTTTCTGAACATGGAGTTTTTTACCTGGTCATTCTACAGCCTGTCTTTCCAGGACAGAACATTTCCTGCTCTCTGTTGGCAGAAGAGCTTATCCTTGCTATCATCTTCTGAAATCCTTCAGATTGAAGATATGGGTTGCGGGACTCTATTTTGTCTCTTGGTTATCCACAATGGTGCATTCTTACCAGATTCTCAAAATGCTCTGTGTAACAGAAAAAAACTCAGGTTGTAACTTCTAATAGGCAAGGTTTAGATGAGGTGCCACTTGTGAATTTTGTCAAAGTGGTAAGATATTTATTCGACTTTGGGATTTACTTGTTCAGAAAGCATGTGGTGTATCCTCCTATTTCTGGAGCTTCCAGTTGATGGTTTGCTTCTCCTCTTTCCCCAAATCTTCCCCTAGAGATTAAAGATGATGTTAATTAAAGAGAACAGGACTCCAGTCTCTTACGCATGCAAAAGTGTATCTGTCTGTCAAACATACATAATGCATGAGTATATTAAATATATATGTCCTCATTATGGGGTCTCATGTCCCCAGACGCTTTCTGGAGTGACCTCACACTCCCACAGGTGGCAGTAGTTGGAGGCCATGGCAGAACAGCTGATGTATCCCAGCAGGAAAAGGGATTAAATCTTCCCCTGAGAAGTGACTTACCATCAAGGATAACATGAAAGCTTGTTGCTCTAACAGGAAGCCAATTAGAAATCTGTTTGGTGATGATTGACTTAACTCCAGCATAAAGATTTAAATCTTGACAAGAACAGTTCAGCACTTCCCTATGGAGCATCTCAAGTTGAAGATATGGGGAATATTATTTTAACACTAATATCTGAACCATACAGTAAGTGATTGTGATGAACGAGTTTTCTATATTGCTTGTTTGTTTTTTCCTGCCTCTCTTATACGCTGAAGAAAAAGAAAATAACTTGTACTGTATTTCATAGATTACAGATTTTCAGATCCAGAAAGAGTGAACTACAAATTTGAAAGTGGGCCTTGGTAAGTACCTTCTTCCTCTTCTTGCTGTGCTCCCCCCACACACACTTTTTTTTTTCCCCTCAAGATACTGCTTAGATAAGCTGTACTTCTCTGTATTCCTAACTTGCAAATAGCTGTTACCATTATTTTTATTTATCTTGCCACTGCTGTGGGAATAAATTAGATGCTTTAAGTGGGAAAGGGAACAGATATTCTATGAGTCTATGATCAGGTGCAAGCCAGTTTTCTTGCTAGGCTTCAGTGTCGCCTGTTAGCTGCTGATAGTTCTGGGTTCTGCTAATAAGTGCTTATAATGGTGTTAAGTGTGCTGCGCTATTAAGAAAGAATGTAAGCATTTTTGCAGAAGTAACCCTATTGGTACTAACTCTTATACTTTTCCTGCAATTTGCTTCATAGTTACTGAATATACATAATGATGATTTTTTTTTTTTACAGGGAAGAAACATTTCCATAAAGATACTGTGCTACCAGTAAATTGCTTAAGCTATGATTATTGTTTTCTTCCCAAATATGTTTTAAACATAAAGCTTTTATCTACTTTTGATGACTGCTTTGTTGTTGGGTTTTTTAAATGTAATCGTGCTTCTGTGCAAATACAGATTTTTCTCAGTAGTTTGCTGGGTACTCCCTCTGCAGTATCACAAGAGGTTGGTGTTAAACTGACCGTATTTAGATTCCCATCCTGCATGAATACTTACTTCCCTCTTCTGGATTAAGGAACTGTCATAATGGTAGATGATGCTCACACTTCTGAGCCAAAAGAAGCAAGAAAAGAATGCAACAATCCTGGCAGAAAGTACCCAGTGAGATTAGTTCAGGGGTTATGTTTTAGCATTGTTCTAAGCTTTTTCTCTTTCACTAACAAAATCCTGGGATGAGGTGAAAGATTCCCATCTTATTCGTGATAGTGAGAAGTACAGAATTAGGAGGCAGGGGTGGAACAGTTTGGGATGGACACCTACAGAAAGGCCACTGAGAAATTAAAATGTAAGTGAGAAACATGACCCTCCTACAAGCAGGCATGCCACAGCCCTTTTGTACGAGGGAGTCCTCTGCTGCTGAACAGCACTTCATCTGCTTAATCAATCCCATAGTACCTTCTGTGCAAAAACCTGTCCTTGCAATAGCCAGAAAGGCAGCCTTGGGTAGCTGCAAGTGTTTTGTTCTACGTGGTACTTTTAACATGTAAGAGAACAAAAGAGACTACAGTAATGACCAATTAAACCTGACTTTCTGTGGCTGGGCTATTCCCGTGCTAAGCAGCCGATGTAGCCTGTATCTATATTATTCTCTAGTAGCACAGTGATGGCCTGAACAAGCAATGTTAAGGCTAAACTCTTTGGGCAGGAGTCCTCTGTGTACCGAGTATAACCCTGAACAGATTTGATCTTGGCTTGTGACTGGCTTTCACACGCTGTCACAGTACAAATAATAAGCACTAACCTCAGTTACATCTAACTGCTCTGCTTCAGTTTCCACTTAGCTAAGATTAGAATAGCAAGTTTAATTTTGTACCAGTAACCCTGTTCAGACAATGGAGAAGCACAAACCATTGGTATGTCAGGAGTGGGGAGTAAATTGGAAACAGGCTCAGAGATGAGAGCTCAAGGAACAAATGTGGTGAAGCAGGAAAGAGGAGCTGGGAAAGGGGCAGCTTAACAGCAGATGTTCCCTGAGGAGAGACATGTGCAGTGGCTTTGGATGGTGGTGGCACTTAGCCCTCGCTGCTGTGGCAGTGCCATCCAGCAGACAGGGAGCAGGGCCAGAAGGCTGTCCCTGGAGCACAGGTGACAAGCAGGGAGGGTGGTGTGTGGTGGATACTACAGGCAGATGTCTCTGCATTACTCTGTCTTTCTGTGCCTGCAGCAGCAAGATGGAACTTGTGGATGACAATGCTGTTATCCGAGCAAGAGGATTGCCATGGCAGTCATCTGACCAGGACATAGCGAGATTCTTCAAAGGCCTAAATATCGCCAAGTTGGTAGCTAAGAATTTACCTCTACATTTGTAGTACTTTATCTGTGTCAGTCATGGAGTTTTCTATCTCTTTCGATTTAAATCCTCCAGGGGAGGTGCTGCACTCTGTCTCAATGCCCAAGGTAGGAGGAATGGGGAGGCTCTCGTGAGATTCGTAAGTGAAGAGCATAGAGACCTAGCGCTACAAAGGCACAAGCATCACATGGGGAATCGATACATTGAGGTGCGTGATGCTGGCTTTGAAATCCTCTTCTCAACAGGAGTGCAAATAGCATGCCAATCACATGTTGTCTCTTCTTTCCTTAGGTATACAAGGCAACAGGTGAAGACTTCCTTAAAATTGCAGGAGGTAATTTTTAGGGAGTGAGGAGGGAGGGTTTATTCCATCAGCATCTGTAACTAGCTTTTGGCTGTAAGCTGCTCCTGTTGGATGTGGCCTTTCATTTTCTTTCTTTGAACAAGTAGTTGGCTGGTGTTTTGATTACTATGTACTCTGCTAGCAGCAGTCCAAGACATTCCATAATTTATCTGTCCATCTTTCTCTTCCACATTCTTGCCATTTTCAAGCAGCCTATCAAATAAGGATTTGATTAGGCAAGGTGATCTTTCATATGAACTTAATTTGTTAGGTCATCTTCTTAACTGAAGGGACCTAAATGTTATTGATTGCTGAAAAACAAAACCAGAGTAGTTTTTCAAAACAATATGACTGCTGTTGCTGTGGAGACTTGCACGTAAAGCAAACAGATATCACAGTGTAAATAACAAGGGATTTATGGAACTGATTTTCTTCAAATCAAATCTTTGCCTCAAACTAAAGGGGGAGTTTAGGGGGAATGCTTATTTAAGGGGAATACTGAAAGATTTGCAGCCTTGAATTGAAAGGCTGCAAAACTTGCTCTACAAACTCTCCCGTGGTCTCTCTTCCTCCCCTTTATGACTGCAAGCATACAGAATTTGAGTTAAGATCCAATAAGCTGTTATGTATCTACAATACTACCTTATGGTCCATCTTGGTTCCTGACAGAGATTTGGTCTGGGGATTGTAAATGACTAACTGAATGTCTGAGGTTGAGGTTTTAGAGTGGGAGAGGCTATTAAGCTGTCAAATAAATAGCTAATTGATGGCCTTGGTGATAGTTATACCATTCAAAGCAAAGACATTGCACACTGACATTGGGGGAAAAGTGGTGCATGTCTGGCACCACTAAACTTATTTGCAGAATGAGCTAGCTGTAAGTGTAAGGACCATATTAAGATGTGAAGTTGGTTAGCAGCTAGCTTTGGTTGGGGTAGTGTTATAAGTATGAGCATCACTGGTCTTCTCCTAGACATAGTGAAAGTAGAATTGGCAGACTTTGACAGTTTTATCAGGATAGGATGAAATTCCTGAGCTGTTTTCAACATGCCCTTCCAACTTTCTTTCCCAGCACAATGGTCTGGGTACTTGGTTACTATATATTGTGGCTTCAGAGCATGTCAAAGGTATTCGTAAGTTAGAAAGATGAGGTGCATGGTAGCACAGATACTGCCCATGCAGGAGATTCACAGCCTGTGCTTTCCTTGGGCTCTGAACATTGTAAGTACTTTCTGTTTTCCCTTTGAATAAGGATTAATCTCATCCAAATGATGAAGTAACATTGTTAGACTTTAATGGCAAGTGTCTTCTACAATATTTCTAGTTTATCAAAGTGGGACATCTTTCCCTGTCTTTGGAGGCAGATGTTGTTCTACCTGCTCAAAAACTATCTGTGGGGAGGAGGACATAGCTATGCCAGACTTGCTCACAATTTTACGTGGCTGCCTAGACTTAAGTGCTTCTGTACTTCTTTTTGTTAAAGGCACTTCCAACGAGGTTGCACAGTTCTTGTCAAAAGAAAACCAAGTGATTGTCAGGATGCGAGGTCTTCCTTTCAACGTAACAACAGAAGAAGTGCTGACATTCTTTGGCCAGCACTGCCCCGTAACAGGAGGAAAGGAGGGAGTCCTGTTTGTCACGTACCCTGACAGCAGGCCAACAGGGGATGCCTTTGTGTTGTTTGCTTGTGAGGAATATGCACAAAATGCACTGAAAAAGCATAAGGACTTGCTGGGGAAAAGATACATTGAACTTTTCAGGAGCACTGCAGCGGAAGTTCAGCAGGTGGGTGTAAAGCTTACAAACACTGGCTTCTTGTAATCCAAACTCCTACGCTGGCATACAGTAGTGGAAGCAAATACTGCTTGGCCATGACTTGAAAGCTTCTTTTCTCTTCTCACTCTTGACTCTTTCTGGAAAGAGTACTGTCTGAATTTCCATGAGGTTTTGTTCCCTCTAAATGTAAGATCTTATGGTATATGGATGTTGTCAATCATATATAAAAACCTTTGGGGTTTTGGCTTCCAATAGCCTTGCAAACAGCAGTTACAGCAGAAAAATGTATGTGGGTCTAGTGCTTTACACTACAGATACTGAATTTGTCTAAGTCCAATGATGGTCTATTCAGGAGGAGCGTTAGCAACAAATCGTGATCTAAAAGACTTATCTTTAGTCACTGGCACAGAAAAACAGAGCCTTTTGATGTAGTTGTCTTCAGAGCAATCTATCTGAAGAGTCTTACAAATTGCCTCTAAGGGCAGGTCTCAGCCATCTTCTGCCAGCACTGGCTACCTAGCAGAGGGTGGTAGGACTCTGTGAAGCTGGGCCTGAAGAGTGCCTCCTCTGGCATAAACATGGTTTGATGGACCATTAATTGCAGTTATGCTGTCAGGGAAAGGAAGTAGGGCTGAGAGGATTGTGTGTGTATGTCTCCAAAGATTTGTAGAGCTTCAGTTGAGGTCTAAACATGATTCTAAAAGGTCTCGTCTATGATGCACGTTATGGGCAACCAATAACCATGTCATTGTAACCAAGCAATGGGGCAGCTCTGATCCCGCAAATATGTAGAGATTTCAGTGCCTTGTTTGAAGGGTGACACTAATGATGAGAAGGCATAGCTGCGACACTCGCTCTTGTCATTGTATTTTTCTCAAGTGCTCTCATAAGTTTTTGTTTAGTAAAACCTTCTGATACCTGTATAAGTGTAAATGAATCTTAATCTTGCTCAGAGGAAGTTAAAGGGTAGTGATTGAATATTCAGTGAACTCTTAACCATAAAAACCCTGCCTGGTCAAAATTAGTGACAAGAAATCTCAAAGCACGACCCTGTTACAGATACTGTGACTCAGTAACACTGTCGCCTTAAACAACACCACCTGTGTTACTTGATAGACTATAGCGTCTCAAGTCAGGGCTGTTTGGTAGGGAAATATGCTTCTAGTTCCCAGACTCTCCTAAAGTTTTGCAGAGGAGATATTTTTGGGTAGAAGTGTAACCGTGACTCTGTAGATGGTAGAATGCTTTGGGATATTTTCCCAATAAAAATACTATAGAAATACAGATTTCATGTTCATTACAGTTCAAGTAAATTCTCCAAAACAAAATTATGTTTTTCAAGGAAGAATGATCCAAATATTTACTTTAGCATCTGAGTTCTAAGCACTGCTGCTGTGGTTTAAGCCCAGAATCTAGCTCACTTGTTTCTTAAAATACTGCCCAGAGTGAAAACAGATGGCATTAGTGTTACGTTCAGTTCCTCTGAGTTGAAGAATGAGTAAGGAGGCTTTCTGTAACCTCTCTGTTCTCCTGTTTTGCACAGGTGCTGAACAGGTACTCTTCCACGCCTCTCATTCCTCTCCCGACACCTCCTATTCTTCCAGTATTACCTCAACAATTTGTGCCTCCCACTAACGTCAGAGACTGCATACGTTTGCGTGGTCTTCCCTATGCTGCTACTATAGAGGACATCCTGGAGTTCTTGGGAGAGTTTTCTACAGATATTCGGACCCATGGTGTTCACATGGTACTAAATCATCAGGTTGGTAGGCACCATGTTTCTAGCCAGTCTGTGCCAACTGCCTGTATATGCGAGCATGGTCCTTCTGATATCAGCAGGAAAGCACCTTTGGGATTGACACTAATGGCATTAATTGGCCTCCTCTAAAAATGTACTGGCATAGGTGGGTTGGCTTATTTGAACCCTGCTGCTGCATTTGCTGTAGAGTGGTTTCTGTTACTGAGACCCATGTGCCTAAAGCTAAGCCACAGTCTTGGAGGGGTTGGTGCTCCCAGAGCAGCAGCTGTGATCCTGCACTGTAGGTGGCTTGCACTGAAGAGTCCTGCACAACAGATGCATAATTCCTCTTGTACCAGGTGAGGAGTATCTTCAAAACAAAAGTGTGGGCAATGTTAGCTCTCAAAGGAGTGGTTTGCCCCTGCCTTGCTGAACAATGTGCCTCAGGTATATTTGAGGACAAATGTGACTGCGGCCTTTTAGAGACAGGATTTCCTATGGCATAAGTCAGCAGCTGAAGTTTCGGGTTTCCTGAACTGTGTGGTTGCTTTCTTTAAACAGTCACAGCTAAGCACCAAGATCAACAGCTCATTGACATGTATAAACAGTCACATCTTTGCCATTGTTTTCTGGAAGCAGCTTCTACCAAAACTTTAGACAAAGGATTGTGCGTTGCTGTGATCACCTTTATCTGCATTATCTGCATAGTCTTGTGACTTCAGGGGGAGGAGGCAGCAGCTCATGCCCTGAGTCGTTGCACTGATTACACTGATTATTGTGGTATGAAAATGGTTCTTCTAAAATTGTTTTGGTTGACACTAAGCCGAAGCTGAAATTACAAAATACTTCCTTGTCCTGGAGTAGGGCTTTTGTGTTTTGGGGGCATGGGGAAGGAGAAGGGACTATAGTTATTCCAGTACCTCTCTATCTAAAGAGGTTCTTGTGTCTGTGAGGACTTGATGTAGCCAAGGCTGAAAAACTATCAGGAATGTGCAGGGCTGGGAGAAGCTAAGAAAAGATGCAGCTGTAATGGTTTACAGTAGTAACAACCCTTGCCAGCAGTAATTAAAGAACCTGGAGGAAGAAGTTGGTGTGTGTATGTAGTCCTGAGGGCTGTCTGCCACCCCTGCCCAAAGCTGTCAGATTTTTTTTTTTTTCCCCCAGATACCGCTTTTGCCTGACTACTAGATTTTATCTTTCCGCATGCTCTCCGTACTCCCACCATTCTTGGTTTCAACCCTCTAATCATGAACAACTGTGTAAAGGATGGTGATAAAGTTGTTCTTCCCTCCAAAACTAGAAGAACTGGCCCAGAACTTAGATTAGAGCTGGCTTCAGATGTCTACCTCTAGCTTTGGCTACTTGAAGTCAGCAGCTGCAAGTGGCTAAATGACTCCTCCCAGTCGCATATCCCACTCATTTACAGCTGTGTCGTGGTTTAAACCCAGGCAGCAACTAAGCACCACACGGCTGCTTGCTCACCCTCCCTGCCTCGATGGGATGGGGGAGAGAATTGGAAAAAAAAAAAAGTGAAACCTGTGGGTTGAGACAAAGACAGTTTAGTAGGATGGCTGAGGAAGAGAAAATAATAATAATAGTAATAATAAATGAATGTACAAAACAAGTGATGCACAATGCAATTGCTCACCACCTGCTGACTGACACCCAGCTGGTCCCTGAGCAGTGATCGCTACCTCCTGGCCAACTCCCCCAGTTTCTATACTGAGCATGATGTCATATGGTATGGAATAGCCCTTTGGCCGGTTGGGGTCAGCTGTCCCAGCTCTGCCCCCTCCCAGCTTCTTGTGCCCCTGGCAGAGCAGGGGAAGCTGAAAAGTCCTGGACTGGTGTAAGCACTGCTTAGAACAACTAAAGCATCGCCTGTTATCAACGTTACTCTCATCCTAAATCCAGCACACAGCACTATACCAGCTACTAGGAAGAAAATTAACTCTATCCCAGCTGAAACCAGGACAAGCTGAATATAAGGATGTAATTTCTTTTTTCCTCCACAAGCTCATACCAAGCCTTAGGCTAGTACCCTTCTAAAACATCCCAGCCAATATTGGCCTTAACAAAATAAAATTTTTAAAAAATCATTTAATATTTGGCACTTGACTGTATGTATCCTTGAATTTTAAAAATCACAGATAGTAAATGTGGATTAGATCTTCCAATTCTGCATTCTTAGTAAATAGGCACTCTGAGATCTGTGCCTACCAAAGTACCCCTGAATTGTAGTCTCGCCCATAGGTATCCTTATTTTTTTTTAAACACAGAAGTAACATGGCTCAAGGTACAATGTAGCTTGATTGAAACAGATAAATAAATACAATCAAGTTGGCGCAAGTTGTAAGAATGCCCATATGATGCAGTGGGCAGACTAGGATTCCCCAGCAATAGGGGGGAAACTTCAGGGAGGAGAGCTTAAACATGCTAATGGGTGCTAGGGATGACTGACTGTACTTGACTTTGGAGATGAATGTATTTATGGCTGAAGAGACTGCTTTTAACAACAGAAATTGTTGCTATGCTGCTACTTCATGGGAGCTCCAGAAACATTTCTTTTTGTCTGCCTTGTTTGTAGGGACGTCCATCGGGAGATGCTTTTATTCAGATGAAATCTGCAGACCGAGCTTTTCTGGCTGCACAGAAGTGTCATAAGAAGACTATGAAGGACAGATATGTTGAAGTCTTTCAATGTTCTGCTGAGGAGATGAACTTTGTATTAATGGGGGGCACTTTAAATCGAAATGGCTTGTCCCCACCACCATGTAAGTTACCATGTAAGTTTTGCATGGGTCTTGCCAATACTCTACGCTATGTGCGGGTAGGTGTTGGAGCTGCTTTCTTGACTCTGATTCTGGTTCTTGGAAAGGAGTGTCAGATGTGGGGGTATTAAAATAAGGTCTTTTCATCTTAAATCATCATCAGCTTGCAATCGTTATTTTTCCCTTTGGTTGTGAATTACTATGGCTGAAGAACTACTTTAAAGTTACTCTTGCTTCTCCAGTGGCAAACTCCTCCTCCCTGAAACTTAATTTGGCCAGGGTGAGCCATGACTCTGAAGAGTAATTTGTAAGCCCTGCCTAGAGCTTAAAGAACAGTTTCCCATTTAAACTGATTTGTATTTACATTTTTCATCATGGTGAACATGTCAAGTAAAAGCCCTTCCCCTTTCACTTCCAGAACTTAATTTATGAAACAATTGGCAATGCTCTCCTTTGGGACTTAACCACAAGTGTTCTGCTTATTGAACCCCTACTGACGGAACTCTTCCTTTGCTTTTTGTTGTTCATACAGAACTGAGATTGTCTGTCTGGGAGTAAAATGCACATAGCTTTGGCCTCAGAGAATTGCAGAAACTGTATTTCATATAAAATTATGCTCCTCAGAGCTACTAAGATGAATGTGGACTTCTAGACAAGCGTTTTGGGGGAAATGCTTTAAGAGCTAAGGGCTAACTTATTAAGCATACATGCCATATAAATCTGAGCCTATGGGAAAAATAATACTTTGCTTCCAAGATCACAAATGGCAAGGTAGTCAAGCAGGAGCTTTCTCTCTGTCTCTCTATGCAAATGTGTTGTTGTTGTTGTTGTTGTTGGCTTTTTAAAGAAGTGTCCTCTAAATCCTAGTCAGAGCTGCCAATATGGCAGCAAATTTCTTGAGTGTGGTTCCTTTTGAGTGTGAGTAGACCTTCAGCTAATTCTTAGGAGATAAGTTTTCCAGGTGACTAGCTTTTTAACTTTTTTTTTTAATGCAAGTATTCTTCTGAGCAGGGATCTGCAGTATGTAGTTGTATGTAACAGCTGTTCCAGACAGGGGTTGGAAGCTTCTCCTGAGAGCTCATTGGACAGGTTGTCCAGCAGGGTTCCAAACTTTGGGAACTCTTAGGTGGCAGTGTTCCCATTTCCAGCTACAAATACCACTGATGTATTCCTCGGATAAACCCTTTTTGCTCTGTCAGTGCCCTATCACACAGTGCAGTGAGATGCTGACTGTCACTTAAGTAAGCTTCCATTCTTGTTATTCAGGGTTATCCAAAGCTTTTATACGTTCACTTTATGGTACTGGGGAGGGGAAGAGGGAAGAAAAGGAAAAGAGTGGCAAAGGAGGAGGGTGAACTCTCACAGGCAAGAATTCATTTAGGGCCTCACATCTTGCTGAAGCACCAGCAAGAGCAATTTTAATTTTTTTTTTTTTTTTTTTTTTTTTTCAAAATGAGTATTAACACTTGAAGCTGCAAAGCCATGGCTTTTCCCACTTTGCTATTGGTTAACTGAAGACAGAGCTGTTTCAGGGATAGAGAGTGTCAGGATGAAAAAGGGAATGTTAGTCAGATATTAGGCACTAAAGTTTCCTTCTTACAGTGGAGAAGTCTCACACTTCTTGATTGGATACTCATTAAAATCTGAGCCTAGACAAGAAAAACTGGCCTCCTCTTCAGAAAGAGACCCTATTCCCAGAGCGAGAGGTGGCTTTTTCTGTATTACTGACTTTGCTTTTGACTGAGGGGGTGGGCGCAGACTTGCAGTCAAGCCCATGTTGGTGGCTCAGATTTATTTTCTGTGATGAGCAGGAGAATGAGAAGCTTGTGAAGGCTCTTTACTTACTGCAGAGCTGTTCAGCTAATGAAGACCATATATATGCTGGAATTTAAGAGGTCCTAATCTATTTTCCATTTGTTCCCTTTAGGCCTTTCACCCCCTTCCTACTCCTTTCCGGCTCCTGCTGCAGTTGTGCCAACAGAAGCTGCTCTGTATCAGCCATCCGTGCTCCTGAACCCACGAACGCTCCAGCCCTCCACGGCATACTACCCTGCTGGGGCTCAGCTCTTCATGAACTACACAGCGTACTACCCCAGGTAAAGCAGAGGAGAAACCAAGCAGGAACAAAGAAGTCTTTTTTGCAGCAAATGCACAAAGCTCACAAAAGAACATTGTCTGCCGTGCTAGAGGCTTGTGCTACCAAGAACAACTTGTTCAGTATCTCGTTCAGGGAAACAATTTCAGGATATCTAGTGATTTCCCAAATTTTAGAGTATTTCAGGTAGTGATTTTTTTTTTTTTAACATAAGCCACACAGTTACAGTGGGATTTTGTTGGGTTTTGTTTTTGGTTTTTTTTCACCTAACATCCCTCTTAAACTTGTTAGTTTGTATTGTTGTGCCCTCAGTGGGAACTTGTGTGTGCAGTACTCCTTTCCATGTCCATAAAGAAGCCCTTGGCCCCTTTTTAGAAGGGGTGGATTGGGGTCTGCCCTAACAAATTCTGCTGAAATTCTGCCTCTTTGTTTTTGTAATAAAGTAACTTTTGACCTTTATGGTGAAAACTCTGTTTACTTATTTATAAAAGTACCACATTGAAGCATACATGTATTGAATGCATATGTAAAGCATATAGAGGCATATATTCTTCCTGACCTTATAAACACCTCTCACGAAGGGCTTTTGGCTCTTCGGGGTATATTAGCTGTCTTCTGCAGAACTAAAACTCTTGATACCATTTGTCTTCTGCAGTCATGAGGCCTTGGAAAGAGCCATGTTCCCTGTAAGCCATAAACTATTCCTTGTCTGTCAGGAAACCTGCTAAGGAACTCATATATTCTATTAGATTCTGATCAGTGCTTTTTATGTCTGGAGAAGGGCCCAAATAGCTACTTATGAAGTTGTTGAGCAATATGGACTCTCTAGTACCTGTAAGATAACAAAGGTTTTCTTATTACTTTACACTAAACCAGTATGTCTCTGAGCTGCCTGGTTTGGGTTTGTTTGGGTTTTTTTATTAAAATGTTTCTTCACTTATGAATTAATTTCTATAATGCCTTCATGTCTGTCTTATGGTTATGATAATGTTACCAAACTCAGCTTCTTTAATGTAAGATCAAGAAAAATAAAATTCCAAACTTGCACTGGCAATATAAAACAAGTTTCTTAATAATAGTTCTATATGTCATGAGAACACAGTAACAGTAATAGTTTGTAGTGACTTTGACATGGTGTACTTCTTAGAGTAATAATAGACTGGCCACTACTGGCCACTGCAGGAAGTGTCAGGCCCTATGGAGATCTGTCACTGAATGGGATCCCACATGAGTCCCATCACTGGCTGCTTGGGCTGTGGGCATATATGTTGGTTACAGACTGATCAATCCCAAGTCCCACAATATCCTTTTTATGTTATTGTCTAAATGATGTTGTATACTATTCTTAGGAAACCATACCTATGTAGCTTCTGTGCCAATTACAAGTACCTCCCCCTTAAAAAAAATAAGGTAAAATTTTTGGAGTCAACTTGGCCTCTTTCCATTTTGTGAGATCTGGTGTTTGGATATTGCTTGTCTATCCAGAGTAAATGTTTGATCTACAGACAAATAGTATATACTCTAATAGAAGTAGTGATCCTTTGTAGCTGATATTTTGTTGGGTGTTTTTTTGCTTGTTTGTTTTCTAAAAAAGTAAGCTTTATTGCTTTTTAGGCAAGTTCCTGTGCTTTGTAAAGGATGCAATAAGTAGTTGGGCCCCTCTCATGTAGCAATCGGAACTCTCTTAAATGGAGTCTTCTGGTTCTGAAATTTAATTCAAAAAATGTTAAGTATGTGCAGCAGGAAAGAATGGGGTGTCCTCTGTACTAAGTGGTGCATTTAAATGCACGTACATGGAAAAGCAATACAGAGCTGGTGGCTAATGATCAGACAATGGTTCATAAATCTAACTAGTGAATACTTATGGAAATAAGGAAAGTTTCTTTGACCTGCTGCCAAAACATTCTACCGCTTCTGTTTTGCAAGGTCAAGTTGCTTTATAATAGCCAATTCCGTTCTCTGCACAGTAATCAACCTAGATGGTGGGGGGACGGGAGGCATTGCTTTGGTCTTCAGTATCTATCAGAAATCCCTGAAACTCTCGACTCCTCTTAATGCACTCCTAGCTTTGGTGATGAAACCCGACGGTGTAAAGGAATGGATGCCTTCTATGCTATTAAAATAGCTTTAGCGACCTCCTAATGAAAAGAAGGGAGAGCAAGTTATTCGGGATCTGTCAGTCTCAGATATCTCCGTTCAGCTTGTAATTATATCTGGCAACATGTTCTGACAGCAAATCAGTGGTCTCGGTCTCTGCCTAGTCCCAGGCTTTTGAGAAACAGAACAATAGGATTCATGGGAAGGAGGGGTTTCTATCCTTATCTAATCCTGGATAAATGGGTGTACTAGTTGCTGTATGTATGTACATTGAAAGTAATGAATAACTGCACTACTTGGCAACTGCTAACATGTTCTATAGAAACTTTTACCGTACACAAACTTGAAAGTTACTGCTACAGGATTTGTGGTTTTAAAACAAAGTTAAATCTTACTGTATTTATTCAGTTCTAATACCATTTTGATAACTTTTAAGCAATGCCTTTAAAACCTCGAAAGTTTCGGTCAAAATCCATAATTGTAGGAACACACATAAACTTTGTTCTTTTTTCAACAATATTTTGAATAGTGAAGTGGAAAGAGGAGCTTCTTACTCAGTGGGTAGTATGCTGGTGGGACTTGTAGCCAAAAAATGATGTGGAAGCTGAAAACTGATGTGGGTTCAAACAAACTGGATAAATTCAAGGGCAGGAAATTCATTGTGAGTTAGTGAATACACAGAAACCACATCTGGCTCAGGAAGTCCTTGAACTCAAAATAACTGGAAGAGTGTTCTTATGTTCTGTGTCCTACGGTAAACTCTTGTGCTATTGAACCAAGGTGGGTAGGTGAACTTGTTTGTTTGCATCTTTGAAGTAGTCTTGAGAGATATTGGTACTGCTTGTGAGCATGGGTCTTTTCCAATGTGTCTGTGGTTGTATTCAGCTGTGCTAGTCTAACAGTGGCTAAGTTTGGGTTATCTCCCTGTTGTGTCAGTGTATGTACAGCTCTCTCCATTGGAGTGATTTGAATTAAAAGGTCTTTTTATGTGGTAGTTAAAGGCGTGATTCTGACATTTGCTGCCCAAGGAAATACAGGGCAATTTGTTAGTGTCCTCATCTGTCTGCTTCTGCCTCTTCCTGCTATGGATTAGGTATTGTATTTTTTTCTCATTATACACTAATCAACTCATAAAAGCATTTTTATATATATAATATACATATGCAACATACATAGAGCATTAATATATATGTATGCATACATACATAAAAAGTGTGTGTGTATAAAAATAACATGACTCAGGTTAGAAAAAAGCCTCACTTGTTCTCTGTGATGGATCAGATTCTCCATGATGACCGTGGAGAATCTGATCCATCACAGAGAACAAGTGAGGCTTTTTTCTAACCTTGGTCGTTGCTCAGATCCATATTGAAGCACAATTAAGTTACAACCAGTTTAAACTGGCAAAACTAGGAACAAGTGGGCTGGATTAGGAGTGATATCATTCAGAGCTGCTGCCAGCAGCTTTATTTGCATATCTGTGTGTCTGGCTAACCAGCATCACTTGACAGAACTGGGTTAGGAAACAACCATATGTGTATTTAGCCTAGGAGATCTGTCACAGATGGAGACCAGCAGCAGCCAGAAACAAAACCTCTTCATCAGCTTAGTTGTACTCATAGCATCATAGCAACACTCTGGACCACAGCTTTTAGACTGTAGTACTCCTTCTTTTTTTTTATTTTTATAATGTCAGCTTGGATTGCATGAGATCACATCTGCACTGAATGGGCTCACTGAGCATAAAAGCCTACTCCTGGCTTTTAGTTGCTGTCCAGCAAATGGAGCTCACATGTTTACATCAAGTGGCAGAATCTGGGACTCTTCATTACCTATCCTTGCTCACGGTGAGCTGGTCTCCATCACGGATTTGTCAAAATAACCTCAACTCTTTAGTTAATGGCACAAACTTGTCACCAGAATGATTGCTTCTGGGGGGAAGCCTTAATGAGTCACTTTTCTAAGTGAAGGTAGTTTGCCAAGGATTAGAACAGCAGGGATGCCTTTAACTACTACTGTATTTCATTGGAGAAGGAATGCGTTAGCAGGGAAGACTAATTGTTGCATGCCTCCATAGGCTGTCATTATCTCTTCACTTGTAGGTTTTAATTATAAAACTACCATGGTGTCTGAAAAGCAGCAGAATGGTAATTTTCTGATCAATAGGTATCTGGGTATTGGGATAGTAAAATTATTTAAATTAAAAAAAACCCCTACCTTTCTTCAAAGTTGATAAGCCTGTAAAAATATTGTTGCTGGTAGTAGTGTCCAAGACTTACTCAACCCACCATACAAAATGCCACCGTGGATGCTGTTGGAGGTTCTTCTACTTACAGATCCCAATTCCTTTTGTTCGCTTAATACACTGAATGATTTGATGTTCAGTTAGTAGCTCTTACTGTCACCTCCTGATTTGGCTATCTAGTAAAACATTTGGATTAGTATGATGGATTAATTGATATTACAACATTGTGCAAGCTAGCTGCAGAGATCAGTGAGTATAGTTTTTCCTTTTGTTCATTTACAGTACAGTTCAGTGGTGGGAGAGAAGATCCTCCTGTTAAACCTCACGGCATGTGTGTCATTCACGCAGGTGGCTTTTTTTTAAACATTTGCAGTGATGGCCAGGTGATCTCAGGTTATACAGGGTGCAAAGATATGTTGCTAGATGCTTCTCTTCACTCAGCAGCACTCTACAGGGGTGTGTTGAAAGTCCCAACGCTACTCGGGGCAGACCATTGCAGTCTTCTGTGGCAGCAAGTGCTTCTGGCTCCATTCCCATTGCTGCTTGTTGTCGTGCTACCATTAACTTATACGGATGGGAAGCTGCTTGCAGTAGGCAGACTGGTTAGATATGCATTGAGTGGGCAGCAGGTTATCTGGTTAAATGTGGGGATGGCATCTGTACCGAAGGAGCTTTTGGTGTTTGCAGGGGTATAGTTGGATTGATCTTGGAATAAGGCTCCTTAGAGCTGAAAATTTGTTTTATTTAAAAAAAAAAAAAGCCTTCCCTGTTGAGAACACAGTCTGTGATATTTGTCCGTGATTAAACAGCAGTCATGGGGATCTAAATGTTTCTGTTTGATTAACAGATGACCTGATGATTTAGCGCTCATACTTCTGCTATTTGTCAAGTTATGTGGCCTTTGTTTAAATATGGATAAACATTCCAGCCTTGGAAAAGGAAAATTATTCTGGTTATGTAAATACTTTTGCTAATAGCATGTCTTGTTAGTTTTTGTGAACAAAGTACCATGTTAAAACTTTCAACTTCAGTAATTATACCACAAAATTTACTAGCTTTGCCTCTCTCAAACTTTGTATGAACCACTTCTAAAAAAGCTTTATACTGAAGCTGCATTTCCTCCTGCTTCTGGGCTGCTTTCCAGCAATGAACATTATAGGTATTATGCTGCAAGCTTGTGTATACATGCACATCATACCCATGACCTGTGCCAGCCCAAGGAGTAGTTGAAAATCCCTATTGGTCTGTGAAAAAAAATCTGCTGTTCATCGGATGTTGGGGTGATCTGTCAAATTTCCTTGAGGCCTTCTGAAGGCTACTTGGTGATGTGCACTTTCTGCTGTTCCTCCTGCTGGCTTCAGCCAGAGGATCTGGCTTTGGGGTGCTGCAGAGCTCCTCAGGGTCTGCTGGGCTTCCTAGAGCTGGCAAAGGGGGAGGCTAATTTAATCTTGAAACACTAGTGGATGAGTCCAACAAGTTGTTCTTCTCTGCCCCCTCCCCTTTCTCTTGTCTCCCGTGATTTTCCCTACTAGTGTCCCTCTGTGTAGTATGGTGAGGGATATGTAGTAAGACTAACCTGCAATACAGGATCTGGCTTACAGTCCTGAAATTAATAGAAGCTGTCAATCAGTAGCCTGATGAAAGGATATCTGCAGTATCTGTTGTCACAGAGCAGAAAACAGTTAACAAAGAAAAAACATTTTCAGGACTACAGACAACGAAGTCATAGGAAAAATAGGGATAGAAAATCTGCAGGGAGGGAACTGAAACCTGTAGATGGTGTCTATGCATGTATCTGTTTCTATGTGCAAATAGTGCTGGGTACGTCTGTGGTTCTCTTGACTGACCTGCTGGATACGTGGCAGAGATCTGAAAACCTGCTTGGTTATGTATCCTGACTGCTCCCAACACTCACCCACTTTTAATGTAAACCACAGCTTCCGTCTGGATATTGGTATCTGTTAAGCAAATGTATATGGAAAAAAATATTAGGAAATCAAACAGGAGAGACAGTGATCCTCAATGTTTCTATGTAATATTTTAGTGATGAATGTTTGGGATCCCTTGAGGTGTATAAATGCTGTTTTAATGCCAACATCAACCTGTAGAACATGTGAAAACTTGTTCTTGCATCCAAAACTGATTTCTGAAACTTAATTGTGTTTTATTTTGAGACTCTTTAGAGAATACCACAATCTCAGAAATATTGATTGGGGAAAAAAAAAACCAATCTAGCTGTTGATTAGATCCAAGAAGAAGGATCAATTTATAAGGCAAAAAGGTTTGCATTGGGAAATGCTTCATATCATGTTTGATTTCAAGAACTAGATTGAAATAAAAAGAGTTAAGGTCTTGCACTGCATCATTATATAGTGATATGCAACTACTAAGAATGACTAGAAATCCTCTCTGACCCCATGTAAAACATGCAAGTATCTGTTCCTGGGGTTTGTTTAACTAGAAGAGATAGCCTGGAATAGCTATTTGTCTTGTGTCCCTCCCTGGACACTTTTCATTACTAGTGTCCTCTATCTGCTGCTTTTCCATCTAGACATGACCTCTCTGTTGCTTGTTGCTATTCCTCTAGGAGGTTGTCACCCCTCAGTTTGGGGGAATGCCGAAATGGCTGGGGGCAGTCCATATATCACCTTGTATCGGGAATTAGAGCAGGTAGCACCCTTAGCCTAACCTGGTGCTGAAGCTGTCTGTTACCTCTATCTCCAGGGTGGTGGTATAAATTAGCAAGTGCTTGTAGCATCACAGTGCAAAGCCAGCAGGGTTACCCTGAATAGCTGGAGTTTTAAACAGCAGTGTCTGACTTCTGCTAAAGCAGATAAGGACCCTGCAAAAATACTAATAATAAAAATAAATCAAGTGGGGTGCAGGGGGGAGAGGACTGAAGGGGAAGCTTTTGCCCCACTGAATATTGTCCTGCTAGAGCTGAGGAGAAAGCACACAGAGGCTCAGCAGCAGGGCCAAGTGGCTGGGAGAGTGGGAAAGCTGTTCCCTGGGATACCCAGCTAAGGCTGTTGTGGCCCACCACTGCAAGTTCTCATGGCCCAGTCTCTCAGCAAGGGCCGGAGAGGCAGAGGAACTTCAGTTTAATAGCAATGCCTTCCAAAGACAAGGGCCATAGCCTTGCTTCAAAAGGAAGTCTAGATTGCCCAAGGTGTCTGTCTCATTGTGGGTCTGTTTTCTGGTGGTTTCTTGTTTGGTTTTGGTTTTATTTTTTTTTAACAGCAATGCAAGCTAACTCTGTCTTGCCTTACTAAATTAGTTTACCTCAGAAAGCTGCATCATGGTCTGGTTTGGGGGTTGGGCTCTCTTCCCCCCTAATAAGAATCAGCTCTGCAAAGAAAAGTGGAAAAAAGGTTGTCTTCCTTGCTCTTCATATGAGTTTTGGAAGTAATGGAGTTGTTTTCATAAGGATTCTAGAAAAATTTAAACAATTCTATAGCTTAAGTTTTCTTATGGTGTTCTGTTTTCTTATCTCAGACGTACAAATTACCTTTTTTTGGTAGCTTCAGCTGTCTGGCCAAAAGGATTAACATTAATGACACTTTCCACAAAGCTATGCAGTTGCAAATAGTCTGGGGGTGTCCTGGTTTCGGCTGGGATAGAGTTGATTTTCTTCCTAGTGGCTGGTGTAGTGCTGTGTTTTGGGTTTTAGAATGAGAATAATACTGATAACACACCGATGTTTTGGCTGTTGCTAAGCGGTATTTACACTGGTCAAGGACTTTTTTTCCAGCTTCCCATGCTCTGCCAGGTGCCCAAGAAGCTGGGAGGGGGCACAGCCAGGATAGTTGATCCAAACTGGCCAAAGGGCTATTCCATACCATATGACATCATGCTCAGTATATAAAGCTGGGGAAGCAGAAGGAAGGGGGGGACATTCGGAGTGATGGTGTTTGTCTTCCCAAGTAACCATTCCGTGTGAGGGAGCCCTGCTTTCCTGGAGATGGCTGGACACCTGCCTGCCCATGGGAAGTAGTGAATTAATTCCTTGCTTCACTTTGCTCACGTGCACGGCTTTTGCGTTCCCTATTAAACTGTCCTTATCTCAACCCACAAGTGTTCTCACTTTTACTCTTCCGATTCTCTTCCCCATCCAACCGTGGGGGGAGTGAGCAAGCGGCTGTGTGGGGCTTAGCTGCCGTCTGGGGCTAAACCACGACAGGGGGGTGCATCTTGTTCAATGAAACACAGAGTAAAAATTTTTTTAAATGAAGCGTTATACGTATATATGTGTGTCTAGCAGTAGCTGAAAACTCATATGGTTTACCTGACATTTTAGCAAAAAGAGGATATTTGATGGATCTGCCAAATCAAAACAAAATAAGGGTCTGTTAATGAGCTACAGTTTTGTGGCAATTTGAATAAGGCTGTGGAAGACCTGACAAAGAATACCAAAGCTTCTAACATCTACAAACTATGAGTATTTTGGGTGTTAGAGTATTTTTTAATTACTCCTGAATAAATTATATTAGTTATTGTGGCATTAATATTGCTTCAAAGCAAGACAAGCATGTCCCTTTGTGGTGCTAGCCTTTAACCTGTGCCAGTTGCCATTGCCCACCAAAGATGCTGCGTCTAAAGAGTCCATGAAATATAAGTAGATAAAAGCAAATACTGCCTTGCTAGCATTGCTGGCAGCTGTGGAGAACTCCTTCCTCAGAGGTATTTGGCAGGTAGCTAATGGAAAGCACTGACCTGGAGCTTGCATCCAAACCATAGATGGGCATACCTGCCATGGATTAATCTCCTTACTCTTTAGATATGTTTAAAACTTTGTGGTCGTAGACAGCGTATGGTGGCAAAAAGTTCCAAAGCTGAATGGTGCACTGGGGGGCAAGACTTATTTTCAGCCTCCTTAGTTTCATAAGTTGATGCCTGGACCTTGTGCTTGAGAAGTTGAGTAGTATATAGGTATAGTGACTGTAGTAGTATTTTTGTTAGAGATTAGTAAGATTATTAATATTATGGAAAAGGCATGCAGGGAACCATTAGTGGGAAGTGTTGTATTGTGAAAAATTTGTATGAAGATGCTACTCTACAGCATAAAACCTTCACTTCCCATAGCTGTTTTTCTGACAATAGGCTCAAAACTGATATAAATGACTGCAAGCGTCATCTTTGATATTAGACTATCTCTGCTATGTAGTGGAGCCACCAGTGAAGAATTATTCACAAAGGTACCCAGCAACACAATATTGTGGGGATAAACAAGCATTATAAGCAGTTCCTGTGGAAAAACAGCTCTCCTAGACACGGGTAGCTGTTCACTATAGAAGTAGTAGTGTTAGACCTCAGTCAATTGCATTTGCTTAGTGAAACTCCTTGAAGACTTTTGTCTGAAGGGAAACCATAAACATCCGTATGTTGTGTCCAGGAATGGCTCTTGTCTGCTGGATTTGCTTGTCACCTGCTGTGATTGAGCTATCCCCTTCCATACTGTGCTGTATGAAGATGACCCAGGGCTTTGCAAATAGTGGGAACAGGGGAAGGGGAAGACTGAAAACAGTGGTGAGAACACATGCTTGGAGGCAAATGCACCTACTGGACTTAAAAGGTACAGAGGAACTCAAGGAGATGAGCTTTAATTCAGAGACACTGAATGCAGGCTAGCACTGTAGGACTCAGGGGGAGGGACGACTCTTCCACAAGGCATCTTGGGACAGTGGCTTTTGGGCTAAACTTAGTCTTCATTAATATCATTTTAGCTAAGGATTTAGCAAAGCAAAGGAAAGACTGATAGTCCCTAGCAGAAACTTTCCCATGGTATCTTTATAGCCATGAGTTTGGAGAACAGAAGTGGAGGTGGTCTGGGAGCTACCTTTAATGTGGTTTGGGGAGGCTATACTAGGGCTAAGGAATAGTATGAAAATGCTGATGGAAATGGTAGGTGCTTGAAGCCATGCTCAGGAGGTCAAGCAAAATGATCAAGGAGGTGGCTTTGAGCAAGAGGTATGGGCTTTGGGGGGGGGGGGGGGGAGTATTTGCCTTTTTTTTTTTTTTTTTTTACTTTCATCTTAAAATTGTATATGAGGGATGCCACTGGCTTCTCCTGCAGTATTAGAACAACTTCAGGGATAAATGGCCTATGTGGATCTACCTAGTAGTGAACTTGTTAACTTTTCCTTTAGAGCCTTTGAGAGTATGTGTGGCTCCAGCTGCACAGAAGGTGTGTTTGTGTCTGATCTCCAGGGTCACTCTCTTGAGACCAGTCAGTTGTGACTGCCAGAGTCTGGAGACAGTCGTCTTCAACAAGATACTGTGTGTACCCATGTGTTGCGCTGTTAGGGAAGGCTGATTACCCCAGTGTAGTTTCTGTTGTTGAATTGCTCTTGATGCCACAGTGATGGGAGCATTACAAATGTCTAATTATGTGGCTTGTGCTTTGATATCTGCCCAGGGCTTTAAGAGAGGTTAAGGTAGCATAGCCAGCTGCTGGCTCTCTCTTCTGCACTAGTTTGGCTTCTGATTGCTTCTATCTTAACTTGTGTTTGTAGTATGCAGCAGAGGATGGACTTGTACACACAAATGATCCGGCCAGGACAGTGTCCAAAGAATGGATTTGCATTTAAAGGCCCCAGCAGTTAGACTTCCTTAGAGAAGGTAAGGATAATGAACCCCAGGAGATGGATTTGGGGGTGTCATAGTGTTTGCTTCAGATAACCCCCATATTCAACATAATTTTTCATTTGCTGCCCTGGGAACATGACTACTCTTTGCTATGTCCAGAATGTCACACTGCAATATATATTGGCTATTGCAGCCATCATTTAAAAGATTTTGACTACTCCAGTCTTGTTACGGGCTGCTGCTTTGTGTACTTCCCAGGGCTCCAAATGCATGCTACCTCAAGCTTTATCAGTATTGAGAGCTTCCAGAAAGCTCCTCAGAGTCAGTTTTTTCTCTGGGGAGCAAAGTGCAGAGATGATGTTACTCTCCTAGCAATGCACTAGGATATAGTGTTGGTTAGGCAGAATGAGCTACTTTCTTAGGTAACTACAGAATCTGATTTCTAAACCTCGTGCTGATGTAAAATTGCAGCAATGGAGTAGACTGTGTGTGTATAACTGGCAGCTACTCTCTTGCTTTTGTGAGCTTTCTGATCAGGCCATTTCAGTCTTTCAAGCTTGGTTTACTTGATCTTCTGTATAGGAACAGTCAAAGGGTGAAGTCACCCAGAAAGCATTTGTGCAGAAAAACGCAAGTTGAACTGAAAAGCAGTGTATTGATGGCTGCACCATGTGCTTTATCATGTGCGGTAGTCTTAGAGGAAGATATGGAAATATACTTACAAAAATGCTTCTGTAATCTCTAGTCTTAAAAATACATAGTCAAAGAAGTGATAAGATTTCTTTTTTGCCCTTTTCTTTCTGCTATTCCCTTCTTTACCTTCCCCTCTGAAAAATAACAAAAAAATACCCTCTTTTTCATTCTTCCTCTTCTCTGACACAAAGGCAACTTAGCCCAGGTGTAATCCACTTCTGGGCAAAATCTTCACCTGCAGCATCACCTAGCTGTCATCTGCTCTAAGAGTCCTGCTAAGTGAAGTACAGCGTGTGTAAAAACAAAAGTGACCATCTCAGCTAGTTGACCAACGAGCTGGTTTTTGGCTGGGTTGATAAAGCTAAACCCCATCCGTGTAACTAATAATCTGAGGCCGTAGACGCTTAGTAGCATCCTGCCTTAAACTATGCTACCTTGCTTCCCATCCACCCCTAGCTGGTTGTCTATGGTGAGTGCTGCCATGCAGTGACCCAGGTCAGGAAAGCTGATCCAGCTGGAAGAACCCATGGGGAAAGGGGTTCATCTTTCAGGCAGTATTTGCCCAATCCAGTTTACTGCTTAGCTGTGTGAGTACCTGTGTCAGCTCAGAGAAGGGAAGGTAGAAGTGAGCAAAGCAGGCGCTGGGGGATGGTAACGGCATTGCCACGTTGGAGTTGATGGTAAAACTTCATCATGAAAACTAAAGGATCATGTAATATTGAGTAAAGTCTGGCATACTCTTAGTGAAACACTGTTCACTCTAACAGAAAATGTCATTGAAATGCTGTGTGTGTAAGGTGAAAACTAAAGCTTTTGATCCTTCAGTAAAGATTTGATATCTTGGAAATCAATAAATTAAAATTTGCTTTTATCGTGGCATTCAGTGACCTGCACAACTCTTTCATGCAGATTCCTCCACCCTTTCTGATGTTTTGAACACAGACAGTGAGCCTAGATGGAGATTTTGATTATGTTCCCAGTTTTACCGCTGCTCAAGCCAATTGTGCTCAAGAAAAATCATCAGAACTCTGGAAATCAGCAGATGGACCTCTAACTTTCTTAAAGTTAATGCACAATTTTCACAGGCATGTGCACACAGACCACTAAGCCCTTCACTGAGAGCACAGGTGCTGAAATCACACAAGTCCTAAAGGGTTTCTTCTTGGTAAAGTAATAAGCTGCTCTTAGCAGAGAAATAGTTTAGCCTGAACCTACAAAGTCTGATCTACTACACTCTTTGGAATAGCAAAAAAAGTATTTTTTTTACCTAATTTTGCACAGAGTTTAAAGTTGTTTGGAATAGCAAAAAAAGTATTTTTAATCTAATTTTGCACACAGTTTAAAGTTGTTTGTTTTTAAGGTATTTTAAGACCTCTAATTGTGCATTTGACATTTTTATTAAAAAAACCCATTGTTTTCTTATCTTGTACATATTTGTCTGATTGTTCTGTGCTCTGTATACTTTAACACATTCTAACAGGTGTATTTTACACAGCACAGAAATAATTAGGAATGTAAAATGGATTATCTGAGGGGGGAAAAAATTGCTGTAACTTTGTAAAAATATAAGTGTGGGATGTTAAATGCTTTGTCTGTGATTCTTATCTTATATACTCGCCATATGTAATCAGGTATTTAAATTTTAAATGGCTTACAGGAGTAGAGATTTTCAAACTTTGATCACACTACCTAGTCAGAAAGTGAGGAATGCAGTTAATCTCTCTCACGTTATACTATTTTTATTTTTCCACTTCCTGCTTTACTCGCCCTATGTGGTGTTTAACAATATCATATTTAAGAGAAGGAATCATGATTTGTTGTAAGACCCACCACCTAGTCTACTTTAAGGGAGGGCCAGGCAGGGACAGTTGTTTGAGTTTGGTCTCTCTGAACTACAGCAAGTATACTTTTGACTGTAACCCAGCACCGCAACTGTCCCTCTTAGCAAAGAAATCAGATGATGTACATGCTCTTACTTAAATAACTGATGTCTTTTAGCATTTAGGATCTCTCTCCCTGCCTGCCCTAGGACTGGACTTCAGTTAGGGGTTAGAGCACAGCATCTTTCCATGGCAATTATACTCAAAGGGGAGCAGGGGAAAAGAAACCCTGAGATAAAGAGATTTGTGAGGCTAAAAGTTGCAAATGGGATAGGTTCTCTGGCATGTTCCAAATATATATTACAGAACTGAGAACTGCAAGCTGATCTGTTCTTGAAATTGGCTGCAAGCAATTCTCCGCTGCACGTTAGAAACTATCTTCCAAGTGAGAAAGTTACTGCCAAACAAGATAAGGTATTTGGCAAACTGACCTGTCTCATTATTTAAAAACACACAAATCCACAAAAACGCACTTGGTTATACTTCTGGAGGTTGATGTGGGAAAGCATTTATCTTAAGGACAACTCCTTGCTGGTCCAGCTTCTCCTGGAAAGCACAGCTGGGCTGCTACCACCCCAAAGGTAATTCCCCTCCTCGAGACGGGCACTCAGAGCTGTGTATGTGCTTTATTCCAAGGCTCTCCAAAACATGGATGGTCCAGGGTGGAGAGCCTAGGAGCTGGGACCTGTGTCTGCTGGAGAGGCTGAGCTCAGCATCAGGTTCTGACTCTCGTTCTCCCAGATACATCTTTTAACTGTGGCTGAAGGGTATTTGTGCTCCGTTGGTTGCATATTCTCTTGAGGAGGAGAAGAAAGCAACAGGCTTTTGCAATGTTGCAGCCTGAGAAGGGACTCAATCCACCTTGTAACCAAAGGTTGTGTGAGGTAAATCTGTCACCTCTGTGGTTACTAGACTCGGGGGACTATGGGGGGAGTCCCCAGCAGCTTTGGAGCCACTTTCTTTTCTTCCCTGACTTTTCCCCAAACTCGGCAGAAAGAATAGCAAAATTTTAGGACCTAACTCAGGCTGTGGTTCCTGGGGAGGCCCTTGGGAAACATCAACAGTTAAAACAGAGCTCCTGTAAAGCACTTTGGGTAGGGGCTGCTTATGTTCCTTCTATAGTAGTATTTAGTTACTGCGAGACCAAATCAACAGTGCCTTGGTATATATGAAAGTAAGTAAAAGGGAAGAAAAAAAAAAGAGGGGGATGGCAAAGTAGAAAAACTCTTCCAGACAAGGCAAGTGATAATGGAAATGTGGCTATCTAATTTAAATTTTTTTTCCCCCCTTTCATTTTTTTTTCCCTTATTTCTTTGCTCTTCTCTTTCCTGTGTGCCACCTTCCCACAATCACTACAGCCACAGTAATCTAGATTTATATTTTCTTCTGGCAAACGTCACGCTGTTACAGTCTGAAGTATTTGACAGGATATTCTTTTAAGTCACTGTTCTGCAAACATGAGTATATTGAACAGGATTAATTGGTGCAAAATATTTTAAAATGGTATTTCCAACTTCTTTTTCTGAGAAGGTGGTTCTGCCTTTAATTTTGGAGCACAATTATAAATTAATAGTTATACAGCGAGAAAATTAGCCTACATGAGCCACTCAGGGAGTGGTGGTGGAATAGAGTCTTTGCATATTAACTGCATAGGAATATCCCAACTGTGCAAATACAGATAGGGAATGAGGGGATGGGAAGCAATAGGGCAGAAAAGGTTTGGAAAAATAAATTGCAAACTGAATGCACCAGTAATTAAATGCTTTTGGGGGAAGAAAAAAAGGCAAACCTCGTGTTGGGTTGCACAAATGGGATTTTTGTTTGGGTTGCCCTTGAAGTTTTCTAAGTCTTCTATGCAGTGCTGGTAAAACTTTAGTGCAAAGTTATGGCCAACAGTTGGCACAAAAATTGCAGAAAGACGTGGATCAACTGCAGAGTGAACAGACGGGACGTGAAAACAGCTCCCAAAAGGCATTGGGATTGCTTAGTTTGGTGAAAAGGAGGCTGAGGAGAGGTATGAGAACAGTATATCAAAATGCACCTGTGAAGAGAGAAGGAGTAAGTTCTTCCCATTGTGGATGGGACCAGGAGAAAGAGATGGAGTTACACCTGGGGATTAAGGGGGACATCAGAACAAACCTCCCCCTACTAACAGAAGTTAAGTACTGATCTGGACTGCCTGGGGAGGCTGCTCGGTCTCCACCCCTGGCAATGTTTTGGGACTGGTTGCCCAAGCACCCATCAGAGATGGCACTGGTATAGCTGATCCCACTGTCGGGCACCAATGTGGACAAGATGTCCTCTTCGGGTCCCCGCCAGCCTTGTGTTCTATGATGGTACCGCTTTATTCTTAGGACCCTGGCCTAAGATTTTATAAAGTTAGATGCACATCCTAATGTATATGATCCGAGTTGGGTCTTGTGTTACTTTTCACAAGCTCCTTCATGTTTGGGATTCTTTGAATTCTATTTATTAAGTTCAGAACTGAATCCTTTATATTCTTTTTCAATAAGTCGGTCTGTTTTAACTGATTACAACAATATTTAATTTCATTTAACCTAAAGCCAAGTAGTACACAGTGCCCCCATTATAATGGCTGTATGTTTTAGAAATCAAACAAACTAGAAATGAGACGATTCCTACAAAAGGGGAAAACGTGTGTATATTTGGTTTTCTTTTTGCAGGATTAATTGGGAAATCTCACAGCTTTGATATCTTCGGTTACCTCAGTTAGGCACAGGATCTCAGCTGGAGGCAATTTTATTTATTTAAGCAGGAAAGCCTGAGACTCCATCAGTAAAGATGAAAGTCCAATAATTCCACAATGTAACTTTCTCTGAGGTTAAGATTATTGATTGAACTTGAGATGTGAACCTATCACTCAGGTATTCAGATGTGTAAACAATATGTAATATGAAGGTAATAACTGGAATTAATCTGAAAAAACATTGTGAAAATATATATTATACTTTCATAAAGGCTATATTTAAAATTATTGTATTACATGGAGGAAATTCACCTTCTGAACTACAGTCTCAGTAAAACATGTTTTTAAATCTAATGGTTTTATATGTTTTTAAAAAAATCTAAACTGCAGAAGCTTACTATACTTTCCACTAGCTTGCATAACCTAAGGAATGACAACTCTGTTTACCCTGATGATAAAAGTATGTCCAGTATTCAGGCTGCTACATCTTCATCCGGTTTCTCATTTTTTTTTTTTTTTAACTGAGTCTCAGCAATCATGTTGTCTTGTATTTTAAAATCTTAAACTAAAAATCTAAAACTGAATATTTATGTACTTCATGTAGTTTTTATAAGAGCTTAATGTTAAGGAATTTTTTTAAAATAAGCTTTTGTCTAACACGTATGTGCTTTCTGTGGTCAGTATGCCAGCCTGCATAGCATGATGTTACACTGTTTAACTAGGAACATTACAATCTTTTTCTCGTTTTAAAACAATTTAAAAAAAATAAGATAATTCTATCACAACTTCTTTTCGATGAAAATAACAGCCCACAGTTAGAGTAGGATTTTTTTTATGCCTAGAGGAGTTCCTAAAAATTCCCCCTGTAGATTTTTATTCTTCTATTTGCCCTTTTGCAAGACAAGGGATAATCTCACTATAACATCTCATGATGGCAAGAGCTTTAAGCAGGTGTTGAGAAAAGCCAGTTTCTACACTGCAGGCGGGCAGCTACAGAGAGCTCGGTGCTCTCTATTTTGCCAGGTCTGACACCCATGAACTTTCTTGTCCCAAATTTCCTGTCATGCATCCTGAGCCATGAAAACCAAACAATTTTGAAACTATCAAATACTTTAAGTCTTTAATTATATTTTGGTCTGTGGGTTTTGGTTGTTTTCTTTTCAAAGATTGCAAGCTGAAAATAAATATACATTGATTAAAGTAACTTTCAAAGGAATACCCCACATCTGCAAACACGAAGTGTTTTTAACCCATAATTAGTAACTTGCCAGCCAAAGCTGTATGCTCTGGTGTCTGAATTGCAGCAGTGCCGTTCTCTAAGGAGAGATCTCTTTTCAGGGTGCTTTTGTCACTGCTGACAGCCTCGAATGCTAGGACTGCTGTACTTCGGGATCTTGCAAGTGGTGAGACCCTAAAAGCAATGATGCCAGAAAGCAGCAAAGTGCAAGGAAAAATCCAATGCCTGTGCCACCTTTTTTTTTATTATTATTTTTAATAGCTTAACACTTTCAGTAAGGGACCTTGTTATAATGTAGAGCTGGTAGAAACTGGCCAAGATAATGAGAATAGAGAGAAGAACTCTAGCCCCTCCCCATAACGAAGCGCTCCGGGGGGGCTGAGGGTGAAGATGCCCGCTTCCCGAAACACGGACTTTCTGCCTTTTTTCATGCTCCCACCTATCTCTGTACCACCCTTTTCTCTGAGGTCACCTCCGTGGCCTCTCTGGAGCTGGGGAGGGGGTAGAGCCGGGCCGTGCCCCTCGCCCGGGGAGAAGGGCTGGCGGGGCCAGTGCTGGCGGGCAGGGAAGGGGGCGAAAGGCGCGGTACGGGGACCGAAGCACCAGCCGTCCCGCAGCGCTGGGACCCGCAGCGCTGCCCCAGAAGAGAGGGGGGCGAGGGGCGGGCATGGCCTGCACCCAGCATCCCCTGTCCCTCTCCGGTCCCACGCCGCAGGGAAGGAGCCGGTGTGTTTGCGGGCTCAATGCCACCTCGAAGCAACCGGTTATTTCAGTCTGTGCTCAGACAGGCACGTTCGGCTCGTGGGTCCACGCGGACTCCTTTGTTGTTGTTGTTTAATCATTAATCACTTGAACGGAGATGTAAGCGGCCCCTCTCGCCTGCATCCTCACCCGCAAAGGGAGCCAAGTGAACCCTTTGAACGCTGCGGGTCAAAGATGGGCTACTTGGCAAACAAGCCTGGGCGGTCAGAGCGAGCGTAAGCGAGATGAGCTTGCTTTCGTCCACCTTTGCTGCCTCTGCCCTGCTTGGCTTGAGAAGCTGATGGAAGGTCATGCTGTGCTAAATTGGAAACAACAAAAAAAAAAACTTGTTTTCATGGTGTAAATGGAGCGTGGTGATAAAAGCGTGTTCTCCTGTGGCTCGTGCGTGTCGCGTGGCAGTTACTTGGCTTAGTACCTGCGTCTCCCCAGGGGATGTGTAATCCCGGTCTGCTGTGGGAACTCCTGCGATGAGACGCTTCAGTAAGAGAGCTGGTGCAAACCCTGCTGAAAGGACACGTGGCCAAAGCACTGCCTACAGAACTGAGCTGGAAAACAGCTAAAAAAATTATTAAATACCAACCCTGCCACTTCAGTTACTGCTGTGAAATATCAGCTGCACATATCAGCCTGGCTGGGCTCGAGGGAGAGGACTGATTTAGTGGCTTTCACTGAGCAAGGAGCCCACATGAACTCCAGTAAACCATCTCCTGGCTGGCTCTGGCTGCCTATGAGGTGTCTGAAACACAGAAATACTGTACCCAAGGAAGGGCCTGGAGGCCCAAACTTGGGGTTTTTCAACTTTATCCCTCCAGTTAATGAAAGATATCACCTCTGCCTACAAGGTATGCCCCCATTCATACCCTGGGGCCATGATTACATAGTATGAGAGCAACCCCAACCGAAAATCCCTTCCTCCTCCTGGGCCATGCTTGCACCCAGCCCTGTGCCACTGCACACTGCCCTGGGTCCTGGGCACAGCTCTGAAGGTCCAAGGGCATAGAGAAGCAACAGAGATCTTTAACCACTGGAACAGTTCCCCGTTACTGATCCCAGTTTGGAGCTGGATCGACAGCGGTGGCCGCATAGCCAAGGGGAGCCCCAGCCCTGAGCCAGGAATGAGCAGGGAGTTGAAGTAGCACCGCCATCAACACCGGGCTGTCACTAGAATATCACAGGATCCCAGGCAATGAAACGGCCTGGAAAGACCCAGGGGACATTTAGGGAAGGCCAGCTGGAGGCACGGTGCTCTGCTCTCACCCTGATGATAGCACTAGCACATCGAATCGCCCCACAGATTAACTCAACCAAGGCTTCCCACGATGGGTGGACGGGTGGCAGAAGAGTATCCCACCCAGTCTCATTGCACTGCGGAAGAGAAACCAGATGCAGGAGTGGTTTGGACCACAAAGGCTATGAGCCTTGTCTACCCCAGCAATCTTGGAGCTTGACTGGTGATAAAAGAGCGGTCCCAGGCTCACTGCATTCATGGAGCCTGGGGTGGGAGTGCTGAGGCCCTGCTGTGAATTACTGCTGGAGTCTGGGGGGGTGGGCAGGGGCTGAGGCTGTGCCAGCCCCGCTGCAGCCGGATCCCCGAAGGGAAGGGAGGGGAGTCCTCTCTCACATGGCTGCAGTCGCATTTAGCAGCAAGAGCCCTCCGTGACAGCATGGGAATGAAATAAGAACACGCAGAAAGGCACGCAGAGAAAATTAAAGATGGCCTAGATTAATCAGCAAGACTGGTTTGCTTTTGAGCTGTTACATGTTGGTACCCGTAGAGAGAATCTGTCACTGTATAATGAAGCATCAGCAGCAAAAATGGGATTTTGTGAGTGTTTGCTCCGAGATCTCTAACATCAAACCCCAACGTCCTGTGTCCATCCATGCAGGTGGGCAGTTGCACGGGCTGCTGCGATCTGGGGGCTGCTGTGTTTCAGTCCTGGCAGCCTCGGGTCTGGCTCCGTCCGTGCTGTCTGTGTGTCCCTCCACCTGCTCCTCTGGCTGCCAGGAGCCGGGGAAGCACCCCTGGCCCTGCTTTGCTTCAGTCTCAGCCCCTACACCAAAGCTAGCGTGAGGTTATAGAGGAAGGTGTCTGTGCTGCCAGCCCCCCAGCCGTCAGCTCAGCCAGCTTTCAGCAGGCAGCGGCAGCGGCTGGCACGTGCACGCCGCCTGAAATGGCACAGCAGCGCTTCGCCTGCATTTCTTAGGAGACTGGTGTGTAGCTTAGGGTGCAAGATATACTCCAAACAAAGAAGCCCATTTATCAAAAAGTTTCAGCCCGTGCAAATCTATCTGCAGGGTGGAGAGGGAAGGGATGTTACATGGAATAAATGTCTCTTATAAGCGATTGTACATAAGCACAAAGTTATGGAGTGATAACATTTCTCGAGCACCCCACTGCTCAGGAGCCATTCCTGGTTAAAGGACCCTTGTTACCTCTCTCATACAAATCATAGATGAGCTATTTTTACTAACCAACAACTCAGATGGAAAATACAGTTACAACCAGATGGGAAAAGCTAGTAAGATAGAGCTGATAGATGGGCTTTAACACTTGATTCTTTTTCAGACAGCAACTGCAAAAATAGTATGATGGAATCACACGTTCATTACTTCTCTCTGACTTCAGATAAAAAAGCATCCTCTGTTGGAGGAGACTGCACCCAAAGTTTCAAACCCACCCCCAAGTCTCAGGCAGGCTGGGTCTCCTTTCTGTGCACAGTCACCAATTGCGGCTGCTCTGCAGGTTCAGTAATGCCCTCGCTGGTGCCTGGTGAAGGCTTCCGACTGTGTGGGTACCCTGGGTTACAGCTGTGTGGGTACCCAGGGTTATGGCTGTGCAGGTACCCTGGGTTACGGCTGTGTGGGTACCCTGGGTTACAGCTGTGCGGGTACCCTGGGTTACGGCTGTGCAGGTACCCTGGGTTACAGCTGTGTGGGTACCCTGGGTTACGGCTGTGCAGGTACCCTGGGTTACGGCTGTGTGGGTACCCTGGGTTACGGCTGTGCGGGTACCCTGGGTTACAGCTGTGCGGGTACCCTGGGTTACGGCTGTGCAGGTACCCTGGGTTACGGCTGTGCGGGTACCCTGGGTTACAGCTGTGCAGGTACCCTGGGTTACGACTGTGTGGGTACCCTGTGTTACGGCTGTGTGGGTACCCTGGGTTATGGCCACCCCGGGAGCTCACGGGCCGCAGGGGCCCACGGTCAGCAACGCTGCTGGGGCATCACATGAAGTCGCTGTATGTGTCGCCCCCCCCAAGCAGGATCAAAAAAGTATAACAAGGTAAAAATGAATAAATAATGACAATGTAAAACGGGGTGCCGTGGTTAGCTGTACGCCACAGGACAGGAACAGCGTATTTGAGATCATTACTCAGATCTTCCTTCTTTGTGACAAGGGGAAGACAGTGTTTGGGAAGAGCTGGGGGGCTCTGGCACGGCCACCCCATCTCCACGGGCAGCAGCCTGTGGGGCAGAGCCGAGCCACCCGCCCAGCACTGCGTGGCAAGCGGAAAAAACTACTTGGAAACAAGCTCTTGGCCACAACGGGTTTGGAAATAGGCGCCGCTTCTGTTCTATTGTGCAGGTGATTTTCTCCCCCTCCCAACTTGTTATAAAACCTGTGAGCTGTGACCAGCTTTCTGGATGCCACAGGCGAGTAATTCTCCTATTGAAACGTTCTGGCAGCAGCGCGGCAAGACCTGGCATCGCCTCCGCCAGCTGAGGCCGCGGCCGCAGAGCATGCTTTCCAGCCTGGGAAGATGGAGGCTGGTAGGTGGAAATAAAAAAAGGCAGCGTCTTCCAAATCTGTCTCTCTATGTGCTCTGGGATAAATGTATAGCGGCTGAACCAACTGGAGGGAAGGAAATTTCTGCTTTAATTAAATGAACAGACTGAGCAACCAGATCCTTGAATAAAGAATAAAGAAGAGTTGCCACTTGTCCAGGAGAGAACTTTGGTGCTGGGGGCTGGTTCGTGGACGGGCCACTTTCTCCTGCTCCTGCCCTTGGGAAAAGCACTGTATTGTCCCTTTGCATGTACGTGACTTGGACTGACGTCAGTGGCGATCATACACTTGCACGGGAGGGGAAACCGAGCTCCCCTTGACGGCAGACGCTGGCTCTCCCCGTAGTGTCCACCAGGATCACCTGACAAATCCCGTATGGGTGATGCACAGCACGCTTTGGGTACTGACAGCTTTACAGAAAGCTGCTTAAGGTGGAAGGCAGCTGCACGGCAGCTGTACGAGGCACTTGCACATCCTTATTTTGCTGTGTTCAACTCAACTGAACTAGTAAGGCAAAAGGCAATTTAAAAGTGCCTTGCAGATTACCTTGTCCAAGAGCTTCTTTAAAGCTCACACAATGAAAGTGCATTTGAGCTAAAAATATGGCATCAGTCATGACAGTATATAATAGCTATAATGTTTAACCTAGGAGGAATCAGCTCTGTTAAGCGTATCGCTTTACAACTGCTGGCACCTGGGAATAGCGTCTGTGTTTCTGGGTCAGTCTTTCAGATCGCAGTTTGTCAGACTAAAAGGAACTGAACCTCTTCTACCTAAAACGTAACTGCCCTCCGTATTACACACTCTAGTAAATCTAACGGCCAGCAATGGTGCAACAAAAATCATGCGGGCAGCTGGTGAGGGAGTTGATGCCTGTGATTTAATCCATTCTGAAATCCGTCTCAGCCACCTCATTTTAATGCAATTTGTGTGCTATGGAAGCATTTCTGCTGCTGAGTTATTTCTGTTGTTTCAAGCCTGATGGTGGTCACAGCCCCCCCGCCCCATTCTGCAGAGCTTCCCCTGGTCCCACTTTCTGGAGGCTCCATGAGAATGGAGTCTGAACAACCCCTGGGCTCAGGGGACCCGAGTTTCACCTTATGCTTTGCTAGCCAAGTCGTCTGACTTCTCTTGGTTTTAGCACAAGATGGCTAATGAGCATTATCTGTAAGCGAGGGAAAGTACAAACAGCTTTTATCTCCACGAAGCCAGGCAGTGTGTCCCCCCACCATCTTGGAGTCAACCGCATCTATCTACGTGGTTAAAAACTACCAGCCCCTTATCTGCAAAACCTCTTGCAACAGAGAGACCTGAGATATATTGTCTTCTGGCTCTCAAGACAAAGAACGAGGCTTAGGTCCGCACTTTAAAGTTTCATTTTGCCAATCGGGAGTTTACAGGGTTTGGTGCGTACCATCCCCAGCCAAACAGCCACGCCAGCGGGACTGCTGTTATCACAAAAGTGAAAGCTATTTAAACTGCCATCCTGCTATCGAGTATCCCAGTCCTGATACGGCCAAGGAGAAGCAGGTAGTCAGTTCAAGGGCTAGCGCTGTTTGCTTGATAAATATTGATGGTGTGTAGCAAGGAGTCCTGCAACACTGCAAAAGGTCCTTAAAAATGTTCAGAGGATGAAAATTGCCAGCTCTGTTGTGATTTTGAAGCTCAAATAATAAATGATTCAACAACTGTACAGTTACCATGGGGATGAATTCTCATTGAGCCTAAAATTACCAAGCTGCTGACAAGGACCTATTTTTAGTATCAGCAGATGTGTATCTTTAAAAACATCAGCACAAACCTACTACTGTGTGTTTGTATATGCATGCCTGCTCGCCCATAATTGAGTTTTCTGATGCTAATAAGAAAAGCAAAAATAAGTAAATGTCTGATCGCTGCAACAGACGATGCAGCGATTTAAGCTGGGGGTGATAAGTGGAAGTTGCAATTAATACCTGATAAATAAAGCATGCAAAGTGGCCAGATTGCCAATATGTAACTGAACTAGTAAGTGGAGCCCTATCATTACCGTCAGCTAATGTGCTACAGTAATGGAGTGTCTATTTTCGGTGTCGGTGAGGATCTAATAGGAAGCGCCCGTCTGCACTGTCACAGCCCCACGACAGGGGAAAACAGAGGCTCAAAGCTGACACGAGCTGCTGGCACAGATCCTGCATCTCTGCACTCAACGATTGAGTTTGTCAGCGCTCTCCCTCTATTTCACACTTGAAGGAGGTGCAAGGATAACCCCCCCAAGAAAGCAGACAAATTAAGCAAGGTGTTAATACATCCCCAGCAATGACATAACGGCAGCTGGTATCGGTGCCAAGTCGTGGAGTGCTTGCTAACCACCAACCAACTCATCCCATCCACGCTGACTCACCACACCGTCAGCAATGCAAAGTGTGCCGCCAATTTAAGAAAGGTTAAGGCCCCTGCACCGCTGCTTTTGACTGGGTTTTTCTCGTTAACTCTAATAGGACAGGCTGGAGACCTGCTTTTTTTTCATAGCCTAATTTTGCTGAGGGAGAGGCCAGAGGGTGGCTATAATGACATCTCATTTGGTGATAAAAGAATTGGTTTGTTTTTGCCAAACACGTAGCTGGGTAGACATATCTCTGCTCGCCTCTTGGCATGCCAATGCAGTACATATACATGCAAACGGAGTTTGCTAGCAAACCAGCCAAGCAAAAATCAAAAGCAGTACGTTACAGCCGGTTAGAATAATAGGGCATTACAGGAGACAGTTCAGCAGTTTTGTTCAAAAACCAAACCAGCTTTTCAAGTTTCTTAAAGGCAGAGATGGAGACAACGGAGAGGACTGCAGTGGTTCATAGCAGGCAGCAGTGCTCCCTGCCTGCACTGCCGTGTGAGGCGCCAGCCATGCCTCCCACAGAGAGCAATGGGAAAATAATGGCATTTCAGATAAGAGAGAGAAGAATAATTAAGGATCAAGAAAAGCCCTTGCACTGAGGCACATTTGAAAAAAAACTGTGAATGATCTGCTATCCCAGAGTAAATTATGTAAAGGAGCCTGATTAAACCATCCATCATTTCCCATTTTTGATATTTAATTAGGAAAGAATGGTTAGTTCCTCAGAGTTGACTCTTTGAGATGTGTTGGCCATACATGCTCTGCTCTTGGAGCATACGTGCCTCTATTACAAATGTCTGACTCTGCTAAGAAATACCATAGTGTTCTGCCACCGTAGAAAACTCTCCCCGATTTTTTGTGTAATTGAGCTTGTATAATTTGGGGCTTGGGGGAGTTTTGTTTGACTTCAAAGAAGCTGTCCCCGTGGAAGCCAGCCAACCGATATTCCAGGTGAGGTTTAGAGATGCTCTTGTTCAGAAAGACTGCCTGAACAACTTGGTCATGCTACTGAAGATTAAACTGTGAGCTTCAGGAGATCTGCATAGCTGAACTGCCTGGGCTAGCCCTGCCCTGTTAAGATCATACGTGTGCACTCTCATGAATTTCCTAATGCCCTTGCTAAAAGAAGAAGAGGATGGTATGCACTGGAGACCAGAGGCATATGGAGCACACAGACATGTCTGAGAGATGGTCTCAGGCTTGCAGCTTATCTGAAGCAAAGGATGTGAATTTAATTCTGTAGCAAACAGAAACTTGAGCTCACATTCAATTTTCAGGTTGCACAATTGAAATTGGAGCGTTTTTTGTTGTCCAGTCGCAGTGATCTGAAACCTGCAACTGGGGCACTGGACTAGAACATTTTCTGAGAAGTCACTGGTTCACAACAAACTGCTTCCTGATACGGAGGGTGTTGCCAGCTCTTGCCGAGTCCCGAGGCACTAGGTTTACTGAGACAAGAACTGCCACTATGAACACAATCCCAAGAGCACAAGGGATGGGGTCCTTCAAATCTGGGAGAGGGCTTTTTTTCTTGCTCTCTTAGGAATAGCCCTTACTCTTGGGCAAACATTAACGTTGCACTGGTTTGTTCCCTCTTGAGTCCAAAGGTATCAACAGATGATCCAGATGTGAGCCATGGGAGGAAAGTAAGAATACTTGAACCACGAGGATGACATCTGCTCCTTTCTGTCTGCCTTTTCCGGTGCTGGAGGAAAAGGTGCACATGCCGGCCTGAGCAGTACCAGCTGAGCAGTGGATGGATGTCCTCCCTGTTGTAAAGGAGCAATTGGTGGCTCAGGAAAGGCTGATATTGCTTTTGAGCCCTCACAGATCTCAGTGAGAAAGGGCAGAATCTAGATCTAGAGGAAACCGAGGAGAACAGTCTTGTCAACCACAGGACCATAAATGAGAGTAGTGCTCAAGATGAAGCAAGGTGAAGCTACAGCAGGAAGAAGTCTTGAAATGACATGCTTGCTAAGGGGCTGCATTCACACAGCCTGGATTCCTTATTCCTAGCTGAGATTTAGGGAAATACTGGGTGAATTCCATGCACTGCATTAGAATGGAATATTTTGTTTTAAGTGGATGTGCCAACTGTGTAGGATCGTAGGATAATTCAGGTCAGAAAGATCTCAAGAGGTCTCTAATCCAACCGCCTGTCCAAAGCAGAGACAGCTCTGAGGTCAGACCATGTTGCTGAGCGTTTTATCCCATCTGATCTTAAAACCCACCAAGGATAGAGACTGCAGCCTCTGGGCAACCTGTTCCAATGTCTGACTGTTCTCATTGGGAAGAGGTTTCTCCTTATACGTAAGGACATAAGGATGTGGTAAATTATTTAATCAGCTTCTCTGTGCCTCAGAAACATCATCATACACAGTGAGAGTGCTAACCACTGAACAACAGCAGTTACTCAAGGTAAGCTGTTGATGCCAGGATCACCCAGGGCCATGCATCTCAGCTGTGAGACTCTCAGTACCATGTGCAGAACAGCAAAGGTAGCCCATGCTGACAATGTAAGTACCGAGGTCTTTGGTATTGACAAAAGTTTTGTCACGGTTGCTGAATGTACAGTCAGAAGAACAGCAAGGCAATAAGAGATACCATTTGTACTTAACGTTGCTCACTGTGATATGGGTTAAAGTGCAGCAGCAACTAACTTAAACAAAAAAAAAAGATAACTTGAAGAGGTAGGTGTAACTGCTACTTCACTGCTTTCAAAATCACGGGCTTTGCAATAACCAAGGAGTCAATAACCGGGCAGGTTCTATTTGATAGTCACAGCTATGGAAGTAAGACTTGGGCAGTGCTGTTTTTCCCCTTCTCTCCAGGGCAGATGGAGGAATCTGAGGCTTCGATGTGCAGCATTAGACAAAAGATTCAGACCTCAAGTGCTGGAGTGTCGAGGACTACTGATGCAGAAATAAATACAGTCAAGCCCGCAAATGATGTCTGTCCTGCCACTGCAGACCCACAGTCCTGGAGACAATCAGCGACAGGAAAAGGGCAAAATCCCAGCGAGACCCAGGCAGGTGCCGAAGCCAAGAACGCACCAGAATGGAAGGAAGATCTGGGTCAGTGCTGCCCATGGTCAGTGTCCACATGCCATCACCCTTTCATAGACAGTCAGGGGAAGCCTGAGCTTGTCTTAGTTTTCTTTGGCTACTGTTTTTCCTCATCAGGAAGCTTGTTTCTACCTACAGTCCTCCAGACAGGTTCTAAGAGTCTTCCGTCTCACAATGGGGCTCCATAATTTGCTCTCAAAGCTTTAGTAATTGCCATCTCTAGGAGTTAGTAAGGGGAATTGAGACTTACGCACACCTCTGGGTTTCAGTGTAGGTCCTTTGGTCTAGAATGTCTGAAACCATTTTTTCCCCACAGTCCTTCATGTCCTTGTGTTGGTTCAAATCTCACCTCTTTGGGGAGCGTTTTGTCTTGCGTCTTGCTCATCTTCTGTTTCTCTTCCTGGCCAGCTCCAACATTTCCTGAAGAGTTTCTTCTCATGGAGCCCAACTTCCAGTCCCATATTCCTCTCCAGAGGCAGCTTCCATGGGCAACATGCATTCCTGCTGTTTCATTGCGAGTCCTCAGCATTACAGCCAGAGGCCAAGGCAGCCACCAGGCATGTGTGATGGGCTGGCTGGGCTCTCTACTTCTCACAGAGGGAACCTTGCTCCCCTGACCACCCCGACCACCCTCCCACCATCCTCCACAGAAGCCAGCTTTGCATCCAAGCATACACGGGCCAACTGACCACAGCAGGTCAGGTCTCCTGGCTCCAAAAGCACTGGACCACCCATACCACCACACACAGCTAGCAAGAAAATCAACTGTAACCATGACTAAAGATCTAAAACCCAAGAGTATGGAAGGGATAGTAAGCTATGTAACCGAGGGAGCCGAACTGCCAGACATCAGGATGAGAACTGCTGGGGCTCTTCCACCATGCAGCAGCTGGTATGAAGCAGCTGACAACCATCTGAGATATTGAGTTACCTAGAGCTCAGGTCTTACCCAGTATGACAATCTTTGAGTTTTTAAGATTAAATTATGTACGACTGCCACTTATGAAAGATCACCTTCAGTATCAATCCATTAATCTCCTCTGCTGAGTCACAGGAGTTCAAATAAATCGGAGCGGACTACTTGCAAAGTTGAAATCGCCCACTGAAAACTTTTGCTCTTTCTATTTAGTTTTAACATTCAAGTTAACTTCCCCTCTCCAATTTAAAACTTTCTAAAATTTATGGACTTAAAAGTAGTGCCTCCTGGATAACACAATTTCAACTTCTAGGTGTCTGTGCTTGTACTTAAAGGTAAGATCAGTTTGTAATATAATTTCCCCAAGCAGATACAATCTGAAACCATTAAATGTTTTTCACAATTAGATTTTGAGCTGAATTCTTCTTTTCTTTTCTTTTTTCCTCCTCACCCTGAAGGAAAACTTTTCTGAATCTAGAAAACATGAGAAAAATCTCAAGTCTTGTGAATGAGAAAAAACATTGCAACCACATTCAAAAATACTGAAGCCAAAAGAATTGAGACTTTTAATAATAAATAAGTTAAAGCCATTACGATCATAAGGCAGGTCTGTATTATGCTGGCTGCAAACTTCAAGTCACTCCTGCGTGAAGACGTCCTTGAAAGAGTCATTCAGCATGGATATATACCTGACAACAAGGATTTTTGGTTTGTTTAGGAAGAAGCAGGTGGACTTTCACTTTGTTTACGAAAAAGCAGGTGAAACAAAACCCATTTGAAATCCTATTTCTTACAATAATTTGGTAGTTCTGATAGGGTCCGATCTGCTTTTACTAAGATAAGACCTGTTCAGGAGCAGCTATCAAGGCAATGCACGCACAGGACATACGCAGTTTTGCACTACAAATACTTTTGCCTTAACTTTGACAACGAGACAAAAAGCACAATGGTATTGTTCCATCATTTTTGCTGTATACTAAAACTTTTTCCTAAAAATCTAATTTTAAAGCTATTTAATAGCACATGTCCTTTGTGTAGGACTATCTTTTATTCTTAGGGTCAATAAAGCATCTGCACGTTTGACCCTGTGCACAAGTACTGTTCAGGTGACTCACGTTTGACCCCGTGCTTCTGCGTGCATGTACACAGCACCCATGCTATGCATGTTTGCTCTTTAGCCCCAGAGCATCTCTGTCTTACCGCAGGCTGAAGAACAGGATCAACACAAACCAAACGTGCTGTGAAAGGGTCTCCAGCAAAATAATGGGAAAAGTGAAAAATGGGAAGGTGGATCACTTCCAAATCCCTACTGAGGTAGGCAATTTGACTTTCAAAGGTGCTTGACATCTGTAGGTCCTCCTAAAGGAAAAAAAGGGGGGAAACCAGATCCATACAGATGCAGAGGTGGGAATTTCTGTCTCTTATTTCCATTCTGCTACCAGTCTGGCACACTCCAGGCTGACATATTCCTTTTTTATGGGAATAAGATTTCCCTGTCCTGTGACCCAGGATCCAGCCACTGTTCAGGACAGAGCTGAAAGCGGCTGAGGAAGTTTACCTTGGAGGCCTTGGAGGAAAGCAGCTGTCAAAGGAGCCTGATGGAAGCTAACAGAAGAGCAGCAAGATGAAAAATACAAATATCTTCTTTTTCACCTTCCAAGATGATGTACAGATGAGATATCACATTGGTGGGGCATACCTGTACACTGACAGCTAGGTATTGCCAGAATACCACCCGCTAATGCTGCCTGCTAGCAACAGGAGGGGACTAAATATCCCCCTCGTTTTCCACCCTTCAGGAGAAGCCGGGGATGTACGTACACAAGGTTAGCCACCTGCTTCAGCACTGCTTGGCTTCCTGTGGAAAACTGCTAGTCTCGTAAAAATGAAAAGGCATTGCAACGTGAATTTAAGAACACTAATAACCTGAATTTTCACCTTAACTTGGAGCCCATGCTTCTGTAGACTTAAGCCTTGAAACTAGGACAACTGTTGTGATACAGATAGAATAAGCCTCGACCTCTTGTGGTAAAATGCTTAGAGCAGCAAATATTTAGTATTAAGCCAGCCAGGATCCATTTCCTCTAATTAAAACATTTTCATCCTGGTGCTGTTTCATCACATACCACCAAATGAAAAATGTATTTCTTTAATTCAGTGCTGCTTCTAGAAATGATCCCATTGAGCTGGAAGACTACAACCTCCCTGGACTGTAAAATCAATCGGAGGCTACCTGCTGAGGGGCAGCCGATGGCACAAGCCCCGTAGCGTGCCGGGGAGCAGTGAAGTTCCTCGGATGCAGACTGACAGTACCTACATGGGAGGAAAATTAAAGCAGGTCTATTTATTCTCAAACTTACCACGTGGCTTTCAACTGTAAAAGCTCCAGCAGTTTGGTCTTTTTTCCTTAGCTTTACAATGGTTGCTGCTATAAAACCTGTACTTGGGGTTGGAATTGAACATATTAAACTTCTTCATATAGCTCAGGAGCTTACAGCCTTTCTTTAGCACCTCTTCATGAAAGTCCTGCCAAATCAGTGATTACCAGGGGGACACAGAGACGAGGTGTTTTTACGATTTCTTTTGATTGCTGATGTCCTAGTGCCTACAGCGATGAAGAGTACCCTTAGCTGACTGTATTACTCTACCAGACACCACCAGATTAGATCATGGGAAGCAAAAATAATACAGTTTAGATACAGGGTACTGCATAAGGAACCACTAATGCTGCACGCCTCTGAATTTATGGTGCCTGATGTCCTGTAGCTTCCTCTGTTGTGGAGTCTACAGTGTCTACTAGTGTGGCTTGGGCACACTGCAGCCTTCCTCTCACCACGGGCACCAGTTCCTTCTTCTCCAGCGGCTGCCTTTTGCCATGGGAATCGCAGAACAGCAGTTCTGTAGCTTTGACAAAGGTGATCGAGGTTAGTCACACAGCTAAAGCATTTTTGGAAGAGAAAAAGCAAACCAACCTCATTGACTCAGGAAATGAGTTTGCCGATGTGATTTTTGTGTTGCTGCAAAGGCATTTATGTAGTTATCATAGCACTTTAAGTGGTGTTTTCCAGCTACTTCTAAAAAAAAACACAGGAGGAAATTCCCATAGAAGTTCAGAGGAATTCTTCTGTTAACTTCATCTGTTCATTTCTCTGCAGCTAGGATTTCACCTCTGATTTCTGCCCTATGTTGTACAACCTGAAGATGAATGACAGTTGTAACTTGCCCTCCAACTCATACACTGCAACGTTTATAAGAAGTAAAACAGATCTTGGCTACCAAAAAGTGACTCAGCTACAATATTTGAAGCCAAATGAACAAGCAAGTCAAAACTACCTATCAAAAAGTAACTGAGGAGAACAAAGCTACTTAATATTTGGGAAGAGCAATACAACATGGACAAAAAACATGTAAAAGTGAAAGATTACAACCACAAGCTGAAAATAATGGCCTGGGTAAGGGGGGAATGCAGGGTGAGGAGAGGAAAATCATGGGGCCAGGGTCTAGGATGGAATGAGGGATGCTCTTTAGATGGTGATGGAGATGGAGATGATGGAGATGGAGATGGAGATGGAGATGGAGATGGAGATGGAGATGGAGATGGAGATGGAGATGAGATGGAGAAGCTGCTGACACTGAGACTAGCCCTGGCTGGCCAGAACTTAAGTTGTGCATTAACCAGCCTACATCCTTCTTCTCCCTTACGCTTTCTATGAGATGCACTTGCTATTTTCTTTAAAACCCTCTTTAAAACATGATTCTAAGGACTTAGGCCAGAGTCCCTACTTACCTACCATGTTTATTATGCCAAGTACTATACCCACACAAATTTTACAAGAATCTCTAAGTGCTGGTGCAATACACAATAGTAAGCTAGAAGGGAGACAGGAGACACGAGGGGAATAGCAGACAAAAATCATTCTACCTGCCAGACTTCTGGCTAAACTGAGTTACTTTCAAGAGTTCAGGGAACGTGAGAGTAGAGAGCAAGATATAACAAGGGTGCGAAGCTGAGTTTTGGGCAAGGGGTCAGGAAAACACTTGTTCAGTCATATAGAGAAAACCCAGGAGGAATTAAGCTGCAACGTAGACTACTAATGAAAAAGCTGTGGCAGCCTCGTGCCATGCTAATGCAACGCCACAGAGAGGCACACTGAAAGATGAGATTGTGAGTCTTTTGTGCATGTTTACAAAATTATTTAAAAACAAGGTTTACCGCCAAAATATAGCCCCCTGTAAATATAATGAAAATAAACTTCTTCCCCAATGCATTGCAGTATCACTTGTTACAAATATCTAAATGGTTTATTTTTGATTCTACAGCTCATACGTGATCCACTGGAAAATCTTGTGTGTTGAACAATTTTTTCCTCATAAGGCGGGGAAAAAAAAAAGATAAAACCTAGCTAAATGCCTATTATGAAAATATAATTTTATTCCAAATTTAAAGCTGAGGCAAACTGTCTTTTCACTGACTGATGAAGATAGTCTAAGCATACTGTGAAGGCCAAATGTAGCATGTATCCAGATTTGCTTTTTGCCTCTCCAGAAACCAATTGGTATCTGAGGACCAGCAGAAGCTAAATGTATTAAAGAAACCCTACCTCTAAAACGAAAAAAAAGCTTACAAAAATGTTTACTTCACTGTTCAACCTTTTTTATCCTATTTAGGAAACAAAGTAGACAGTGGCTTTTATATCAAAGTTCCTTTTTGTTTGTATGCCTGCATAGCATAGCACAAGGCAATATTTGAAAAAGAATTTGCAATGAATCAATGGAAACCTTCTGGCAATATTTCGATTGGTCCAACATCTTGTAAAACTTGGCTTCCAAAACCAAAATAAGCCACATTCAATCCGTTCCCTTATGAAGACGTGACATGTGCTCCGTTTTGAAGAAGATAATTTTACAGACTTATAAGGAAGATGTGACGATAAAGGCTGCTGGCATGAGCTTAGGATGTTCACGTTACAAGTGATGAAGATGTGTCGGTGAGTTATGCAAGTTATCTGAAACAAGTGCCAAAAACCCTTTTACCAAATCATCACACACTCTACATAACACTTAGCTCACTATAACCCTTTTCATATATACATCTCCCAGCCTCACACAAAGGAGAAAGTAAAAGCTATTTTAGAAGTAATTTAGGAAGCTTAAAAACCAGCCAGTCACTGTGAAATTTATTAGCATCTTTTCTAAGCCTCACTTCAACTGCCAGTTTATTGAAAAGTGTTATTCTAGTAAAATCCTTAAAAGGAATGTCTCGAGGCTTTCAATGACTACAAAGGACACTTGTAAAGTTAGCTGTTCTCATTAGTATACAGAGGCTAGGATTTGGGGAGGGGGGAAGGAGGGGGGCAAGGGGGATGCAGAATCGATGCATAATTACTAGTGGCAAAAAATTCAAGTCAACCATGCCAGCCTTCAGAATTTCAGCTGACAGCCACACATATACTTTTAACCGTAGTTGTGTAACAACTCAGGCTCCGTCGGCTATGCTCGTTTTTTAGCTTGTTTCCTCCAGCTCTTTTAGTAAAGACAATTAAACTACTCATCCTACGGTTCAAATTCAGCGTCAGCACAGCAAATACCTATCTGCCTGAGCAGCTAAAGGACAAATACAAGAACAACTAGTTTTTTAGTTGTTGGCTAGTGGTTGCATTTGAAGCTAAGATTTCTTTTTACATTCTATTGAACTTTTTTTTCCTGGATTAAGAAAGAAACAAGAAAATGTCAAATAAAAATTCATTTGAGGTAAGGACAACCTACACATTACATTATTGTATTAGAGGGTAAGAACTAATGGCAGATCTGAATCCTTTCCAAGTTGTGCAAAATGCCACAAAAGCAGCTAAGTTATGAGAAAAAGGACTTCAGATGTTAGTAATTAAGGAGGTTCTAAAATGTGCTGAACTTCTTTCTTCACATTTTACATGCTTTGATATGGGAAAACTGCATTCTACTTATAAATTAATCAAGATAAAGCTAATAATAACATCACATACTGTTCCTGGCGCACGAGGAATTCAGTGAGACATTACAAAAACCTTCAGCATCAGTTCCTATCAGTAGCTGGTAGCAGAGAAAGAAATCTAAAATATTTTGTGGATTTAATGTATTCTTGAAAGAACTAATCGCACAAGTAAACGTAGCTGCTCAAATTGCTCTCTTGGACAAAGGCAAACATCTTCCATTTTCTTTCATGTGGGATTGCTACCTTCTTCAAAGGAGCAGCTTTTACCTCAAATTGAGTGGGGGTTGGGAGATTGTTATGCTCCAGTCTGTCTGATGTGTTCAGTTCTGATCCTGAAGCTCATTCTTTTGACTCCTAAAAACCTAACGCAGGATTTTACCAAGGAGGCTATTCAGAGTAGGCATTGGAACTTAATCATCACCAGCATCAAATTCTATGTTTTTCAGATTTAAAAAAAAACAAAAATTATGCCGCCTAGACCTCTCACCCCTCCTTTCTAGCCCCCTTTTTTTCCCCCCTCTCCCTGGAGAAAGAAAAAAACCCAAACAAGTAACCAACACAAGCTCTCTTCCTTCCCCAATACAAGATACCTAATTTTGGTTTCAGTATGATTTGACTTACAAATTCCAACAGCCTCAATCTCGGCTGCTCGAAGGGGCATCTCACGGCTTACGAATGAGCGCTGCTGGCAAACAAAGGGGCTCAGTTGCATCTCCGTGCATTAATAACCGGTGTCCCACTGCATCAGACTATGCGGATTGTTGTGGGGATTTTTTTTTTTTGTCTGCAAAATGGAGATCTCGCAACCGAAAGGAGATCAAGGGGAACGTGCCTACTGGAGCATCATCCACATAGTTTTGTTCTCGTGAACCAAAATTCACTTCCCCTTAACAATGAGACACAGACCCAAAAATAAAAACAAGACCACGTTTATTCAATACAGACAGGTTAATTAAGACAGTAAGTCCTGTAAATCAGGAACACGTTTCAAACACTCCGGTACGAAGTGCATATATTTAAAATCAACAGCTGCACCTTGTATTCGAGCCATTGAGTTTGTCGGGGAAGGGTGGATTCAGGTTGTGGGGGTTTTTTTTTCTTTTTTTTTGGTAGAAAAAACTTGTTTCGGCTACCTTATGCGAACAATGCATCTCAGGCTCCATTCACTCATCAGGCTTTACAATTGTAAGTCCAGCTGCCTTTCCAGCTTTGATATTCACATTTTTTAAACTGCTTCATACAGTCACAACGGGAAAAAAATAATAATAAACGTTAAAATAATAATAATAAAAAACGAAACAAAAAACCCAAACCAGCCCGGGAGGGGAAAGGAAACACCTCCCGCCGGGGTCAGCGAGAATTATTGCAAATGGCTCCTGGGAGACGGAGCCCGGCGGCGGGGCAGCCCCGCGGCGGCCGGCGACCGGCGGCGGGGGGGTCCGCGGCCCCGGCCGCGCTGCCCCGGCGGGGGGAGGAGGAGGAGGAGCTCCGGGGAAGGCAGGGGCGGGGGGGCACAACAACACCGCGGGGCGGGCGCGGCCTCCGCCGCTCGGAGGGCGGCGGGGCTCGGCGCCGCGCCGGGGGTGACCTTGGGGCGGGGGGGGGGGGGTGGCACACGCGCCCTACCCCAACCGACAGCGACCGCGCCGCGCCCGGCCCCCCGGGCAGCGGGAGGGGGGGCCCCGCCGCCGCCGCCGCCCCGCCGCGGGGGGAGACTTACATCGCGGCGGAGCCAGCACCGCGCTCCCGCAGTCCGCTCGGCGGGGGGCCCCGCCGCCGACGCCGCTAGCGGCCGCCCCAGCCGCGCTCCTCTGACCCGGCCGCCGCCGCTCGTCCCCGCCGGCTACTGCAGGGGCTGCACCGCCGCCGCCTCGGCCGCCTCGCCGTCCGCGCCGCTGCTCCCCGCCGAGGCGCTGCCGCTGGAGGCCGTGGAGGCCGCCGCCGCCGCTGCCGCCGCCGCCGCCGCTAGCTGCAGCCGCCGGACGGCTTCTTTGATGAGGTTGCCGGAGAGGATGAGCTGCTGCAGGAGCCGGTGGGGGTCCTCCTCCTCCGCCGGCCCGTCGCCCGGCCCCGGCGGCGGTTGCTTCCTCCGGCGGGCGGCGCTCCGCAGCCAGCCCCGGCCGCACAGCTGCTTGGTCACCCGCTGGTGGCCGCTCCGGTCCGGCCGCGGGGGCTCGGCGTGCTGCTGGTGGGCTTGCGGCGGGGCCGGCCCCCGCGGCGCCAGCAGGCCGCCGCCGCTGCAGCGCGGAGAGTAGGGGGCGGCGCGGTCGCGGGCGCTGCCCGGCCCCAGGTGCTTGGGGGCGCGGGGCGGCGGCGGCGCCCGCTGGGCGCTCAGCTGCAGCACCTCGCCCAGCTTGGCCACCAGCGCGTCCACCTCCTTGGAGCCCGCCTGCCCCACGGCGACCGAGCGCTCCAGCAGCAGGAAGCGCTCGCCCGGGCGGCACGGCATCTCGGCCGGCGCCCTGCCGTGCCGTGCCGTGCCGCAGACGCAGCGGGACCGGGGCCGCCGCCCGCCGCCCCGCGCGCACGCGAGCACACGCAGCTCCGGCGGCTGCGGTTGAAGCTGGAGCTCGGCCCGCTGGGGTTGGTTTGTAAACAATGGGTGACGCGGGATCCCGGGCGCCTCCCACTGCGCCGGGCGGGGGGGGAAGCCCCCGCCACCAACCGCCCGCCGGCCGCTCCCGCCGCCGCCGGCCCGCGCGGCGGGCGGGGAAGGACTCACCCGCCGGCGCGGGGGCGGCTCCCGCGGCCGGAGACCGCCGGCCGGGCGAGGCCGCCCCGCGCCCGCCGGCCGCGCCGCTCCCTCTCCCCCCCCGGCTGCGCGCCGCGTGGACCGGCCCGCTTTCAAACCTCGCACCTCGGGTCTCGGGGGCGGGGCCACGATGATTGGCAGGAGGGGTGTGAGGGGGCGGGGCGGGCGGCCCGGCTGAGAGGGAGGGGGAGCGGGGCGGCCCGGCCGCGGGGCCCGCGTCGGCGGGGAGGGCGGTTCGCCGTCCTGTCGCCTCAGGGCGAGTGCCCGAGGAGGGCGGAGGGGGCACCGAGGAGGGCGAGTGGCGCCCGGGCGCGGAGGGAAGGGTGGGCGCCTGCCCGAGGAGCTTCCTGCGGGCGCCCGGCCCGCCTCCCCCTCGGTCGGTACCGCGTCTGCCTCCGCCCCGCCGGCCTGGCAGATGCTGCCCCGGGAAACCAGTAATGGTCGGAAGGGCTCCGCGTACGAGCGTCTGCCGGTGCCCCTGTAACTGCCTGCCCTGCTGCACCGGCGAGACGGCAGTTGTACGTGCTTCTGCTTTCCCGTTAACGCTGCACGTGGAAGCGATGCTTGCGTTTTCCTAAGCGAGAGCTGACATTATGCACCGGTGCCTTCCAGAGAGGATCATTACGTTGCAATTCCCCTTACAGTAGTCTCCCACCAGATTCGGTTTTGAGATCACAACGCGTTCGTACTGCAGCGCCCGGCCCCGAGATGACAACCCACCGCTGCTGCCGCCCGTTCACGCTCGGCCCTCACGGCTCTTCTGCGGGTATGCCTGCCGCGTCCTCGCGTCCGGCAGCGCACTGGTTTGGGGTTTAATTCCTCGGCACAGAAATGCCTTTGGGGTCTTACTTTCCATCGCTAGAACTGACATAGATGAAGCAAGGCTGTGCGGGCGTTCTCTCGGGTTCTCTACCTGCCTGCGGTTGTACTTCATCACCTGGACCAAGCCTCTGTCCTGCCTCTTCCTGTCCCAGTCCCATTCCTTCCCTTGGATCTGTCACCACGTCCTCTAAGCGAGTGCTGAGGTTTCTATGATGAGCCTTAAATAACATTTTCTGGATGTCAAAACACTGGGGGCATAGTCCAGAACACGCTCATTCACGTAACTGGGCACGCGGTCGTCACCGCTGGGGAACCGCTAGTAAAATGGAAGTTGCTCACACACGTAACTGCTATCAGTACCGTGCCCTTGGTTAATCAGTAAGCAGCTGGCAAAGGAGAGGGCATGTCCTTTGGTCCTTTTGTCCATGTTTTCCTGAGCTACTTTCACTTGCTGTACAAAACGAAAGAGACCCTCTGTGTAAGCACATGTGTTTGTGAGCGTGCCTGTCACCTGAACACATTACTGGTCGCTCCAGCCTAGGTGTCCAAGCCCATTACTACATCTCCAGGCTGGATTTATATGAGCTGGGCATAAAGCATGCTACCTAATTGCATATTATTTATTCATATATATATTTAATGTACCGATACTTTATTTTCAGCACCTTCTTGGTAACTGGCAATTAAAACTCAGATCGCATTGTTCTACAGATGACAAAAAAGTGAGATCGTGTTTCCCCACACAAAAATATTTTTAAGAAAACACTTCTACCCTTATTCCCTAATTATACAGTATCTTTTCAAGTGAAATAAAGGCAGGCCTACATAGATGCAGTGGATGGATCTACTTCAGCTCCGAGGGAGATCTACATTCAGAGCACTTCTGAGTAGGTAATCTGGTATTCTGTACAAGCAAAACTGCAATAAACCAGTACAGCTTATTCCAGCCTTTTCTCTTCCTCCCACAAAAGCAAAATAAGCTCTACCAGCAAAAGCTCAGTGCTGCTTGTGGTTACATCGACACCTGGGGCTTTCATGAGCCCGGCAATGATAATCACAAATCATGCTTCACTGCATCCCTAACCAACAGCAGTGCTGGGAAAAGTTTGCAGGATAGAGCAGACCAGTGCCACAGTTAGGGAGCTCAGAGCACAGTCATTAGCAGAATCCTGATGTCCTCAGATCTCTGTTAATGCAAAACTTCAGTGATGACATTGACAATTGACTGAGTAAGTATCTGCTGAGGATTTTAGGACTAACCCCCCTGAAAATATTTGCATTGAATGCTACTAATCAGGGTTAATAGTTTTACCACCTCAACAAAATGAGTGTTGTAGATCTGCGTATCTTAAGGAGTGATCAGGAGGAGGGCCTTTCAGATTATGGTCTCCTACAGGAATTGGGAACCTCAGCCATTACTTTGGTATTCTAACAGCTCTCTTCACAGTAAGAGCGAAGGACAAGAGAGAAGCTGAAATACTGGAGAAGACAGTATACCCTATGTCAGATCTGAAGTTCTCCCTCAAAGGTTTGTTTATGTGGGAAAAACTATGCCAAAGAGGGCTCAGTAGGAATTTACATTGTGCTCACATCTGTGGAGCCAATTCCAGCATGTCAGCACCCAGAGCCCTTTCCAGAGTCAAACCCCAATCCATGCCAGGAGCAGGTCTAAACTGTCTGCAGCCAACATCAGATGTTCCTGGCAGAAATCACTACAGCAGTTTATGAACTGTCAGTTGTTTGCTAGTGCCTCTCTGCAGAAATGAGAACTACTTCAACAGCGGGTTTTGCAGTAAAGTGGCCGTTGTACACACAGGTGCCCTGATGCAGAGTTTGTGAGCGTAAGTGGCAGGGCTGGCTGCCAGGAAGAGGCTGGGGCTTCTTCCATTGTAGCCGTCAGGTCATTTGGCCAAGTCCTGAGTTAGCTATAGCAAGGTATTCTCATTTAGATTGGGAGAATCACAGCCTAGTTATCAGACTTCGTCTTCTACTGCTGGTGATGAGTTCTGCAGCACTGCTTTTACTTTAGCAGCTTACCACAATAATTTCAATTAAAAAAACCCCAAACCCAAATCACTAAGGATAGGGGCAGGCTCTTTCAAAAATAAAAGGATTAAAAGAGTTGCAAAACTGTTGACGATTTTTCTGACCACTGACAACATTTTTCTGAGCAATAGTTTGACAATGAACGTTGCCGTGATTCTTTTTTTTCTCCTGATACATTTCTCTGTATTGTCTGTTTCTGTTCTGGGATTGCCAAAATTCCCACTGCAAATTGTTGCCTAAGTCATTCTATTAGCAAGATGTTACAGTTGCAAACAATAATTGGTTCCTTTATATTATGTTCATCTGCAGTCTCACTTTATCTGTTCACATTTTTAGAAAACAGTCTTTAAGATATTTTTAGTAATACTTGACTTTCAGATATCCCTAGCAGAGGACAAAGTCTGAGTTCCATAAACAAGTACTACTTGTATTAATTATGTGGCCATCTATAAAATCTTGACACCATTTTATAGCATTTCCTGAGGATACGTTTCATTTTCAGAATATAAAGGTCAATTTATGTATCTTACCTTTTGTACTGATCCTGACAAGGTGGACAACTGGAGGTGACTTCTGAGCTTTAAACCTATTAAGGACAAAGAAAGAAAACCCTTAAGTCCTTTGAAGTCCCACAATCCACTGTAATCTCAGTGACTACATGTATGTGTTCAGGATGTGCACATGTTCTAACCTGTTACGGAAACCCAGCAACCCAATCAATGTGAAATGAGAAATAATACTTAATTTGCACAGGTGTTTACATTTCAAACCCTTATGCCAGAGCTGTGTGATATGTGATCTCAGACTTTGGCGTTGTGTATAGAAATAAATCGGGTTGATAAGTTCGTGACGGAGACTATGTAGTGTTGCATTGCAATGGTAAAGTATTTATAGTGTTGTTTACAAAACAGTAAGAGGGCTTTGAACTGGGTGAACCTCGTGACTAGGAGGTCCTTTCTAGTCCTTTCTTTCTCCAGGCATTTCTCATGTCTTTTATTTTCAACAGAAACTTCTGTCGTATCTATTAAATATGCAGAGCTTCTCTTCATAACAAAAGTGTCAATGAAGGATGCTTGTGCAAAGTAAATTAATTTCCTGTGCACACTTTAAATGCAGAATGGGGAGAGGCCAGAATACCATCCAAATAAGATGAGTCTAGATTCCCCAACAATTGTTTTGTAACCTGCATTTGTAATAGATTTCCAAGAACAAAAGACATTCCTTTAGAAACAGCTGAGGTTGCTAAGTGACACAAATGTGTTTATTGTGTCATAACTTGCAAAAGCCAAACACATTAAAGCAGGGGAATTAATAAGCAGAAATTTCGTGAGTCTTACCCTGACTCCCGGGGTAAATATAAACCTGTTGGCCAACAGTTTTACGTGGTTTTGGATGCCCAGGCTGGGACCTTAATGGAAACGGGAAACATTAGTTGCTTCTGAAAACGTAGGTTTTCATCCTTCAGAAATTCAAATATGCATGTTTTGTCCCAACACAAGAACCTGAATTCAGATGTATGGGATTTGTTTCTTTCCTGTATTGTTTCTCTTTATCCCCAGTCAATTACCTGAGAATTTGCATGTAGAGATACTGCTTCCTAGCAAGGCTGGGAACTACATCGTCAGTTGTGAGGCTGAGTTACTTCTTTGTGCTGAAGTTATCACTGTTTCTTACGTCTTTTAGAGACAGAAAGTGGTCTTTAGGGTAAAAGCTAGAGCTGGCACCTTCTTCTACCTTCTCATCTTCTTCTAGTGCCTGACACACCAAACTGCTGTATCCCAGCTTGTCCATGCACTCAGGGTGCATGTCCCCTCTGGAGGGACCACAGGAACCTTCCTTTGGCCTGATAAGCTGATCCTTCCCTTTCCCTAAGCTGCAAAACCTCTTCTCTCTCCTCTGATACACACAAGATGCTGCAGATTCCCTGGGCCTGCCCCAAATGTGCAAAGGTGTCCAGTGTGCAGGGATTGCCTCAGAAGAGTGCATTAAGCTACCTGTTTATTAGGAGTTGTCAGGTTGCCTTGCACAACAGCCTCTGCTTGTTTAGGAATGAGACAGCAGGCGTGGGAAAGGAGCCTGCAGACGTCTCAGGGATGCACTAAACTACGGGGCAACCAGGTCTTTGTTTGTTTATTCAAATAGTTGACTCACTTCCAGCTTTCCTAATAACCGGAATACATTTTAATGGTAACATTATATTATAAGCAATGGGCCGGTGTAATCCGTCATGTGGGCTCTTATGGATTTTCCGTATATGCAGTTCCTGTGAATAATTTCCATTTGTCTGATCTTTTCAAATATTAAAATATAGGAAGCAGAGATGAAAACGAAATATTGAACCACCCCCAAAATCCCATGAAAATAGACTTTTGCGACATCTCTTGAAAAATACCATAGATTCAAAAGAAAATCCCATTCACCTTTTATCAAAATTCCCTGCGCGTTGCTGTACATCCTGACAAAATCCCTGTGCTTGCTGTTATACCTTTAATTGGTAATTGTTTGTTAACCAGACACGTCTCTTGACAGTTCTGTTAAAACAAGCCTATCTACAGTGAATACTGAAAAGCCACAATCAATAAACTAGTATATAATGATTACAAGTAATGTGTCTCACTCAGCATGTAGGCCAAAAAAGAAAAAAAAAAGCCTCTTGTCTAATTGTGTTTGAAGTAGACTTTAAAATTAAGGGAGCACTTGTCCCACAAGGACCGGAGCCAGTTCCACTGAATCAATGGAACCTGGGCATGACTGCCAGCTTTCTTCATTGAAATCCCTCCTTCAAGCATACTTTTGACATTAAGCCATTAGAAAAAGATGACTGTTACTTAAAAAGAAAACCAGGCACCACCTGAGATCTGAAAACCTGATCTGAACTGTGGTCTTTGCATAATTTAGGGCCCGGACTTGCTCCTCACGGAAGCATGATCAACCCTTGGACGAGAAACATCTTGGGACGGCTGCTGTGATTATAGATACGGTTACATTTCCTTCTTTCTGCTCCCTGACCACAGGTCATCTATTTTTTTCCTTTTCTTTGTGGTATTACTCATGTCATTGTGAATTCCTCAGTTCTCTGGCTTATTCTAGCCCTATACAGCACTATGATGTCCATTAGTGGTACTTAGTAAGTCTGAAGTTTGATCCCTGCCATTTTTCTCTGCAAGACTCTGTGATTAGCAAAAGATTTTAAAACCAACAAACTTCATATCCATTTTTCTAAAGTCTTATTAGCCCCTCAGGACCAGACAGGTAGGTCTAGCTTCTTGAAACACCTTTCCTTCTTTGCTCTAAAAAAATCATGTGTGTGACAGCCTGATTCCACTGCACCGCCTGCCCTTTTACCTAATATAGTCCTTTTGATCTGCTTGCAATCCTTTCTTTCCTGTTTTTTTCCCATTAACTTTTAAAAATCTACACGGATTTGTGGAGAAGTGGCTTATTTCAAGCCTTTTTTTTAGCCTGTCTGCTTATTTTATCTTCCAGCCACCTATTAGGTCAGCCTGATTTTCCCTTATTAAATCAAGCCAATATATTTAGACACTGAATTTCCCAATAGCAAAGTCAACAAAAAAGATCCATAAATTATTACACAGTAATAATTTCCATCACATTACCAACCCTGTTTTCCTGTATATTTTGTTTAGAGCTAAATTCACCCTCAGTGGATAATGAAAAACAGCCCTTTAGGTTGCAAACCTTTCAGCATACAATGTCCAACATAATAGATTTCATGAGATCCTTGGGTGCTATTATACATGCATAATTTAGAGTATCGCAGGTCATGTCACTTACCTCCTTCTGATGTAGGGCTCTCAAGACTTTTGGATGAAAAAAAAGCTCTGGCTTACAGTAAGAGACATGGAGAGGTTCCTGCCTCATTCACTTTTCCTCTCATCAGGTCCTACTGAACTGCCCCGGTTCACAGCCAAGGGTATCCACGTAAACCGGCTGTGATTTTAATTTTCCCCTATAGCAAGACTTGGGTTTGCGGCAGTTCTGTAGCTGCAGAGGAGCGGGCTGAGTTGCCCCTGACGCGGGAAGAGCGGGCAGTGGGGGAGTGGGTGGGAGAAGCTCCCGCACCCATCCCAGTGTGAGTATTGCCTTCCCACTGGGGACTGGAGTGTTGTGCTCGGGTTGAACGGAGACCTGGGGGACGAAGCTTTACAAGGAAAGTCCTACGGGAGCCACCGCTTTTTACATGATCTGAATTGTTCTTATTGGACTCTCACTGTTGCTATTGATAAATGTGCTCTCCTCTCTTTGAAGACATCCAGCATTTTGCAATAGTTCCCCCCTCCTTCCCTCTTGATAGCATCGTTTAAATTAAGAGCAGCAAAACAAAATTCCTGCTGATTATGAAGAAAGTTTTTCAATACTTTAAAGCCAAATAGCCATAACTTTCCTGCCTCACTCTGTGTTTCCTCTTCCCACCAGTGACTGCTACAACACAACGATCATTGCTACTGGGCATTTTGATTCCTGCGTTACATCCTTTTTGCTGAAAGACATGACTGGATTTCAGAGGGGCGAGTCACAGGGATTCAGCTTCTTTTTTGTCAGGAAAATTACAGTTATCCCTCTCCAATATTCCCTGAGCACTGACTGCATTTTGTTGGGATTTACAAGTGATCTATGTGCTCTTACGGTAGCTGCTTCAAAACCCTGGCTAGTATATAAAGGGACACTTGCAGTCTCTGCTCCCAGGAGCGTGTCTTTATACCTTTGCTTGTGCCTCCTGCAGTAGCCACAGCTTCAGAATGCAAAAGGTTTAGTAACAATATTGCTTTAAGGTTTCTGACCCCACAAAGCCTGCCGCCATGCCCATGTTGGAGCCCTCACCATTGTGCTAGCAGAACTGTGTTAAGCCATGCTGGGAGCCAGTGAGCTGTTCTTTAAAAATAGATCTTTTTCAGGACTCTTTAAAAATGCTGGATCAGCAGAAATGAGCAATGCTGGAGCACTGAGGGCAGGGCTGAGGAAGGATGATGGGACAGGAACACTGAAAGTGGGTTTTACCCGTAAGACCTTCATACCATAAAACCATGGACTGAGATTTCTGCCAACCTTAAAGGTTCTTAGCAGCACCACAAGCTGGCTGTGCTATTAATTCTGGCCCAGGTGTGAGCAGGATTTCTCTGGGAATAAGGAAGGAGGAATGGGAAGGCATTGGAAGACCAACAGCATTCAAAAGGTGCAAACCTGTGCTCACGGTACTGAGTAGCTGACAAGATAGACACTTTAATATCAGCCTATATCTTCCTGTTAAACTCACTGCCTCAAATCAAAAGCAACCGCAGGCCCAGACTTTGTATCTTTTATGTAGAAAGGAGTCCAGTTATAAATGGAATAAGTTATAACTCAGGTTAGCTTTGCAGTGAAATTAAGCCCAAAGAGCTTATAAACAGAAACCTTGATTGCAAAATTGATTTAAAACTGTGTAAAGTAGATCTGCTGGCACAATTCTATTTTAGCAATGAAGATAGGACCCCAAAGGCCAACATTTCTAAGGCAATTTGTCCAAGGAAGAAACACCCCTTTTCAGTTAATGAACCATTTTATAAAGCACTTAATATTATTAACTTTCATTATAACCTTCCTATAAAATACACAATAGGTCACCATCTTCAGCCAGGAAGTCATCACTTAAGTTATGTACCATTGGCGTTATGAGTTAATATATTTCAGAAGTTCTCTCCTTTGCTCTTTTCACAAATTTACCTGCATGATCTATTTTAAAATGGTCCCTACTTTAAGTTGGTGTTTCTTACTGAATGTCAAGATGCAAGAGGAAAACTCTCCACCGCGTTTCCCAAAATTGGTTGTTGTTCCAGCCTGGTGGGTTTTACTACTTTCATTTAACGTTCAATTGAATAAGATAGTAAATTGGGCAAAACAGTGCTAAAACCAGAAGTTGCAGCACAGTTTGTGAAGACGCAAACTTATAAATGAGCAACAAAGCTAGGAACTAGGGAAACTAGACATGATCTGTCTACATGCTTGAGACTACCTTCCTTCTACCGCAAAATCATACCTGAGCTGAAACATACCCACACAGCAGAGCAAAAATAATTTTAAAATATCGAAAGGAAAAACTCCCGTGGCAGTTCCAGCTTTGCAATGACTTTCTTCCTCACGGCTTTCCTACCCTTCATATTTATGCATTCTTATCAGCACTGGCCATTGCATAGTCTGCTACAGCAAATTGTGGTACATCAGAGTAGGGATTGCACTGCAGAAAATAAAATGTTAATGATGATGATTAAGGTTGTCCTGGGATTCCCATATGCACTCTTATTATCACTGCTGCCATCATTCAGCTGCTGAACTCTCCATGCTGTGCTCATTGATGCCTCTGCAACTGAAGTAGGTAGGATATTAAACTGAAGAAATTTGCTGAAGAGAATGTGAATCTAAATTGCTCTTCCTTCATAAAATCCTTCTGAAAGAGCTGTGCAGTCCCACAATCCCAAAAGAAAAGCTCTTCTAAGATACCAAAAGAGGAAGACGGTTGCATTGCTCAATAAGAAACCCCTTGACAATGACGAGCAGAAGAGAGTGACCACATGAATATTTCCTGTGCTGAGGTACCCCAGCTTTCACGGGGGTGTTGTAAGGTGACTTGTGTAACTTGTGGGTAGTCTGGCCAGCACCTCATCGTGGAGATGCCATTTGATAAGAGCCTAACCTGGCTAAGCCAACCTAATGGCAAGTTGCCTTTGAAAGCCCTTCCCCACCTGCACCCCTCTCTGTGTTTCTAACGCATCCCTTGTGTTGGCCCTGGTGCTCTTTGGAGCCACAGCCAGTCAGATCAGAGGGAATCAGATCAGAGCCAGCAGAAAACTAAGCCTGCAAAAAAGCAGGGAGTTTTATATCAGTGTAGCTTCCTGCACTGGATTATTTACAGTTTGATGTACGTTGCTGGGAAAGAGCTTGCGGAAAGCATGGCTGGCAGGCAGGAGGGGGAGTGGGACTTCTCCTTTCAGCTGTAAGTTTGCCTTAACTGAATCATAAACCTGAGGGTGGAGTTTCCCCAAGACACTGACTTGGGCAGTGAAGCTCTTTTAAGAAGTGCCTGCCCTGCTCCATGCCCAGCTGATTGCTCCCGCCCTTGTGCTGAAGTTCACAACCTCCTCAGATGGGCCCGTGCAATCATCCTCTATAGGCCTAGACTATAAATTGGGCTGTGGCTCAAGGTACATAACTTCTCATGCAACATCAGGGGCGATGAGCTGTGGTGCAACACCAGGAGTGAGTAGCTGGAGGTCATAGGGCCGGAACTTCTTTAACCAACGTGGTTGCTGGAGCCAGTCTCTCATGAAACTACAGTTGGAGGGATCTCAGTGGATCACGTTCCATGAACTCATCAGCGCCTGCAATTCCTCTGTGCTTATTAACTAAAGAAAATGCTCTGTGTGGCAGCTACAGTAGTGGATTCAGTTTTCTCCACAGAAAATGTTCTGCTGGGGGAACAAATTAACACATAGCTATTACAGCATAGCATTGTGGGCTTGTATGTGACACCATGGTTGTACATCATTCAGTCTTGCAGCGTAGACAGGCATCGCAGAGAGGACCCTAATAAAATTGCAGTACAGTTACTAGGGCTTACTACAGCCACAGATCTCCTTTGCAGAATGAAGCCATGCAGATCTGCTCAGTATAGACTCATTAGCTCATGTTGCAGCCCTTCAAAATCCATTGCTTTAATCATGATTTAGGAATAAACAAAAATCCAATTTCTTCCATGCTTACAATAAAACATAGTTTATGTTGGGGAAAAAAAAAACCCTTAAGAGTGCTTATATTTAGACTTGGGCCAAAGTGCCTGAAGGTGTGGTCTTCACAGGCAATCTCAGTGTTTCACTGGGAGTTTGTGTGCAGACAAGCCTCCAAAAGAGGCGTGACTGATACAACCGTACGACTTGCAGAACTGGTGTCTGAGGCAAGGACCAGTCACCATGAAGAGCTATCTCTGTTGAGGCTGGTGTAAGGGACAAATGAGCTTTTTGGACCTCTCCTGCTGAGAAAACTTCATAAAATATTTTACTTATAAAACAGTTTGTGCTTGGAGAATGTGGCAAAGTTCAAACTAATTATTCACTATTTTGAGTGAACTCTTTCTCCCATCCTCAGATGTTTGAATTGCCCAGCTCACAATGAACGCCACCTCTTACTACAGCTGAGACAAAATGTGTAATGGATTTGGGCATATCCCCTCCCACACCTGCCAATATCTAAAGGAGAGTAATACCGCTGGTAAAAAAATTATGAAAAACTTCACGCACATAGTTTCTCATTCCGATAATAAGGCAAACATGAGTATGATGGAAAGCATTTTCTTTCTGAACCGATTTGTTGTATGTATATTGCTGTTTGGAGCAACAAAGGAGCCATTGTAATGTAAAAATGTCAGTCCTCAAGTTGAATTTGTAGTTGCAGTTATCTGATTATATAATAGGAGATGCTGGAGAACTGTAAAACTCTCAAATATTTATTCAGCAAAAAGGCTGAATCCCGTACACACTTTCCTAGCCATGCACATATGCATGTTTCTTATATGTCATTTAATATGTACTGCATTTTATAGCACAGTTTGTGTAATTTGTAACCTTGATTTACTGTATGATTTCCTGAGTATATAACAATCCTGAAATAAGTGCCATTTTGTGGGTAGCAAAGTATTTGAGTGCAGCTCACCACCTCCGAAGTGTCAGCTAGATCTATTGCGCCACTATTAATGGCATATTCAGAAGAACTCTTACTCTACTATGGAAATTCTTCTAAGACTGTATTTAGCTTTGGCAAATGTTTCCCACGTGTCTTTGAGTGGCAGTCCATCTTTTGATGTTTATATTTGCCATCTGGAGATGTCAGCTTTGTTCTACGGAAGAACTATGAAATGGTGGAAGTAAATTTCAAGAAGTGGAAAAGAACATTTTTAAAAGGTTTACAAACAAATGTACCCATAAATAGTACAGAAAAATGGAAGTTTTATTCATGTGTAATGGTATGGACATACTTTTTGGCAAGTCACCCTACTATCTGAATTTTTTTTCGATCCTATTGCTACAGATAACCCAAAAGGAATTGTAAGCAAATTCTATAAGAGAAAGAATATATACTGTAGTTTTTAGCTTGTTCATTTTATGCATGTGATCTTATGTTCAGTATGATCAGGCTCACAGTTCTTCCAGTACTCCTTATAATGAGGCAGATTTCCTGATTTTCATGGATTTTCCACACAACAACTTTTGTGGAAAATATTTGAACAAAGGATGATCTACATGTGAAATATAAAAAACTCCTGGGTTCCTTGGACAGGCAGATGCAAGGATTATGCATTATTCTTACGGCTGTTGCCATTACTATTCATACTTGCAACGATTTGAATGCAGAATCTGTATTTCCTTGTACTCAGCTACAACTCAGATAAGCATCAGAAGAGATTAAATATAACTGTGTAAAGGATGTAACCTCCTGTTACGCTGCAGTAGGTTTGTTCTCCCACCAGCTACTGCAGGATAACCACTGACATGAAATTCAGATCTTGGCAGGTAAAACGCTTCCAGTTGAACTTCGTAATTTCCATAATGTGGAATATTTGAAGCTATAGCCACATTAAATAGAATTAGACACAACTGATGGTTGTAAACCACAGAACAATTAAAACTCAATCCCTACAAATGTGTTAATGTTCTTTCCAGTTATTTATGCTGTTGAGATAGGCAGGGCCATATACAGTACTCAGAAACGATACGCATTCATCTATGTTTATATCACCGGGAAAGGCACTGCCATCTGCCCTTAGCAATTCCCTCTCCACTCTTTGCTCTTTGTAAGATGAACCCAGCTTCAATGTCATGTTAAGATTTATTGCTAGCGATCTGCTTCGAGTTGTTTTCTGGTCACCAGCAGTTTGTTTGGACTCCCTTTTCTCTTCACCGTTGGCTAGTGCCACCGTGGGACTTGGGCTTGTCAGCGTTATTTTATACATCATTAGCTCAGTAGTGCAGGGGACGATTACTTTCCCATAGAAAAGTAATTCTTTCTCGGAAGATGCATGTAAATCTTGGCTGTTGAGACAGTGGAGTTTGCAAATTTCCTTGAAAGCTGAATACTCAGGGTTTTATTCTTCGCTGCCTCACACCTCTTGCTGTCATTTATACTCCTGCCAAAGAACGCTACTGAATCGGCGGCACCGCACGCTGCGTCTTCCAGCCTTTGAGACTGCCTGCTTTGTAATCTTAATGCCCTTGTACGCAAATCTTATTTACTTATTTTAATGTCATTTCAAGTTCATTTCCTTTAATGATCAAAAGTCCGTGGCATGGTTTAGCCCTGAAAAGGAATGATACTACAGCCCTTGCTGCGGTACGGAGAGTAGCCAGGGCAGAGGCCAGCTGGGCGGCAGCCAGCGCCTGACTGTGGCATTTGTAGGCTGGGAAGTTCCAAGGTGAAACATAATCGGACACACTCGAAAACTAGAGGCCATAAATAGAATAAAACAAATAAACGTATTCAGAAAAATGAGGGCTGCAAGAGCTGGGCTCTTTCCAAACACTCTTCCTATTTTTTTTTGACAAAGTCATCATTTCATTTGTATGGTAATGCAAGTTCTAGCTCTCGGCCCTGCCCTCTCCACAGCCCAACACGTGCTCAATTTTCTGTCCTATTCCTTCCTGTGATGTAGTTTGCTGACAGACTCGGGTACGTTCCTGTTAGAGTCCGTGAGTTTGGCTGGCAGGGTCAGGACACAGCAATTCTCCGAGTGGATTTGGGGTGCCTTGGGGGCCAGCTGCTGGCATTCGTGTGCCGGGGGACTCATTTTCAGAGCTGCTCTGTCATTGAAACCTGTGAGGGCTCGGGGCATTCAGCACTTCCCCCTATGTTTCTCCAAAGTCAAGGTTTGATTTGTAGAATAATTTCTCCAAAGTTCTGTTCTGTTCCTGCTTTGCAGGTGGTCTGATACTACAGCAGTGCCTGCTGTTAACAGGGAACGCAGGCTTGCAGGGAGCCAGGTACGCTGTAATAGCAGCAAAGTTGTCAACCATCCCTCTACACCCCAAACACTTCAACGCCCCAAGGTGGGCCCACATACGTGCTAATATTCGTTAGCACAGAACAATATTAACCAAGCTGTCAGCCTGACTCAAAATGTTTTCCATTCAATTTTTATCTTTATGTCCTCCAACTTGTCCACCTTTCATTTTTGCCCGATGAGCTCTGCCCATCATTATCAAGAGCAGCACTTTCTGGAGTAGTCTGGAAGAACCTTAGCGATTCCTTTGCCTTTGATTATTTACATTTTATTTTAATCAAAACACCATTTTTTGCAATCTCCCTACACTGTAGCAATATCAATGAAGCAATGTGTGTCCCACCCAGATAATGGAGAATGGTTCCTCCTGTTATTAATCCATGTTATTTGTGAAATTCCAATAGTGTTTGCTTTATTTAACGGCTGCGCAAATTACCTCCCAGGGAAGGCTGCAGACTTATTAAAGCTTATCTCCCTTGGGCCTAATTCTCTTCTGTTTTGGTTTCTTTTTAGCCATTTATACTTGTGCAAGGTGTACATCAAATATTAGGAGGGGTGTATATTTGGGATTCAGTAGCATTTTACCTTCACCTGCAAAAACCTACAGTGACCCAAAAGTCATGCTGGCAATACCAGACTTCTGGGCAAAGATGTCTTTTGGTGTATTCCCATTTGCAGGGGCCACTGGGGTGCCTGTAGTGTAGAACTATGCTAGCGACCCTTCCAAGTGTACGCCAGCCCTGAAGGACTAGACATGTCACGACGGAGAAGCAAAATTCTTACCGGTGGAGACCAAGCTGGTAAGACCTAGAGCAACACTTCCACAAGCACTTCAGAAGAGTTTACGCATGTAAGTCTCTGTAAAAGACTTCTTAGGTTGAGATTTTGAAGGGGGCAGAGAGTCCCTTGGTGGAATTGTCTAGGGAGCGAGCGCACCTCATAGCCAGTGGGTTCCTACTGTGATCTTTTTGTGATGGAGGCAGGTCTCAGACCATGGCTCAACTAAGGGAAGCATCAAGGCACTACTAACAACAGGTATTCCTTTCTCTGACATTTCTCTCTGCCCCTGCCAGTGCTGCTGCAGGCTGCCCCTTTGGTATGTCAGCTTAAAAAAGTAACCCTGGGGGAAAAAATGTGCTGACTTTTCAAAGCTGGACCAGTTTCTCAATGACTCCTGCAAAGAGCTGGGTTGGCTTCCCTGATGGGGCGGTGCATTGTGATTTTGGGACTGAGGACTTGTGGTCAGGACGGATGGAGGAGGATGGAGGGAGGCTCTGTGGTTTTGCTGCCCATCTTCTTGGTGGTTACATTCCAGATATGGAAATATATTCTAACTGGAGCAGAGTTAGCGGGGCACTTGGGAGAGAATGACTGTTTTGCAGTTGTTGTGTAAGGGTGAATTACCATGTAACATGCACGGGAACTATGGAATGAAATAGCCAAACGTTTGAGCACCTCTGTTTATCCTTACAAACACACTCTAAAATATTACTTCATGAGAGGCTGCAAGAAAGAAGCCAGAGCAAAAGGAAAACCCAGAATCATTCACAACTGTCAATTAGAGAGTGATGCAGTACGTCAAAAAAGTAGAGATTTTATGAAAGCCAACTATGCACTGCAGTCGTTTATGCATAGTACTGGCTTGTAACTATTGCTATATGTAAAAGGATAGCAAATAATTAACAGCAAACTGGTTAGTTATTACTTGGGCCTGGAGCCAAAGCATGTTATAGCTGATTTACCGTACAGGCTTATCTGCACTCGTACTGTTCCCACCCTTGCTCCAGTACCAGAGCGGCTTCAGTTGTGGTAACCACCGCAGAAGCTCTTGTTCGACCAGGCAGGGGCATTTTTACTGCCATGTGGCCTAATCTGGTTGTGCAGTCATGTGTGCACAGCGCAGCGTACGGATGTATGTTTTACAGCTTTTCCTTAGAAATGGCTTTAATATGCATGCCAACAGCCAGCATATAAAAATCATTTCCATCAAGTGATTTTGGGATATAGGAAAGACAGATTTCAAGGCTTGTTATTATGCTACTGTGATGGGCTTTAAAAAGGAAACATTTTTCCTAGCATGTTATAAATATCTCATCATGCCGTTAGAATCACAGGCTAGGATACTATCACAGCTACACACGAGAAGGGCAACATTGCAGTAATATAAAATCTCTTACTCTCTTTTGTTTTCCTGATGGAGAGTTGCAAGGAGGAAAACCTGCTAATGTCCAGACATTTTCTTGCCCTTTTTTTAAAACCAAAATTGCGTGTTGTTTACCTTAGAAACTGAAGCTTTGTTTACAGTGTGTGCTGTGCTGTGAAGCGTACAGAAATACAGGCAATCCCAGCTTGAGAAGGCTCCTTTCTCGTTGAGCTACTACTCCAAGGCTACGTATTCACAGGGGGACCCAGATTCAGATTTGGGTGACCAACCCAACACGTGCACGTGTCTCGGAGGACTCAGGCATTTGAAAACATAAGCCTAAGTTTCTAAAAGTAAGCAAGGAGTTAAACAATAAACCATATCAGGTAGCCTGTTTATTACCATATGGCTATTTCCACTGCTGTTCTCCATACAGTCGTGCCAGCACTTTCATTTTAAACACTGTTTTTCATTAGTTTATATAACACAGCTGTAAATATTTTTTCAGGCTGAAACTCAGCATTCAAAGTCACAAGGGAGAAACTAGGAAAAAACCCACCCCTGGCTATGCTGCTTTTGAATGATATAAAAGTGAAACTGCTGTGAGTGTTGCAAGGGACGGGTATGTTCAACTCAATAAAAGGTTTGGATTAACAAGTGGAGGACATACAAAGCTTCTCAGCAGAAGTCCTCCACAAGGCAGCAGTCCTGGAAAAGGCCATGGAATGGGCCTGTGTGTGGAATCTTGAACTGGAATGGAAGAGCTCAATAAACAAAATACCGATACAGTAATGCTGAAGGAATATAATTAGTCACCACATTCTTGACTTCTGCTCTCTGGTATTTCCATTGTAAACATGGATCATCTCCATCAAGCACAGGGAGAGCCGTGGATATGACCGTGTGTCTTTGTATAAGTAATACAGGATAGAGGATCTGATCACTGAGGTTGAGATCATACAAGACAGCTAAGCCATCTAACAGCCCGGTAGAAAACTAGCCTCTTTTTTTTCGGCCAGCCTAGTTTTCTGCCAGGTTAGTGAGCTCAGTCACTCTGGTGAAGCCTCCAAATGCTAGAGCCAATGCAAGCGAAATGGTCAGAGCAAAGACTCTCTTCACACCCCTGTTGACATAGCTCAGCCCCTTTGCGTGACCGGCCTGGGAGCATCTTCCAAGGGGGACATCTTCTTGGTAGCAGTGTTCAGCAGCTGCTTCTCCCCGCTCGTCCTGGACCCCGTGCCACCTCTCTGTTGGGCTGGCACAGCTGTTTGCGCAGCCAGGGGAACATATATTGTTTTGCTGGATTATTTCCTAAGGCGGTTTACTGCATGGTTACTCAAACGGTCAGGCTGGTGCAACTCGGGAGGCTGTAGGGAGGCACGAGTGATCAGCTGATGGGGACAGAGTAAACAGCAACTGCCTTAGCCAGTCCAAGGTGGTACTGACACCAGAAGCCAAACCACGGGCTCAAGTTATTACAGTTCTTTCCATTGGCTTCAGTGAACAATAATTAGTCCTCCTATTGTAACCCCAAATCTCGGTGAGAGTGAAATCAGTGAGCATGTTTTCCCCATGATTCCAATGGAATTGTGCTTAGAGTAAAAAACTCACCTGAGTTTTGATGTTGTTTATGAAGCTCCCATCTGAGGGCATTTGGAGTGGGTATTAAAAGGCCATTTGGGCAGCAATCCATACAGTTTTTCCCATTTCCTGGCTTATTCACCAGCTTTATGTGATTACTGATATTCTACAAGAGTAGCTATTGGTCTCTGCTGTGACTAGGGATGATGTAAAATAATATGAAAGTAAGTCCCTTGAATCTGAACCAAAGGAAAAAAAAAATCTGTGGCTGATAGAAGCTCCTGTGCATCCGGCTCAGCTGAGAACACAGGCTGGGAAAAAAGCACGGGATGCCTGGGACATGTCCGCTGAAAGCGAGCATCCAGCCCTCCTCTTCCCTGTGCTTGGCCACGTACTCTGTGCTTGTGTAGCTTTAGCAGTTGTGCAGAGAAAGTCCCATGCTGGCTCCCCTAAAAGCCATCATGGACTTGTCCATCTGGGTAGGTCAGTACATCCATTAACACCCCACTTGCATTAAACCAGAATGCAGAACAACTCTCCAAACCATCGAAGGAGGTCCAACACCTGGGGATTAACACAACGGGCCCTTTAGGCGTGTAGCTCATGCTTATAGCAGGATTACTAAAACCTCACGTATTTTTGGCTTGTTTTGGATCTAGGTGCCCAATACCCAGTGTAAGTATCGAAGTTTTGGCCAGGAACTCCCTAGGCGTGGCCATACCGAATGATAATTCCTGCTCGAACCTGCGAGGGTTTGGGACTTTGAAAGGAGCTTTCAGCACCCCTAGAAAAAATCAGAGGAAACAACTTGATGTCTCCAAGAGGAAGATTTGTTTCTCAGTCCCTACATCTGAAAAATGCTTCTAATTACACCTAACCTCACAGAAAAGCCGTGAAGCTTAATTAGTGCATGCAAAGCCCATCGGTGTGTACATGGTGAAGACTGTTGCCCCAGCAAGGGAAGGGATGAGGTGGCCCAATAACTCTGCAGTGAGTCAGTGATGTTACCTAATCCGTAGTACAGCTGTGCCGCACAGGATACTCACTATAAACACACTGCCTTATCACTTATTTACCGGGGAGGGTGAACTGGTTCAGCTAAAATAAGAACAGGAATAAGCCTGTGTCCGATAGCACCTCAACCTTACCTCTGGTTATGCTCCAGCACTCCCCATCCTGGGTGAAATTAACTCTCAGAGGATTTTTTTTTCTTGAAGTATTAATTACTTAAGTGAACAAAATGAGGAAGGATGAAAATAACCTACAGAAACGTGGTTTTGCGCAGTGTTTCAACCAAAGTTTCCAAGCTGAAGTACAGCAATAAATGTCAGGGACCAGCTGCTTCCTTTCTTACATGAGTCCATGTGGCGATGGTGATTCCCTCCAGATTCCCCCTTGGGAAACACTGGCTGAGAGCATTATTTACAAAAGAAATAAAGGATTTCAGAAAACAGAGATGGACTTTATATTATTCCCTTCTCATTTTCCCCTTTCCAATCCACCAAGTGCCATGGCTGCATTCAAGGGACTCATAAAATCATTTGGCCCACGAAGGCTCTGGTTCCACTCCTCTCTGAAGTCATGTCCCGCTTCCCACCGCTGTGCAGGAAGGAGAATGAGGCCAAACGTTCAAAGCATAGCACAGGGGTTCAGCAGACGTTAGTTCTTCCCTCACCTTGTCCGTAGGGACACGTTACGCGTCCTGTGGCACGTCGCTGTTGCTCATGTGTGGTATGAGGGTAAGAGCACCTTGTCACCTCTGGAGCATGCTCTGAGTTCCTTAGTGCTCGGTAAGTGGGCGATCATTCGAGAGAGATGCTTATGAAGTGCTCAACTCCAGACATCCTAAGATTGCAGGCAATGAGGGCTTTATGTATTATTTTGATATTATTATTTATAATTATATCGCAGGAGTGATCAGATGTGCTAGAAATTGTACATACTGATAGGGAAATTTAGTCTCTGTCGCTAGGGGACACTTTTAAAAGATAAAGGAGATGGAGCCTGGGGGAAAGTAATACTCTGTCTTACAAACATATACCAAGGTAATGATGAGAGCTCTTGCACACGCTTATAGATCACACCCAGGGAAATACACTCGTAGCAGAATTGTTAATCTTAGCTTTCCTGCTTGGTTGTGAAATCCAGTTTTTGAGTCAGGAAAGGCTCATCAGAGTAGAAATGATAGAGGGGGAGAAAGGGCTAATCAGTAAGGCGATGAGAAAACTAAGGGAGATAGGGATAAAGAAGGAACAGAAAGAAAGAAGGTGAGTGCAATAGGAATGGAAAAACATATCAATGGAGAACGCTAGCAGAGGGAGATGAGAGGGTGCAGAGTTAGGAGAAGAGCAGCATAAAGCAGGGACAACTGCCATTGGTAGTTTAGGAAAAGAGTGAAAAACAGCCAAAGTTTTAAACATGTGTAAATGTTGGGCTCAGGAGCTCTAGAGGCATCAGAAAGGAACCGGTGACCACTGGGACTGAGGCAGGGATGCTACCCGATCAAGGACAGAAGAGGATGCTGCCACCCCCTCCCATGCTTCTTACCCGTCAGCACCCTTTCGTTAGGTCTGCTCTTAGAGTAGTTGCTCCTAAGGCCACCAGTCTCGATCCAAGCAGTCCTGCAGCCCGGTGCTAAGAAATGAGCAAAATACAGAGTCAAATCCATTTGCAGTTGTCCTTCATTTCAGTGAAGTCCCAAACTAAATTTGGGGCTATGTTTGGGTTTTAAGAGGAACTGATGCCGGGGTCAGGTGTTTCTTAGGTGCAGTCTTCCTCATTTACAAAAAAGCTCTTCAAAGCCATGTCTCCCTGAGCACTGCAAGAAAGCCAAGCCTGCCTTTCCAACAAACACCACTCCTGACTCTTAGTTTCTTCCTTACTTCCACTAGAGATGACGCATCACCCCTCCTCTGACTTTTTTCTCCTTTCTTTCCATTTCCCATGCATATGCACCCTTCGGTCTGTAATCAGTCCTAAGAAGGGTCTTTGATACTCAGAGTGATGCCTCCCACTCGCAACGCTCTGCAACCACACTACCCCTTCAGCCGTGTCATCGCTACTGCTGCAGTGCCAACTGCTGAGCAGGAGCAGGAAACCGATCCAGGTTTAAAGTAATGCTGTAAAACTGGGAGGAGAAGGGGAGAGAGGGAGGGAGAGGCATGGTTATTTTTAACCTGGATCGATTCCCTTACCCACTTCATGCTGCAACCTCACAGACACTTGCACCGGTGCAGCAGGCAATGGCAATGAGCTGGTGGCTGGGGGGTGTGCTGCTGAACCCTCCTTGCCAACAAGACGAGGGTGGCATATGCATGTGCTCTGCTCTGCTCAGCCCGTGATGTGCTGGCCAGTGGCTTCTGTTGCTAACACCTCAAAAATGTGCCTTTCATTCCTCCTTCCACATGGGGATTTCAAGGCACCAAGCAGCTAGAGGTGAAAGCTTTTATTCCCACAGAAAACCAGGGGTGTGTAAGTTCTACGTGATGTTGTTTTAGCTGAGCTACATTGGCCCGCCACACAGATGAGGATCTGTTTGACTGTGCTCACTGCTCTTACAACATTATCTCGAGTTTCATGATATCAGGTGATGTTGGTAGGGGCCAGCTGTGGGAACCAGATGATCATATGTGAATCTCAGCTTTCTTTTTCCTTTCTTAAAGCAAGCTCGTGGCAGGAAAATGAGGGAAGCCTGACAGCATGACACAAAGGCTGAAGCATTTGAAGGCGCATAAAACACGCTTCAAATGTACACATTTTGTAAAATCTCATTATTTTTTGAGGCTTGATTCATGACGGCTAAATCCTTGGGACTGGCAATATTGATATAATGTAAAAGAGCTATAAACATTAAAGAAGTAAAAATGCACAAAGCTTCTACATCACCCGCCAGCTGCAGCCAAGCTATGCCTCATCGGGATTTATTGCAGCATCCTCAAGCAGAGCAAGTGGTGAAGTGGTACTATTACTTCTGATTACAAATGGACTGGGTAAGAGCATCGGCAGTATAAACACCCCATTATAGAATAGGCTGCACAGTACAATACCTACTATATTAATAACATTCAATTCTTCAGTTTTAAAAATAGTGGTCTCAGGAAGAAAAGCAATCGCATTCTAGTCTGACACCTGAAAGGAAATGTGGGAAGGAAATAACTGTAACTGGCACAGCTAATAATGGGTTATGATGTTACCCTCTTGGGAACAGGGGGGAATTGTCCTGCACTTCAGACTGGAATTAGCCTGATTTCTCAAACGTAAATCTGTGTTAATCCTTCTAAAAGTTAAAAAAAGCCCAGGTGAACTTTTGGTCCCCATGGAGCTCCTCTGTGCCATTTTGATGGAAGAAGAGGGTCAGAAAGCTGCCTCCACGGTTCGCCCGAAGGCGGCCCTCATACAAGGGAGCCAGAGACGTCCCTGCCGTCCCCACGCAGTCTCTCCCTGCCTGCCGAGGGCAAGAAGAGGCTGGAGCAACCTGCCCTTCGGTAAGCTTTACTTAACGTAATGGTCCCTCGAGGCCTTTGGCAACTCAAAGATTAGAGGGCTCATCTGAACACAGAAGCTGCACCAATTTAACTTATATCATGGCTTTGATTTGTGTTCCCAGAGCCAGTTCAAGGTGTGGTTTCACAGGTTCGTAGCTCTCTGTTCCCATCCCTCTGCCGGAGGTCTGTCCCTCCCAGTGGAGCTGGTGGCCCTCGCCGTGGGTGCTCATCTCGGCTGCTTTTGTGCAAAAACTGGGCAGTTTCCCACAGACCTGCCTCCACCAGCCACTTTTGCCCCGGAGGAGCTGGGGCACGGGGAGGTTCGGTTCTGCCAGCTCATTGTGGGATGAAGATGACCAGCACAAACACTGAGTAAACAGCTGGGGTGGGGACTCCTCGAACGTAGCAGCGAGGGTTGTCAGCCTTTGTCAGTCAGCACAGCTGCTTCCACAGCCCCAGGGAGTTCAAACCCTCCTCTCCCACACCCCAGCAGCGTGCCCAAGCCACACCGCTGTGGGATAGAAGGGGACACTCTCTGTCTCATCCCGTGATTTATTATCTGCTGATAATAAAGAAATCAAGATTCAGGCAGAAGGAGCAAAGAGAGGCTTTAGATATCACATCCTACTGGTGGATCTCAAAGTGGTTTTGGAGGTAGATTGAGTAGGTGGTTGATGTGCTGAGGGTCACCTAGCAAGCAAATGACAGAACTAGGAAAAATGTCACCTTAGACCCTTTCCAGTGACCCACTCACCTCACAACAGTGCCTCCAACTCAGAACCTCTCTGGCAGAGACAGACCATAGTTAAATGCTTGCATCTTCCTCCCACCCACTGGGCAGGCATCAGATTTGAACCGAACCTGTCCTACCCCTGCCTAGGCCCCCTTCCACCACCCAGATCATGCACAAGGGGCCTTATATGACCCTGCTTGCACCCATACACCCACCCTGGAAGAGTGCGGTGGAACACATCCAAGCTTCAAGACGCACCAGTTTATCCATCCCAGGCTAACACGGCATCCTCAGTTAAACTGATGCAACATTACACATGGGCTACGATGGAAGCCCCCATGACCTCTGAGAAATAAGACTGCTGAAGGGGGCCTAAAGGTTTGTTTAAACCTTTGTTCCCTTGCTTTTTCAGACTAAGTAGTGCATTAGCACAGCTGAAGATCCAGCCTATTTTGTAGCAAGTGTAGATTGAATTAATCTGTCTCAACTCCAGTTGTACAATGAGAGGCTTCTTTAAAGGCAGGAAGTCGGCTGTCCCCATATTCTTCCCTGAGACAAAAGTTCTGGGCACTGCTAGATGAGAAAATAGCTCTGGCTTTTTCTAAAGAGCCAGTGAAATAAAATCACCGGAGGAAGTCTTCCAAAGCCCTTCAATACAGCAAACTGTGTGGGCAAAGCAGTACAAGCAAAGATTACATCATCCCCAGAAACAACCAAACAGCTCTGTGAAGGTAATTACCAAGTATGATGTAAACAACTGGATAGGGGTATGCGTAAACACTGCTAAACCAGAATACTGAGCGTGTTATCCTGGAGAACAGAATGAGAGCATTTCAAGGCATATGTTAATTCATCAGCTCTCACCATTATTCCTGATTACGAGTGCTTGCGTTTCAATACTGTCTTGGGAAGCTGTGAACATCAAAGCCCAGAGATGCACACACACACATCCAGGTCCACCAGCTCTGCCGGGGAGGTATGAATCTCCAGCAAGCAGATGATAACAAATAGCAGGAAGCCCATGAAACTACATCTTAAGCCAGGTCTGGGAATGTGAATCAAAGCCATGATTTAAGTGGCTTTGATTCAGCCCCTGTGTAGAGACTAGAAACTGAAAATCAAAGTGGGGCTTGGTACCTTTTTCAAGGAGGTAGCTCCATGGCCTAAATGAAAGGAGTTGGTAGCTCCCTCAGAAGCGCGGGTCCAAATCTGAGCCGAGATGTGGGGAGAAGCTCTTTTCTCTTTTCAGAGCTGGCCACACGAAGGAGTTTACTTTGCAGTGTAGTGTCGCAATGTAATTGCTTCATATAAACTAGTATGCAGGAGCAGTCTCCAAATGAACACACAGCTTTTACTTCCTGAGTCATTGTTTCTGCTTGGAGAAAGGGAGGGAGGACACTTCAGCCCGTATGGTGAGCTGGGACCCCGTGGTACCTGGTGAGGCTGCTGGGCTGTGGGATGGCTCCCATGGCACCCGGTGGGGCAGGTGACAGAGCGTAGCCAGAAGTCACTGATTTCCGTCCAGTCAAATCCCTGTGAGTCACCTTTTGGGTGGTATCTTTGTTCAAGTTCCCAACAAACCACTACGAACAAACCAGCTCTCCCGAGGTAACTGGGCTGGTAACTGGGTGTAGGTGGCAATCAGTATGGGGATATTTGGCATACCAGGGCCGGACAGATGCAAGTTTTCCAACCAGGCACAACTCTCCCACGCAATTTTGGCTGCCATTTTTCCGGCTTCCTCTTCCTCATCGGCAGCAGTGCCAGAAGAATGAGGATGCAGAGGAGGAGCAGAAGGAACTTAATATGGCTGAGCAAGGTGCTCTCCTGGAAGGACTGCCTTTCAAATGTCTTCCCTCCTCATCACGCACTTTCCGTCCCCGGTGGGAGAGGAGTATGCTGGGGGCCACCACTAGCCCGCAGGACCTGCTTCGAGGTGAGAAGAGGCACTTTTCCACATACGGTTCATCTGAGAGCCACCGCATCAGACTGCCTACGCAAAAGCAGACAGCCGTCACCATCCAGAAAGGTGTCATCAGGGCAGCACTTGAAAGTCCCCAGGTCCCAGGGTGTTGTTAGTGTCACCTATGAGGGTCCCTAATTTCACTGGCTTGGCTGGCAGCACAGCCCTTGCTGTTGTTATCCCTGAGCCAAGGCTTGGAGTTAATAAATACAAGCCGGTACCTGTAACTGGGTGCAGCCCTGGCCTCGATGGGGCAGACCACACAAGTGCAGGATCACTCCTGCTCACCTGGGCCAGTCCCATCTCGGGCTACACCGCTGGTGGTACCTCAAGCCCCACAGTTTCCAGTAAAACTTCATCTAGGGGTTGTCTGCTCTACTTCAGGCCTTGTGAAGAGCTTACAGAGGTCTTGGTCTTTAGAGTGCATGCAATTCACCAGATTGTCACCTGCCTCCGCTGCTGAAAAAAAAAGAGGACTGCCATCCCACTTAAGAGTGTCATTAGCAGTGCCAGGGTTTCTCCTTTAGTTTCGAGAAGGTGCTGTCTGCACCCTCTCTGCACGGCTGAGT